>NC_143386.1:59118349-59423269 GCF_980474605.1 Leiobunum rupestre
TGGAGACCAGACCAAAAGTGGAAGAATAAATGTTTTAAAAATGATCTTGATTAACTTGGGAGTTTTAAAGTGAAAAGTTCTACGAACAAGTCCAACGAACACATTTATTTTCTTGGCTAGGACACGGCAATGCTCAGAAAATGTTTGTTTATCGTCCATTTGGACACCTAGCTCACGGACGCATGTGACAGGGGGAATATCTTGACCATTTAGCTGGTAAGTTTGTGCGCGGATTTTTCATTCCAAAGTGAAGGACGTTGGATTTTGAGGTGTTGAAGGCTAAACCGGAATTTGTTGCCCAAGAATCAACTTTAGAGAGATCCTGTTGTAACTCGGCGTTAGATGTGTTTGTATTAAGAATTTTGTTAAGTTTTGTGTCATCTGCAAAGAGACTGGGGAAAGAATGGTCGACAGCTGAAGGTAAGCTATTTATGTATATTGCAAATACGAATTGTGCAAGCACTGATCCTTGTGGGACTCAGCTTGTGACGTCGCGAGGGGGGGGGGGGGGAACTGATTCCACGTATGACAACCCGCTGCGTGCAATGTGTCAATAATGCCTTTAACCAATTGAATGCGGCACCCTTTATGCCTGCAGAAAGTAGTCTCTCAAAGAGTGTATGGTGAGGAACTTGGTCAAATGCCTTCTTGATGTCTAGGTAGATTACATCAACAGAAAGACCTTGGTCCAGTGCTTTTGTCCATATATTCGTAGCTTCAAGTAGGTTTGTTGTGCACGAGTGAGATGGAAGAAAACCATGCTGGTGGTTTGAGAAATAGGAAGAGTCCTGAAGCAATTTTAGAAGCTTGTCTTTGACAAGGGATTCCAGTATCTTTACAACCTGGCTGGTGAGGCTAATGGGTCTATAATTTTCAGGTAAAGTCGGGTCACCCTTTTTAGGAATGGGGGTTACATTTTCTGTCCTCCAGCATTCTGGGGTTGTTAGGGATTTCATCAATTAAACAGGCTTCGTACCTATATTTCGTGGAACGAATGTGTTTAGTAAGTAAGTTACGGTTTTTCGCAAATGCATGTCTGTTGTCAGTAGAAGGTGACGCTTTGAATATACGAAAGGCAGAGCGCTTGTCTCGAATTAGGTGCTCGGTTTCCTTGGACCACCAGGGCTCCCTCAACAGACCCGATCGCTTAGTGGGTTTAATGGAGATCAAGATTAGGGCACCGACACGTCCCTGGCTTCAGTAACGTAAAGGAGAAGGATATCAAGCATTTCGTCTGAGGTAGGGGCATCGAGGACGGCTGACCAATGCTTCGAAAGCAGTGCAGCGCGAAATAGATCATAGTCCCCACGACTATAAGCATAGCGTGTAGACGGGGAAATGGGCACGGGAAGGGAATACTGGAGGTCGAAAGAGAAAGTGAGAACATCGTGATCGCATTTATCAAGGGAGGGAAGGTGGGAAAGGTCATGAACAGAATCCCAATCAAAAGTAAAAATTAGGTCTAAAATAGTGAAGGGATATTGTTGCCACGGCCGCGAGTGGGAGATAAAACATGTTCTGTTAGTTGAAAGGAAGACACAGTATCAAGGAGCCTTTTCTCAACAGATCTAACTCCCTTACCTGTGGTACAAGAAGCCCACTTAGCCCAGTTAATCGCAGGCGCGTTAAAATCCCCCATAATAAGCACACGGTCAGCTAACTTGCCGGCTTGCTCCATCGTCCCCAATAAGATCTTCAAGAACTCAGGAATCGCCGAAGGGCTACGATAGCAACATAACACAATAAATAATTTTTTTATCAAGTTTAAGTTGGCACACCAAAATGTTTGGAGAATTTAGGGAGCGATTAAGAGTAGCCACATGGTGCGATTGAAAATACAGAACACATCCCCCGCTTCTTGACCAATCACAATCGGAGCGAAAGGAATTATAACCCGGAATGTGGAACAATTCAGAACAGGTCTCTGTTATGGCAATACAGTCAGGAACCAGTTCCCAGACCAACGAACTCAGTTCAAGGATTTTACTAATCAAAGACCCAGTATTTGTTGCCAAAAAGGTAAAAGCACAAGGCGCATAGTTTCGAGGATAAAAATCATCAGGAGATGGTAAAGATAACACAGCCGAACAGCTATAAGGGACAAACGGCATTAGGTGTCTGTTTTATACTCCTATTCTACGGAAAAACTATAAAAGCTTCCATACTATAGGAGTTATAAATTAATGTAAGGAGAAGTACGAAGGCCAATTTAAAACGGCATGGTGAAGAGCACAGATAAAGGGGTATAGGAAAGAAAGCCGAAAAGGCTGAAGAAGTGAGGGTTAGAAGAACCCAGGTGCAAAGGAATAACTAGAGAAAGAGAATAGAAATAAAATGAACAGAAAAGTAGGTTAGTACAAAAGCAAAGCTGAAGTTAGGGTACCGGTAGTGGAGGTGTTACTCAGAGAGCCCCACATAGCCGGTACGTAGCTTTCGAAGTTCCATCTCCCTCTTATAAAGGGGACAATTTGGATCAATGGACTTCTGCCCAGTCCTAAAGGAAGTACCACGAGTGGTGTTGTTGTTAAGACACGCTCGACAACATTTAGTTGCGGCAGTGCAGTCTTTGTAGTTATGGGCTTCCCCGCAGGAAGTACACATTTGTTCCTTTGCAGGACAATTCTTTTGGGTGTGCCCCAAGAGGCAATACTTAAAACAACGAGGTACAAAGAAATATTCTTTAAGCGGACACATAGTCCAATCAAGGTGATCTTTTTAAGTGCCATTAGGGCCTTGTAGCACTCCGGAGAGCACTCAAAGACCCAATTTTTGGTGTTATTTCGACCCTGAAGCCAAATTTCGCCTCCAATTCGTCGTTGCCGAAGTTCAAATCATTTTGATCCAAGATCAGAGTACTTACGTCCTCTTTTTTAATTGAATCCTCAATTCCGAAAATGATCACTTTCGGGTTAGCCAAAGTAGGGTGGCTTGTTCTGACATGTTTTGTCAATGTTTTGGACTTTCCAATGGCCGATTGCAGATTGGTGGCGTCCGCTGCCGTTGGGTAATGAATAACCAACCCATTACGCCCAGGGCGAATTGACTGAACGGCGATGCGATGTTTCCATCGGGAAATTTCAGAACAAAAGTTCTGTTTTAGAGCAGCAGAAGTTAATTTGGAGTCTGTGGACTTAACTAGGACCACATGATCGTTTGGTAGTAAACGAGGCTGTGGACCCTTAGGTACCGCAGGCTTCGCAACAGTTTTAGTACTAAATTTGCCCCCTGCAGGTGGCAAAAGTTGGTTTGGTCAACAACTTGTCCACAAAGGACGTAGACTCAGAGATTTTAGCAGTGAGGCCAGCGATTACGCATTCCTGCTTAGCGACAATGTCAGATAAAGCATTAAAATTGGTGCGCATTTCTCGACGAAAGTCGATCGTAATGCGACCATCTCTTTGTTCCAAAAGTAGATCAACCGTCTCACGAATGAGCTTAAGTTGATCTAGTTGCGAAGGCTCCAAAGGAGCTGGAGGTACATCAGCGCCCGGCGCTGCTTCTGACAACCCGGAGGTTGAGGGGTTTAAGTTTAAAGGTTCCATATTGAGAAGTGAAAAAGTTTCGTCCACCCCGCTCTCCACCCACCAAGGAGCCCAACAAGGGGATCTAGCGTCGCTAGACCAGAGCTACGGGACGGATATACCCGGACCCGACCAACAATAAAGTAGTCGGAGCCCAGTTGACCTTGTCCCGAAGGACAGCCGATTGATTGATATCGGCCAATACCAAACACCTGTCTACCTCGGATTCAGAGGCTAAAGCAGTGTATTATCTTGGGACCGTTGGGCCTTGAGCGACCGCAACTGCATCCCTTGACTCAACCACCAGGACCCCCCTCACCCAGGCTACAGGACGCCACCCACGGCTAACATAGAATTATGTATTTGTACCCCGCCGTTCCGCTAGGCACTACGGCGGCTTACAAGACTATCCAGTCAGGCCGGGACAAAAGTGCACGTTGCGAAACAAACGTTCGGCCAGTGAACCAGCTATAATAACTGGCTCATATATAGCAAACAAACGCCCTCATCATGGCCCAACAAAAGGCGACATTATGGGTCTGCCCGAGAACCCACCCTCGCACAGCTGAGGGCTAGAGTGACCTTATTCTTCCACTGCAACTTCCATCCCCGATAAGGTTATCAAATGACAGGTATGGAGCGAAGCATCGCACGAACCCAAAATCCGAGCCCAGCAATCACGGACAACACCCGTCACCCCAGGACAGCAAAGGGGCCGATGCGTCCTGACGCGCAAACCCAGAAGTCAGGCCCGGCAGCCGCAAAGGACACCAGTGACCCCATTAAGGACAATCCGGATAGGGCTAACAGACTAGTTTTAGACGGGCCATAGTCGAGGCCCGAAACCTCAACAGAGGTGGTTACATTCGGTCAGGAGTCGAAGCACGGCCAATCTGGTATAGGAAACCTTAACCCAGCACAGCCCACACCTCAAACAACTCCCTGAAGCTCCCCACCAACAAGGCGTAACCATTCGGGAATCAGTCACTTCAGTTAGGCGATCTCACCTCCGGGACGAGCTGGACACAGGACAAGTCACTGAGCCAACAGCCCTTCGGGTCAACAATCCACCGTAAGACCCCCACCTTGTAAGGTGTGCACCATTAGGGGAACCAGGTCGCGTTTAGTCTGGAGTTTGGGGAACACATCAGGGGTCTGGCGTTCAAAGACCCACCAGACACCTTTAGCTTAGCCCAAACCCACACACGCCCCCTTACCAAAGCAAGGAACGACCCTCAAGGGGGAGGGACAAACGGCAGAGCGTCAGGGTTGAGATACGTTACTGTTGAGGAGAGGATATTGTCAAGATCATTAGTATGGGATGCCAGCGAGAGAGAGCGCACCAAGGTAGGCCGCGCCGAAGTCAGTGGCGAAAGCGCGGCGGGACCGAGTTTTTTGGCTGGAGATAATTTGGCGAATGTGGGCCGCCGTGCTGAAGCGGCTTGTAGACGCCATTAGCCGGATAAGGAAGCCAATATCCCGCTAGAGAAACCACGACATTGTTGCGGATAGCGAGGTGAGTTTCACCATTGGCCAAACGATGGCTAGGTTCTTCGCAAGCGCGACGGTAGTTCGCCAACTGCTGTGGCGTTTGGTCAATACGAGCAGCCAGACGGTAAGCCGAATCCTCCGAACGTCGCTTTTTTATCAGACTGAGGAAGGAACGTTTCCCCGGCATATGTGGGAATGTGATAAGTAGCGGACGAGGGCGGGCACCAGTACCCGAAGACGGAACCACCCCGAGCCTGTGATACGGAACGGTGGTCTGTACGCCGCACGAAGAAAGGAGTTCGTCAAGAATCCGATGTTCCTCCCCAGGATGCTCAGGCACACCAAAGAGGACAGCATTGAGCCGTCGGGATTCACGAGCCAGGTCTTCAGAGGTGACACAATCAGCGGGATAGGGAGGCTGGCGCGTACCCGCCAGTTTTCCATAAGTTAATTTTCCAGGGTTGTAAAATTGTCACGTAGGGAGGAGGAGAGCGATTGCACCTCAGAAACGAGCAAAGTTAAAGATCCTTGCATTAACCGTCAATTTTCGAAATTGTACTGCACCGTGTCGAAGTCGAGGTCAAAACTATAGAGTACTGGCATGCTTTTTCCTATTCATAAAAAATTCGCGACCACAATGGCGGCCATGGCCAAAGCTACAGAGTGCTACTACTCTATATGAAAAATGTTTTCTAAAAAAATACATACTTTCAAATGTGTTTTAAAGAAATAGTACTATCACAAAAATGCGGCTCCCGCTCTCTTCGTAATTTTCGATGTTTCAAATACGGTGTTAACTAATTAATTGGTGAAAAGTGTATACCAAAGGAGATGCTCCGAAATGCAAGGAATCCAAATCTGGTCCCAAAAGTAAAATCGGGCGAGTGGTTGATTTTATAATCACCGGCAAAAATAACGAGTTTCAATTCGAGGATCCGTCCCGATTGTCCTCACGTTAAGTTGACGTGTCGCATCGAAAATCATCCTATACAATTCAGCGGGTTTTTCAGGCGGAGGGAAAAGTGAGCTCTAAATACTCCCGATGCCGCGGGAGTACAATAAGCAAAATAATATATAATTTTATTACCTCTTGTATTGATGTCAGACCAACATGTGATATTTCTTAAAGAGGCTAAAACGTTTACTGAAGATATAAATTTTTTTAGAAATCTTTCTGAATTTTTTTCATATTACTTTCTTTCATTTTTGGCCATTTTGCGCCCTTCTTCAAGTGGCGCCCATTGCACGTGCCATGTCTGCCATACCCTAGTTACGCCACTGCCGACTGCTCATTTGGCCGACTGCTCATTTGGCCGACTACTCATTCGGCCGATTGTTCATTTTTACCTTTTTATTAAGTTTTCCTGTTCGTTTTTACACACAATCACGTACAGTGTAGCCGATGCCGATGCCGAAGTGTCGCGCATATCTCGTCAACGGTTAGGGCTAGAAAAGTCAATGATATCTCGTTCGAGCGTACATTCATCACCAATGATAGCCTTTCGTAAAATGTTCAAATCGGAGCCCTAGAAGTTGGGCAAATGCCTAAGTTACTATTTTCGGTGGTTTCGCTTTGTGTGGTAGATATTTCATTTAAAATTAAGTCCGATAACGTTAAAAAAATAATATTGGATAGGTTCGGATTCAGCGGACCTACAACTTCGGTTATATCAGTAAATATTAAATTTAAGTATAGTTTCAGTGTAATTTACGGGACCCCAATTTTCGTGGTTTTATATTTTCACCTAAAAATCTACATACAGTTCCTTAATTTTTAAAGTTCGATCTTCATGAAAGTTATATTTTTGAATAGCTGTGGTTTACAATATAACCTAGTTTGCAAATACGTTCCTTAATTTTAATTCTAAGTAAGGTTTTTTGGGCAGCGTATACGGGTCCCCGCAATTTCCAACATTGTAAATCCGCGTGTTTATAGAGGTCTACGCGCCCGTTTCCCTCTAGCGTTTTTCAAGGCCGATCAGAGTGCGCCGCGCTTTCAACGTATGACCAGAAGTAACAATTAAGTATGACACTGATTGCCCTAGTTTTCGGCGTATGACCAGAAGTTATAATTGTGGCACTCAACGTAACAAATAAGTGTGATCAGAAGTAACAAATAAGTATGAAACTGATCGAACTAGTCTTTGTCGTATAACCAGAAGAAATAAGTGTGACACTCAACATCTGACTAGTAGTAACAAATAAGTGTGATCAGAAGTAAAAAATTAGAGTGACACTGATCGAAGGAATCTTCGATGCTTTCAAAGTATGACTAGAAGAAACAAATAAGTGTAAATACAATTACGTGTGGCCGTGGATATATATTGGTTGTGATACCGGCGTTGCAGGTCGCTGTGAATAGCTCAAACAAACTTAACGCATTAGAAGGATTGTGTGTATTCTGACCGTCGTACGTCTTGTTATTCTTCCGAGCTCGACGGTGGTGACGCGTTTTCAATCTCTTGGTTTTTCCGGTTAGGTTGGGTTAATATTGGGTTAGACGGTACTAGGTGCGTTGGGAGAGTTTCGTTTGGCCGACAAAAAATAAAATACAAAATACACGTTACGCCGACTGTCCATTTGGGCGACTGAACATTTGTCGGACTGTACATTTGGCCGACTACTCATTTGACCGACTGCTCATTTGGCCGACTACTCATTTGGCTGACTGCTCATTTGACCGACTACTCATTTGGCCGACTACTCATTTGGCCGACTGCTCATTTGACCGACTGCTCATTTGGCCGACTACTCATTTGGCCGACTGCTCATTTGACCGACTACTCATTTGGCTGACTACTCATTTGGCCGACTGCTCATTTGGCCGACTGCTCATTTGGCTGACTGCTGATTTGGCCGACTACTCATTTGGCGGTTGGACGATACTATGTGCGTTTGGTTAGGTACTATCCTCTAGGTTGCGTTTTAGAAGGCCCAGCTTAGTTATAAAGAACCGGGCTGTGATTGTTTACCCCGTTCTAAATTCCATGAACACGCTGTGTTCCTTCAGGGAAAGTGACTTCGCCGCAAGGGGTCGCAACTAAAAACTTAGCGTCACTCTACATTAATTCCTTATTACAAAAATTTAATAATACTTATAACGTACCATTTTTTTATTTTTGCCAAAATTTCAAGTCTCTGAAACACTAGCTGTGTAAAGTAATGCGAGACACTTTGATCCGTTTCCACCTTGTCTTCGTAATTAACTTCCATGGATGCGTGCCAGTCTTGAACCACCGAACTTGGGACCAGACCTGGGTTAAAGGAGTGTGAGCGTGTAGTTTATTACAATAAGTTCTCCAACTGTTACGCTTCGTCATCGTCTCCTTAGTTAGTTTTTTGGCAAGGGCCCTTTCAAGTTTATAAGCCACCTGGTCCAACTAATGACCCGAGCGTTGAGCACTGCGACGAGCAGCTTTGTCAGTCTTGGCATCCCACCAAGGAGGCTAGCGGGGGGGGGGGGCACCACTTCTCCGCTTAGTCGATATCGTTGCCAGGGACGCTTGAAATAGAATAGTTTCAGCCGACTGAACAGTGCACAGTCAAGGGGTCAGTCATATAAAAGAACGAGAAAGCGTTTCCAGTTAGCCGTAGGGTAGTGCCAATGAGCTGGGCCAGTAGGACCGCCATTGGCTTGAGATGGAACGATCATGTGAACCGAAAGGTGGTCACTGGTTCCTGCGTGTATGACCGACCGAAGGAGATGGATAGCCCGGTCGGCACCATAGAAATCGGATAACAAACTATAATGATTTTGGAAATTTTATCGCATGGTCCGATTAGGACTTTTAAAGAACCCCACCCTTGGCCCATGCTTTTCGTTTGGCTGGCAACGGAAGTTACGCCATCGGCGCCGCACTGGTGAACTAACACTCTATTTCGCCTAAGATTAAAAGGACGACTTTAGCTCGCCAGCTTACGCGGTTTTTTTTGACATCTTTAAAGCGATTTATGTTTAATTAAAGAATGGCTCAAAATTGCGTAATTAAATCGTGTAAGAGTAAATACACAAAAGAAAACATCTTTTCACAGGTTAGTGTTAGAAATAGTTTTCTTTTTACCATAATTTGCAATCGCATAACAACGCACTAGAAAACAAGTTTCTTTCAAATCATAGAAAGCTATTTTTTTAAATGAAAAATGAAGAATGGTTCAAAATTACGTAATTAAATATTTTAGGAGTAATTACTTAAACAAAAACATATCTTTTCACAGGTTACTGTTAGAAATAGTTGTTTTACGCGCATTGGTTATAGGGGAAACCGGTGCACAGTGATGGTTTATTGCGAATATCTACGTTAATATTGTATATACGGCTATAAACCCAATTACGAACATTAGGGCCCGGCTATTTCCTACAAAAAATGTTTTATGAATATTTTATTTAATCATTACGGCAGTTAATATGAACTTAAATTGAAGTGATCCATTATTCTGACTTTCCCATCATTTTATCTCACAATAGCTTCATTTTCAAGCGATTTATTGCAGAAATAACAAGAGTTAGCTGGGTGGTAAATTTTAAACGCGGTTACATGAAGAGCGGCGGACGCGTTTTAAGTCAACGTAGTCTAGATTATCTTTAAGTCAACGAAGGCGCGAATACGACACAACTATTTTATGTTACGATTGCTCGTATGTAAAATGGTCATAGAACATTTTTGGTAGGAAATAGCCGGGCCCTAATGTTCGTAATTGAATTCATAGCCGTACATAGAATACTAACGTAGATTAGTTAAACCATTACTGTGCACCGGTTTCCTCCATAACCATTGCGCGTAATACTATTTCTAACAGTAACCTGTGAAAAGATATGTTTTTGTTTGAGTAATTACTCCTAAAATATTTTATTACGCAATTTTGAACCATTCTTCATTTTATATTTAAAAAAAAACTAGCTTTCTATGATTTGAAAGAAACTTGTTTTCTAGTGCGTTGTTATGCGATTGGAAATTATGGTAAAAAGAAAACTATTTCTAACACTAACCTGTGAAAAGATATGTTTTCTTTTGTGTATTTACTGTTACATGATTTAATTACGCAATTTTGAGCCATTCTTCAACTTTAATTAAACACAAGTCGCTTTAAACATGTCAAAAAAACCGCGTTTAGCTTGTTTTCCACTGGCGCGCGCAACGACGCGTTTCTCAGCTTTGAAACGTTCAAACGTTTTTACGCGCGTAAAGAAAATAACATTATGACGCGCGCTAGTGGAAAACAAGCTTTAGCGTCGAGCTAAAGTCGGCCATTTAATCTTAGGCGAAATAGAGTGTTAGTTCACCAGTGCGGCGACGATGGCGTAACTTTCGTTGCCAGCCAAACGAAAAGCATGGGCCAAAGGCAGGGTTCTTTAAAAGTCCTAATCGGACCACGCGACAAAATTTCAAAAATCGTTCTAGTTTGTTATCCGATTTCTATGGTTGTTTGTTCCACTGAGATGATTGGACGGAAATGAAAATGACGTATTTTTGGGAGCAAAAAGTTTGACGTAAATCTTCAGTCGACCCTCATCTCTTGAGGGAACGATTTGACATTTTGACAGATGCCGGCTTAAATACAACAGTTGGAAAGGTTTTTTTTTGATTTTTTCGATAAAAAGTACGAGGACATTAAGTTTCCATAGAGAAACTAGGCCTAGTTGAGGCTAGATCTACAATTTGGCATTAATAGCTTTCAGTTTAGTTATGGCTCGTAGGAGAAGCCACATTTGCAGGAGAGAGATGGAATCGGGTAAATATTAAGCCTTAGTATTTAGTATTTATATTTAAATCGAATACATCAAATATTACGTACAATAATCTTAAATATCTATCAAGTGCTTAATAATATGGCAGTAGGCCTTGCGCTCGTAACGAAATCTTATTCAATATTAGTCATTGGTTGTTAACCCCTGCCGATTCAGCTTCCGTGGATGACTCATAGTTTTTTATATTAGCTTCCCCCATCCCCTCCTCGATTATTTATATTTTAGCTAGCTATACAACGACGTAGATTATTTTTTACGGGTTTATTACATATTTCGGTAAGGTAAATTTTCTGATATTCCTTTTCTAGGTCACTTATGCTGGACAAGCAATATGAACTGTCAAAAGTCAATGATAGAAATTGAACGTAATTCCTTGGGTGCAGATTAGGAATGACAGCGCTTATTTAAAGCTGCAATGAGTAAAAACTATCTTGCCCAGTAGCTTCTATAGCTAGGTACGTTTCACGCTTGCCATAATAATTTCAATGTTTGTTTTCTAACATTGAATTTCGCTTCTCTAAAAACAACTCCTTAAACTATATAAGATGCCTCATACAGAAAGTACCTTTGCATTGTAATTAATGTAAATTTGAATATTTTTAACTGACAAAGAAAAATGTTTTTGATGAAATTTACTTAAAAGTATTGAGAGTTTTTCTCTTTATACTTATATATAATTCTTAGATAAAAAAGCACTTCTATTTGTCGTATTAGAAGTATTAAGATAGTGATTCTTTAGAAATTTAAAAAATTTAATTGAAAAGAGATAAAATAATAGCCCAGTTATTTTTGCTACCATGTGTAAAATGGCCCAACAAGAAGGAACACCGTCAAAAGTTGATGATAATGTATGTTTTTTCCTTAAAAATGTTTCATTTTAAGTTGATTTATTTCAAAATTTTAATGTCTTGTATTTTTTAGGTATGTTTGCCTGAAAGTGTTAATGATGATGAAGGTGTAGAAGATTCAGATTCTGCTGATGTGGGTTTGGAGTCTGTTAATTCTCCCGAAGAATGGCAAGCTACGACTGCAGAAGCCATCAGGCAAATAGAGCTTCGTTGTACTGGTGGATCTACTTCGGTGCTAGACTCTGTTTATTATAGACCTGTGAATCAAGAAGCTTCAGTGCGGGTAGACCCTCATTTTCAGTCTAATCGTTTACGTTCAACTTACGGCCCTCGGGGGTCTATTCGGGACCGACAAGATCGCCCCAAATCGGACTCTTCAGTGGACGAAGAAAAACATTCTAATAGTAACAAGAATGGAGACTTTAGGGTTTCTGATCATTGTCTTAGTGCTAGTGCAGCCAACAGCTCGAAAAGCAGTGAAGAAAAAAGTTCTACCATGGGTACGAGTAACCACCTTGATAAACCTGAACAACCACGAAGAACTGTATCTGAAAAAAGTTCGTTAAAGAGTCCATCATTTTCATTAGGACTTGGTCCATCAAATAGAACTAAACAATTGACTGTTTCCTTCTCTGGTTTTTGCGGAGCTTGTGGTTTTCCTGAAAAATTTAAATCTGTTAGAAGGTATACTTAAATTGTTTTGTTATTGTTAGCTCTAGTTTTAGATCTTTTAATTTTTATTTTTAAATTGAGGTCTTTTCGTACAAGGCCTTCATTTTACCCTGAGCGAACTAGAAGAGTTAGTGCCAGTAGTAGTGAAAATTCAACACCAAGCCAAGAAAAAGAGTCCAATCACAATGTTCCCGTTTCCCAAGCCAAACAATACAAAAGACCCTCGACTCCAAAAAGTTTGGAAATTCCTTCAGCTGACATAAAGTACATAGATGCCAGTTCCCGAAGTTCCCTTTCAGCGGATGCTCTTTCAACGAAAGATCAAAGAAGTAGCGCCAGTACCGCTACTTCAAACTCTCCTACTACACCTTCAACAAGGTCTTGTAGTTCTGTGCCAGATCGAGTAAGCTATTGTTCTTTGAAAATGAGCATCTCCTTTTTAGTGAAGACTCAAAGAGGCGAGAAAAAGCTAAATATTTTCTCGTTCTCTAATATAGGTTGCCTTGTCCTATCACACTGAAAAGAATCTAACTTTATCACCAAATTCCCGCCTTCAAAACACAAACGCTGAAAACAATGCTCCGCCTATATCTTCAAATGTCGATAAACCGAGTCCTACTGTTGATGAACAGAAACCTTCCTTGCCTCTTTTCAATCGATTGACGCCTAAAGAAATAAAGTATCCAGGAGATGATAATCCGATACTTCTGAATTTACTATACAAAGCAACTCTGGATGAAGACGTAACAGATGAAGAAGCGGATGATGAGGATTATGAAGAGTACTGCGCTAAAGCTGCCTGTCATTACACGTCACCACCTCCATTAGGGGCAGGATGTCCCGCAGGAAATAGCAAATGTGCTAATTTCACCACTGGAGACTCCTTTGACTCTGACTGCGGGCAGCTCGGTGGTGACTCTATGAACAAAAATTTTCAATTAGACCCTGATAAACAAAGTGTTTATTCTTTGTACATGGATAAAGATTTTAGGTATGTAACCATTTTGGGAAGACTGATAGATTTAAATTAAGTAATTTGCCTTTTTAGGTACTTCTTCCAGCATCCATACGCTAGACTGTTTGTCTCTTATTTCGTCATATTTTGTAATTTTTTAATCTTTGCGGAAGACCCTGTCTCTCATAGTCATACTGAAAGTGAAATTCCAGTTGTTGGCAATGTGTTCTCATTTGTAGCTACGAAATATCCTCCCGAATATACTTGGGTATTTTTAAAAGTGACATTATGGCTTATCGCCATCCTTGGTGGTCTCATATTTGGCAAATATATCATTCATCATCTTCTTTTAAGTAAGTTTTATTAAAATTTTCTCATTTTCATTAATTTATAGAGGATACCTAATAAGTTCCATATCTTTAAATTATAGGAGACATCCTAAGGCTTAAAATGTTCCGCGAAGAGCAGGGAACATGGATGATCATGTTACTAACAATTATCCTATCAATCTACTTATTTTCAACTGTTTATAACTTCTTTTTGGCTGGCCATCCTTTGTACGATCAATACGCGATTAATTCTCAGATGGGCATAACGAATGCTAATTTCATGAAAGCCGCTGCTTGTGGGACATGGTTGGGAGATTTTGTCACAGCGTGGATGGTTCGTTGACTATTTTTCTTAAACCTTTATAAATGGCTATATGTTGTAAGTTATTTCAGGTAACGGACATGATGTTGCAAGATAATTTGTATTCAGAGTGGGCCCGACCCTTCCGCCATTTCTGGAAATCTCACACCCGCACGAGGATATTCATTTTCTGGGGTGGCTCGATTTTCATGACTTCATTAGTTGTTAGTCTGATTGTCAGCGACCGAATTTCCTGGGACAGACTGAATAGGGATTTTGTAGCTACGACTGAACTTTCTCGAGCTTTTCTAGCGTCTTTTATACTTGTTATGGATCTTATCATTGTTATGCAGGTAAATGTCGTGAATTTTTTTTATTTTGTTAAGTGGTTGTCTTTGCATTACTTGTTTTCTGTATTAAAAATTATTTTAAACTAGTAATTAAATGGTAATTTTTAGGTCTTGGAGAAGGACTAGGGTACTCGGGGAACGTCCATTAATTACGTGAAGCGATTTTAACGATTTTTCGACCTACCCTTCCCCCTTGGTGAGATGTCCTGAGATTTGGCTCGACCCCCTCAATCCCCCCCCTAACATCACATGAGATTTTTTTCAAAATGCGTATTTTTAGTGTAAATACGTTAATCTGTGTTTGATTGTGTTGGATTTATTTAAATAAAACACAATTTGTTTAATTATTTATATTTAAGACTAGTTAAGACTAGTATTTTAGACTTCAATGAGGAAGGGGGATTCCCTTCATGTTAAACGTAGAACTAGCGCGAACGAACGCTGACGCAGGAGCGTATATCGTAGTAGCTTCTATTTCATCCCCCCGGCGCAGAAAACAATGCGCAAGCCACAAAGGTGTTATTGTGTAGGATTTATCAATATTTTAGTGGAGAAACATGTTTTACTTAATTGAACCCAGTTTTATCACAATTTTACACTGTTTCTTGCGGATAAAAAATACGTTCTATTTGCCGAAACCCCCCCCCCCCCTCTCCTCCACGTGAGATTGGGTGAAATTCAACCCAACCCCCTCCCTCCCCTAAACGCCTCACGTAATTTATGGATGCTCCCTCATTTGAAACCTAAAATAACAGTTGCGTTTGAGTCTAAATACACTATTTTTAAGTACTCTCACACCTCTATGCTATTCCACAAGTAACTATTAGTATGACACTTTACTGTATTAATGACTGAACCTTTTTCCAACATTAACATTATCGCCAATCTCTGACTTGGTTCTGTGATAATTTCTCCTAGTTGACATACTTATTGTTATTATGTTACTTATGGCTATACCAATTGCAATCTTAAAAGTTAAACTCTTTGCTTTATGACATTAGGGCCCATTGCAAAAGTCTGTTTTGCTAGAATCGCACATGTTAAGTTCTATGGGCTAGCACTTTGGCTAGGCTTTTGCAACAGGCCCTTAGCTTTGAATTTAAATGGTTTCAGTAACAGTTTGTCAAAACTGAGCTCTATGAGTACCTTTTTTAATATGCAATATCAATCTCACTAATTTTTTATTTTTGAAATATGAACTTTTTTAAGGATTGGGATTTTCCTCATTTTGTTTGCGATCTCGACATCAAACTTCCCGGTTTGCATGTGGCGTCTTTTAAATTCAATCTCTTCAAGAAGTATGTCAACATTCCTGACGTGTTTTTCCATATTACAGGTGAGTGAAACAGTGAGCATGCAATTTAAATTTTTAACTAACACTAACAATTTCTTAGATTAGAAAAAAATTAAGAATCTTGTAATTTATTTGAAACTTGTTAAATTCTAAAAAAAATTTAACAAGTTTATTAATCCATATCATCATGATTTTATTCATATACACCTATAATATTATCTGGTTAAAATTTGTAAAAGCCCCGTACATGCCATCGGTTACAACGCTGATCATGCGCATTTATATGCAAAAACATTATGAGACCCTTGAGGATTACGATATATTGTGTTTCAATGCCGCTATATTTTGCACAGCTCTTGCGCGATTTTAATAATTTGTAGGGCTTTGGTTTTGAATAATTCACACAAATTTACAATGGCATTCGTAGTAGGCCTATTTGTTTTTGTTTCTGGCTATTACGAATATAGGTCTATTGCCGCTTCGATCTTTGATTCAGACTTCGTTGAATTAAAGGAAACACTGATGAAAAATAATAAATAGCGCACCTTAAAAATACTGAGTGGCTGTGTTTATATACTTTTAGCAGCTGAAAAACTTACGTTTTGCATGTTTGCATGGAATGTTATATCTCTTCTCTATACACTTCGCTTACTATAAGCATTTTAAAGTTTTCCCACGCCAAATTTTTCAAATACTCTGAATATGAAACCTTTTTGTATTAAAGGTTTTCTTGGCTTATGCTCTGTGTTTAAAACTATAGGTAGAAACTTTATAGGGAAATAGTAAATTTTGGGTGCACTCAGTGTTAGGGGATGGCATGTTACCTTGCACCATGCCTTTGAGGGTCATGCCCACCCCTTAAATATTGTGTACACCCCCCCCCCGAAAAATATTAACCAGGGCGTACCCCTAATCACCCTGGGTTGCCCTATCCACTACTTATATAGTTATTATTATTACTTGTGTAAGATATAATTCTTCTAACAAACTTGTGGTAGCGAAATAAGGGTTATAATTAAATATTGGTCTATGTAGGATTATCATAATAGCTTAGATTTCTTTAGATATAGACTTCTTAAAATCTACTTGTGTGTGGGAATCGCAATCTCTATTCTCTTGCTCTATCATCCCATCCGATCTTATTCTTCTTTCCCTTAACATGATACTTTGCTCCCATCTTTTCAATGTTCATTCACTCGTACTTTTTCTGGTCCGACCCAACGACACTGCCTCGTTAATCTACCCTCAATTTTTACTTGTAGTTATTTTTCTTTTGTCCTAATCGTTTTTTGATTGTATTTTGTAACTACGTGCTTAGAATATTTTAGTTTGCCTATACCAGTAACGGCATTTCAAATTAAAAAGTAGTGAGGTTATTCTGTAGCATAGGGTGTATTTAGCATAGGCCTTGAATTAGATAGTTGAGTATTGAGGTTTCCACCTTAAACCGGTCGATTTTTCAATGTATATTTCTACCCCAAAACGGGACATTTGGTAGTGTATGTTTCCAATTAAACAGAGACGTTTGGTAGTGTATGTTTCCAATTAAACAGAGACGTTTGGTAGTGTAAGTTAACACCACCATAAACTGGAACAATTGGTAGAGTAGTTTTTGACACTAAAACGGAACGTTTGGTAGAGTGGGTTTCTACCCTAAAACGGAACGTTTGGTAGAGTGGGTTTCTACTCTAAAACGGAACGTTTGTTAGAGTGGGTTTCTACCCTAAAACGGAACGTTTGATAGAGTGGGTTTCTACTCTAAAACGGAACGTTTGGTAGAGTGGGTTTCTACTCTAAAACGGAACTTTTGGTAGAGTAGATTTCGACCCTAAAACGGAACGTTTGGTAGAGTGGGTTTCTACCCTAAAACGGAACGTTTGGTAGAGTGGGTTTCTACTCTAAAACGGAACGTTTGTTAGAGTGGGTTTCTACCCAAAAACGGAACGTTTGGTAGTGTGGGTTTCTACCCTAAAACGGAACGTTTGGTAGAGTGGGTTTCTACTCTAAAACGGAACGTTTGGTAGAGTGGGTTTCGACCTTAAAACGGAACGTTTGGTAGAGTAGGTTTCGACCCTAAAACGGAAAGTTTGGTAGAGTGGGTTTCTACCCTAAAACGGAACGTTTGGTAGAGTGGGTTTCTACCCTAAAACGGAACGTTTGGTAGAGTGGGTTTCTACCCTAAAACGGAACGTTTGGTAGAGTGGGTTTCTACCCTAAAACGGAACGTTTGGTAGAGTGGGTTTCTACCCTAAAACGGAACGTTTGGTAGAGTAGTTTTTGACACTTAAACGGGACGTTTGGTTGAATAGATTTCGACCCTAAAACGGAACGTTTGGTAGAGTGGGTTTCTACCCTAAAACGGAACGTTTGGTAGAGTGGATTTCTACTCTAAAACGGAACGTTTGGTAGAGTGGATTTCTACTCTAAAACGGAACGTTTGGTAGAGTGGGTTTCTACCCAAAAACGGAACGTTTGGTAGAGTGGGTTTCTACCCTAAAACGGAACGTTTGGTAGAGTGGGTGTCTACCCTAAAACGGAACGTTTGGTAGAGTGGGTGTCTACCCTAAAACGGAACGTTTGGTAGAGTGGGTTTCTACTCTAAAACGGAACGTTTGGTAGAGTGGGCCTTTAGATAGTGTAGATGATGACATTAATCCAGGACATTTGGTAATGTAGGTTTCGAATTTAAACTGAGCTGTTAGGTAGTGTAGATTGTGACATTAAACCGGATCGTTTGGTATTATAGGTTTCACCCGTTAACCGGTAATGCCAATTTCTAAGCACGTAAATCTACGCTCGCTTTTTGTGTCCAGTTTAGTATCTTTTCATTTGAACCTTGGAATTTCCTTTTGCCTCGGAGGAATGTCCGAGTTGGTTGGTGTGTGTCGTTCGGGCCGTTGATCTTTGGTCATCATGTCGATGATGGTCGATGATTGTTGTAATTGTTGATGTCGCGGTGTCTATGGTTCTGGTTCCCCGAGTAAATATAAGCGTTGGTTGGTTGTGCGGCTGTGTTGCAGATGTTGATAAGGTCTTATCGAAAGAAGAGGCCGTTTCAAAGATCGATGCTTGCATAGCTCTCGATGCCCTTCGCGAGGCTGATGACGCGGCTGCTTTGTCCTTCAAAGGCAAGTGGTTCAACTACGGGATCATCGTCATCGTCATGATTCTAGACCTCAACATGTGGAAGAACCAAATCTTCTACAACCCTGTCGACTACGGACAATACACGGGGCCCGACCTCAAAGTACACACCGTGCAAGATCCGGAGGTCCTGGCCACAGGTACACTTTTTCCCAACCGCTTAACTCCCTATTTTCCGCCTTGTGTTCCCGTTTTTGTGTTGCTAAACTAACAATTTTTCAAAATGACCCTTTTTCGAAATTGTGCAAACAAATTCGATATTTGACAGATTTATTAGTAATCTGGTGTATATATTAGCATATGTAAATTATGTTACATATGATATTAGATATCAACTTACTCGTTAGTGCTCATATAGACTGAGGATATCCTTTCACAGGGGTAATACCCGAAGTCGTACTAGATGGCACCAGCAGTCTGCTTGTTTCTTTTTTGGTGATTTTATCCTGGTTTGAACTAATGTTTAGTTTTTTTTTAAATCAAACGTTGCTTTAATTAGTGTTAGGTTCCATCGTGAGCCTATCCTAAGGTCTCCATAAGTAATGGCCCACCATAGGGGCCCATGGTAACGGCGTTGTCGTGGAGAGAAGAAAGTTAACGTACGACGATAGGGCAGTAGCGACATCTTCGTTTTCAAAATTTCTACATCTAAAATATTCTCTTACTTGATAGAGCAGCCACGCTCGGGTTGATAAATGTCACTCAAAACGCGTCTAAATCACAAATTTGAAAAATAAATACCTTCAGAAACGTAACTCTTATTTCTAATAGGCAGTTTTAGGTTCAAAAATTTGACCTAGATCGACCTTTGCCTATGTGGACCTTATGATAGGCTTAGGGTTCCATCTATAAATAAGTATTTATTTCATTTCCTCCCCCAACGTTTTAAATTGCCATCTAGTATAACTAAATGCATTAAAAGCGAAGACGGGCGTCCCCAATGTTGTCAAGTGGACAATATGGTATAAATTGCCATATTTCTCGGGTTTTAAGATAATTGTAAGTTTTTGTTGGCGTGCGAATTAGCTTTTTCTGTTTACTAGAGTCTCGTAGCGGCCAACTCGAGAAGCTCATAAACTTCTAAACAGACTCTCCGCAATTTATCGTCTGCTTAGCATACGAAAATTCAGCAGTTCGTGCTTATCGCATTGGCCGCTACGTAGCTGTACGTCTACGTACACTGAAAAGGCCATTTTGTGGGGAATTAATTATTTAGCTATGGCAATTGCGTTTGTATAAAAATTGGCAACACTGGGTTTCCCTCAAAAAAGAGTGTACTTCGGTAAGCCGAAGCTTTTTCGAAAAGGGTCATTAGAGGCTTTTGCGCATCGCACTAACGCTATTTTCGGTGGTGTGTTTCTTTACCTCGCGGTGGCGGGTGCTCAGGGAATTCCACACTGTGGAGTTACGAATGGCGTTCCAGCCACATGGACCCGGCCACGAATCGCTCCTTCACCGAAGGAGACATGCAAATGAATTCTCGCTACTTGCACTACTCGCTGTCGGCGACGGGGATGGCTTTCATCCCCTCGTTGCTGGGATTCGTCATGTTCGGAGCGTTGACGTTCGTTTACGGCCGTTTCCCGCCCAAAACGGACGAAACGGCGGGGGGACGCCTCAAGAAACGCAAGCGGGAGGCGCAACGCAGCTCCTGGCGCCGCGAACGCGGTCAGGCCGGTGGCAGCGGCGGTTACGGCCGCGATTACGACGACGCCGACGGCGGCAAAAGGAAGGCGGCGACGTGGAGCGGCGTGCTCAGAGGAGGCAGGCGGCTCACCGACGTCGTGGTCGCCTGGAACAAGGTGTACGGCACCACGTGCACCGCGTCCTTGGGTTCTTGCAGGGAAAAACCATCCACCCACGCCACCTCCTGCAACGTCAGTGAACTCTATCGCAGTTAGGGAACGGACCATTTCCGACGGGGATAAAGTTCGTCCGCTTTTATTGACGCGTCATTTTGCTTATCAATAACTTAAATAATGGTCTGGTAACTTGGTAAAGGTCTTCGCTTCAGTATTACAACTTTATTTTGTTATCATAGCTTTTTTTAAGCTGTCTTTGCGCAAAAATTTATTATCAACAAAGCTCCTTATAAATATATACTAAACACGGCTGTTAATGTTTCTGTCTGTAATAATTAAAACTTGTATGTAATAAAGCTAGCATACAGTCCGTGCATACACGAGGAAAGGAAAGCTGGTGAATTTGGTTTCGTGACTTTCGTCAGTGGCCGCCAGCCATCGCTCTCAGACATAACGCTTTTCGCGCCATCTCTATTCCTATTTCAAAGTTATTTCTTAGTGGTCTCTTTCGCGTAGAGATGGCGCCAAGAGCTTTTGAATCCTCTCGTTTTTTTGGGGGCGGAGCTCCACACACTGAAGACGCAAAACTGCTCAACCGTACGCTACTCCAAAGTCCTGTCTGTTTGCTTTATTACTTAAATAGGTTAGAATCGTAGCTTCTTGGTACCGTAGTTCGCCTAGAATTAAATGTCGCTGCTTGACGAACTTTAACCCTTTGAAATGTCGTTACTGTGCGCCATTTTAGGATATAAATATGACACACCAAAAAAACAGAGGAATTTATTATGTAATACAAAATTATAAGGAAAAATAATGGAAACGTATTTTTTACTGTCGCGAAAGTAGGCTTAAAAAATTTTGATCCATCCAACTGGGTTTTTGGATGGGAAAACGGACTTGGTAATAAAAACGTAAAAAAACCGCGGTGTTTCTGAAAAATATTTTTCAAAGCTTAGTGTGCCCATTAACTAAAAAATAATTATTGAAAAAATAACTAAAAAAAACATATATCTTCCATTTTAGTAGATTAGTTTAGCGTTAAATTTTATGAAAAATGTGTTTGACTAAAAATGCTTTAGAAGATATACATCCAAATCAACGTCTTAGATTTATTTTTGACATATCATATTTAAAACAATTTTCTCATTGGGAAAAAAAAATGAAATACTTAACATATTACCATAAGTAACGTCATAAACGTAAGTTTGACACTGTACGATTTTGTTATAGTTTGTCGTGGAGTGATGGAGTAATCGGAAGTTTCGGAACAGGAAACGCGTCACAACCTACCCAAAAATTACTGCCAGGCTAGTGTGATGGCGAAAACGCGTTTAGTTCTCAAATTCGAAAATAACTACCTTCTAAAACGGAAATATGATTTATATTGGTCAATTTTGTATTCTGATTTGGTAATTTATCATTATTTTACCAAGATAAACAATATTTCTTACTATTGAAAGCGTTACAATTTTCCTTAAGCCTTGGCTGATCTTTCAAATAGGCTGTCGGTAACGATTTATCGGTCACAGTTACTTGACACTTCCAAAGACTAGTAACAGATTGCGGAGAGCTCGCAGTTCACATTACGGTCATTGGCGAAATAGACTATCATTAAAAAATTTATTTTGCTGGAATAGTAAGTGTCATACTGATGTTTATTATGTTACTTACCATATTACAATTTTAACAGTGACGTTTAATTCGACCAAGAGCCGCTAGGTGGCTTTGGGTTAAAATAAAATGTCGCGTTTTTATTTGCCCATGCACGTTGATTTAATAGTTTTATTAGGTGTATAGGAATTTTTGAGATTATATAAAAAAATATTAGCGTTAAGTTTTTGAAAAAAAAAGCTTGAATTGTCCTAAAATTAAACCATATGTTTATAATTATGTTTCAAATAATGTAATATAATTATCGACTTATGGTTTAAATTGTTACATTTTGTAGGATTGAAATTATAGTAGTTATAGTAGTTTACTGCTAATTGAAATTACTAATATAACTGTTGCGTTGATATACAGTATTATTATCGTAAAAAGGTTGTATCTGTTATTGGCTGGAACAAAAAAAATGTATGCTTTTGGTATTTGATGTAAAAACGCTGAAATTTATTTTCAAACGTTTTAATTAGGGAGTTTTTTACCCCGAAAATGCTGAAGATGGCGCTATGTAAGTTCTATTTAATAACGGCGAGTCACGCCTACTCGGTGTCAAGGGTTAATTTGAACCAGCTACCGAGCGTGTGTCGCGCACCGTTATCATCGGCGTAGGAACCAGGGGGGGGGGGGGGGGCAAGGGGGGCAATGCCCCTCCCTGGAATTTTGCTGGGAGGGGCAACTAATGTTATTGCCCCCTCCAACTTTTTGGTCAGTTGAAATCTTCAAAAGGCTCAAATTATCATTTTAAAAGCATAAAAAACTTATAGAACCTCAACTGTTATTAAATTTCAGTCTTTTCCCGCCAATTTACATAGTAGTAAAATGTACACGTGCATTCGGAGAAGCTACACGCCATTAAAAATTCAAAACCATTCTCCAGACCCCTTTTAGTTTCTCTTTGCCCCCTCCAACTTCCAGAACGTTCCTACGCCCCTGACCGTTATTAAATAAAACTTGGCTCAAGTCTACAAATTTTTCTAATTATTATTTTCAGTTTACTTAGAGCCACGTAGTAAATCTGAAATGGCTAATTAAATAAATTCTGCCATTATAATTTATAAGTAAATTAACGTTAGAAAACAATTTTCACCGCGTTCGATCAAGTGCTCCTTACAATGTAACTTATAAAACCATCATTTCAAATCGCTTTCCAAGGAAGCCGCCATTTTTAATTCAACCCCCCGCCCCCGCCCACTTCCCTGAAACTTTTGTCATCTACAAAAAAAATTTACAGGGATCGATGTGTGTTTTTATTGTCAAACATTTCTTTTATTGCGCGGACTTGTGAAAACTGTCCCTTCCCCCCCCCCCCGAACCCGCCCTGAAATAGTTGTTCCAAAGATTGAACCAATTATCGACGCCGATAAAGACGTTCCTATATATTTATATAGATAAAAAAATATTAAAAAAAAAGAAAACACCTCTAATGGCACGCGCCTGTAAATTCACTATCCCCTCTTGTGTCGTTAGGGGGGAGGGGCGAAACAAGCTTTTTAAGGAGTTGGGTGCCCCCTTTTTTCCGCTTGTAATGTTATCGGAAACTCATCGATTTTTTTGTCGCGCTCGGTCCATGTAATCTACTGTACCGTTTGACGTCAGTGGAAAAAAATCCAGATAACTTTAAAAAAAACAGTATTAAAAGATTTGGAACTTGGAAATAGAAAATATATATATATATATATATATGAAAGATGAGAAAAAACTCGAGAAATTTGTCGTATTTTTCCTTGGGGTGGGAAATAAATTCTGGAAAAGACTAAAAAAAAATAATATTACAGAAAACACGCCATGAACAAAATAATTTAAATTGTAAATCAAAGGAAAACTGATATATATATTTTTATATTATTTCGGGTCTTTTTTTTCACACGTAAATTTATGTTTAAATTGTTACTTTGTTAGTACCAAGAATTTATGTAGGTTAACGGAGAATATATAGCTTATAGATTAATGATTACCGGAATATATGTTCAGCCTACTCGGACAGAGAGAGAACTTGCCTCCTCCCTTCTTAACGGTGTTGCTTACATATTCTCCGTTTCACCTCAAAAGATTCTTGCGATGATATAAATATTATATTGAAAAAATATTGCCTGGAAATTTGAAACGCCCAATGTAATTTTAATTTAGTGGTTGGGTTGGAACTAACATGCCTTCTTGACGAATTTTTATTACAAACTTAGTATCAGAAGTATATAATATAATTTTACCAGATAAGTATCTATCTAACAATTGCTAATGTCACATAATTATAGTGACTTTCGTAAAAATTAATTCGGGTACATATGGTTTATTAGTAAGTAAATATCCCTACGGAGTGTAATTTTACCATTATACACCTCTAGGCGGAATAATACACGCGGTAAAATAGGAATCGGTGTACACACGCGTGATTTCGCTTATATTGAAAAGTGCCTCGAGCCTGCGAAGAAACACGTTTCATTTTGATGCTCTGGATGGATACTCCTCTAGTAAGATATTTATATCGTAAACGAGAATATTTAATCTAGTTAATTTCATATTTTTTTGATATGAAGAGTCCATAATGGGAAGTAAATAACCCGAAACCAACGTCAGTTATCGTAACGCCGCCTAGTGTCACTTTTTTTTGTCGCGACGTAACTTATCCTATAAAAACTCGCGAAGTAATTTAGTGAAAGGTCAAAATCAGGCAGGATCACAAAAGGGGTACTCCCCCATCGTTTACGACAACAATGTCGGGCCATTCTAGCGAGAAGACCCTTTTAAATTATATTGTCGGCTAAGAAAACTTTTCGCAAGTTCCGCATTTTAGTTCCTCTCCTTTCACTCTGTTGTATTCACCATTTTATTCGGTTAGCCAGGCGAGAGGGGGCGCTGTGTGTAACGCTGACGCCTACATGTTCTCGAGCGGCCCCTAACGTGTCTGAAATGCAAAGAGTTTTCCCCGACCGCAGCCCCCTCTATGGCCCATTCTCGGAAGCCGCTAGCCAATCCCCAGTTTAGATTTCCGATAGATTACTGAACCGATGGGCAACGGGTATATAAAAATATACGATGTACTAAATAAATACTTATTCGTATAAGTCAAAACCCCGGTCATTTCTTGTGATTTTTAAGCACTATATAAATATGATCAACGATTTTTTTCGATCGTAATTGTTTCGTCTGTAATAACTAATAAGTTAAACTCGTTGAGCTAACTTTTTTATTTACAATTATACTTTATACAGGGTGTCTGCATTTGATCGGCCCAGGCATTTTTCTCAAAAACAATACTTTCTAGAAATGTGAAATTTTCAGTATGTACTCTCTCGGGGGAGACGGTTTTTATTTGTAAATTTCAGAAAAATCTTGAAATGTTTCACGGTTTTAGAAGTGTTAGTTTTTGAACGCTACGTGGTAGACGAAAAGTTTCAATAAGCAAGTTGTAGAGCATACTCGAAAACCTATAATGGAATTGGTATGGTGGAAATCGGACATTTCGTCACTGAAATAATTCGCCATGAAAAACAAACAAATTTGAAACTTTTCGTCTACCCCGTAGCCTTCAAAAACTAACACTTCTAAAACCGTGAAAAATTTCACGATTTTTCAGAAATTTCCAAATAACAACGATCTCCCCCGAGAGAGTACACACTGAAAATTTAACATTTCTTGGAAGTATAGTTTTTGAAAAAAATGCCTTCGCCGATCAAATACAGACACCCGGTATATAATATCATTTTTAATCGAATATAGTATTTTATTATAATAAGTACGTGCAAGAATCGAGGTACGTTCATTTATTTATAATTTTCAATTATTTTATTAGTTCTACATTGCTCGCCACAACACAAATAATTGTTGCTTTACCTACACAAGTATTCAAACAATTTCCAAGGATAATCAGGATGTTTATTATAATTTTCGCAAAATACTAAAATTAAAGAAAAATCTAGTCGCACGTTTTAAACAAACGTGGAGAAAAATAAAGAGTTTTATATTTCAAAAAATAAATCACCGGTCAATCTAATATGAGAATAAATAAATTAAGTAGGATATATTATTGTTAATTAAGAAAAAAAGGAAAAACTGATATGGAAAAAAAAAACATTTAATAAAAACGATACGTGTCGTTGTAACTGTAACTGCTATATATTATAGTCTTTTTTCTACATTATACGTGAAAATGCCAGAAAAAAAGATACTATTATAAATAAAGTTTTCCAAAATATTTTGTTCTATTTCATTTCCAATATCGTGCCTACTTTTGTCATGTTCGGCTTACAAGCAACGTTATTTAAAGGGAATATAACCTGCAAAGCAATCTTTACGGAAGACCCCTTCAATTTTTCAAATGTCCCTGTACAGTGGCGCCAAACATTTTTAAAGAAAAAGGCAAAAGCGGCCAGAGCTGCAAGCGTTGGTGTTCCACACCAAATACCTGAGGTTATATTCCCTTTAAGAGGTGTTCAGACTAGTGTTAATTTTCCGGAAAAATAAAATGCGGAAAATTTCCAGGAAATTTTCCACAAATCGGAAAAAATGTCTAATATCAGTAAACATACTACAAAACATTAAAGGTGTTACATTGTTAATCAGTTTAAACTAGTCTAGATGTTTAGTTTTACACTCAGGTTCGAAAAAATGAGGTGAAAATGCCGCTTTATTTAAATTTGCAAACAATATATTAGACTAATCATGGAATGAAATTTTTTTAATATTTTTCCGACTTACAACACTAGTTCAGACCATACAACTGTTAAAAGCCAGTTAGGTGGATCACATAATTGGCAGTTAATTAGGCAGTATGGAAAGCAAACTTGTTACACTCTTTGGTGGACCGACACCCATCATTTTTCGGATAGGTGACCGACAGTGTTCCTAAAATGCCACCTTTTTGGAGAAAAGTCTAGGCCAATGGAAAATTGGCAAACAGTGGCTAATAAAGAAACATTTCATCGAAAAGCTAAGAAAAGTAATTTGAATTAAATTTTTAAGAAGTTTATTGTAAAAATGTCTTAATTTACACTGAACTTAAAATGTTGGAATTAATTATTCCAAAAAAATTAACAGTCTATTCTAATGCTAATCTGACCATTCCTATGCATATACAGGATGTTTCAAAATAATATGGAAAAATTTGAATGAGTTGTAGGGGATGAGTTGAGAAGTAAGCCTGTTTTTCTCCATTTTCCTACGATGAGTGAAAAGAACGCCAGAGAGCTTCGAAGTGTGACCTACTAGCCCCTGCAAGTAGGCTGCAACAAGCGCCAAACCAAGTTGCAGGGACTTTAAATACTGTTTAAGTTTACTTTTTTACGCTGGTTACCTCGATTTGTTTACAAAGTCCTTTTTTACCTATCACACGAACCCAAACCTTAATGTTCGCATTTCTCTGCTGCTTGGTTTTGCGCTTGTTGCAGTCTGCTTCCAAGGGCTAGTAGGCCACACTTTGAAGCTCTCTGGCGCTCTTTTAACTCATCGTAGAAAATTGGGAATAAACAGGCATACTTCTCAACTCACCCCCTACTACTCCTTCAAATTTTTGCATAACCATTTAAAACACAATGTACATTTTGCTTTTTTTGTAAAAATGTCTTAGCTTACACTGAACTTAAAATGTTAGAATTAATTATTCCAAAAAAATTAACAGACTATTCTAATGTTAATCAGAATCTGACCATTCCTATGCATATTTGCCTTAAGTTGCCCAAATGTCAAATGTCTCTGTTAAATTATTATTTTGTTATTATATTATAATTTTCTATGGTGAAAATATTTATTGGCCAGATTGGCCCCTAAAAATTATCTTTTGTCCAGGCTGGAATTTACTGACCGATTTTTGGGTGTACAATTAGTTTGCGATATACTATTTGAAATTCACCAACTAAATAAACATCCGTGACGTCATTAACGCGGTAACTTTGAATCTTTTGATCCGTCGTCAGCTTACTATAATATTGATTTTATCGAAATTGCAGACATCAAAATAATTTTAACAGACTAACCCTAATTTCTAAATTTCATCGTGGACCAAGAATTAGTGCTCCGCAGATCCGGCTCCGGCTTTTTAGGGAGCCGAGTTTTGGCTCCGGCTCCCTAAAAAGCCGGAGCCGGAGCCGGATGCAAAATCCTAGAGCCGGCGCCGGAGCCGACTCCGATTGCACTAATTACTGTTTTAAGCGCATGTATATATTAAGATAACACTAATATTTCTGTGAAAGAATACACTATTGTGTTTCAAAAGCTAATCAAAGCGTTAAATAAACTTCACAACATCATCATTCATCAATACTAATAAAAATATTTTATTTTTACACAAGATAGATAACAAAGTTACCAGTGGAGTGTACCACTACTACTGCAAGGACTTAAATAATTAGTATTTACTAAGTTATCAGTGGAGTGTACCACTCCTACTGCTAGGACTCGTAAATTCATAACAAAAAGGGAGCGTCCATTAATTACGCGATTTTGGTGATTTTTTGACCCCCTCCTCCCTCCCATTGGTGAGATATCGTGAGATTAGGCTCGAACCCCTCCCTCCCCCTAATAGCACGTGAGATTTTTCGAAGTGTGTATTTTTAGTGTAAATACGTTAATCTGTGTTTGATTGCGTTGGATTTATTTAAAAAAAAAACGTAATTTGCTTAATTATTTATATTTAAGACAAGTTAAGACTAGTATTTTAGACAGAACGTAGTCTAGAATCACAGTGAGAAAATCGAACAATAACGTACTTAAATTTTAAGTATTAAGGAACTACTAAAATTCGTAAATGAATATTCATTCTAATTCAGTTCACGGGGACTCATGTGTGGTCTCAAGAGTGACTACTGGAACCACATGTCCGTGTGATTTTCAGTAAAATCATCTCCTCCTTCAACCTCGCTCTGATTTAGCCACTTAAAACCGTTGTCGCTTGTACACAGAAGCTCAGTAACTCGGCGTGCCACAATTCGTGAAGATCACACTTTGCACGCTGGTGCAGGTGGTGCTCTGTGGAACGCACGCCGGTGCTCTGCAGCTAGAGTTCTTAAATTACGGTAATTTAGGAAATCAGTAAATTACGCGGTAATTTACAGCGTAATTTACCGTGTTGCGGTAAATTACCATAATTTTTTTTTTAAAAGGTTTTTTTTACGATTAAAACAAGGAATACAAAGAAGGAAACGCTTTTATTGGGTAAACAAATCGCATTTACCGGGCTTCACCGTTTCTTGCTCAAAATATTTCTGAATAACTAGGTCTACTTTCTCTCTTTTACCCATTTTTACCAAATAAAACTTTATAGAAAGAATACTATATTCTTTCGCTAGACTACTTCGAAGTAACGCTAAACTAACGCAGATGTTCGGAATAACTAAGTGAAAATAAAACTAACATTTTAGCAGACGACAGATGAATCATGAATGTGATTTTTCTTAAACAGGGCTAGACATAAGTATTCTTCCTATTAAACGTATCAAACTATTCTAACAATGCCTTCGACTCCTTGGAAATTCGTTACCAAAACGAATCTAGGTGGCGCTTCGGTGCCTAGCTCTTAGAGTTAGTGCGTTACGCCTATGATCTAGTGTTTGCTGGAGTGAAATTACATTATTAAACGATGCAAAAATACACTTATACGCGAATAACGTTAGGTTTTGAGTTTTGTAATCTTGTGCGACGTATTTTACCTACATTTTAGCCCGAAAGATCAAAGAAATTGAGAAACAGTGAATCACGAAAACGATGGTAAATTACCATGGTAATTTACCACAGTAAATTACCCTGGTAATTACCAGGGTAATTACCATTTTCGTAATTTACCTGAGAAAATTGTAAATTACCGTTACCAGGGTAATTTACCGCGTAAATTACCAGGGTAAATTACCGATTCGTATCTCTATCTGCAGCTCTTGTGACGGATGATAAGTAGATACCGCATGTACCGCAGCATCTATTTTTCAGATCACCACGTGCACTTGGGCAATAGAGGTCACAGGGCATGCTGATGAAGGTGTGTAAGGGTTGAATTACTTCATTTAACCCAGTTTATAGCAATTTTACACTTTTTCTTGCGGAAAAAAATTACGTGATATTTGCCGAAACCCCCCTCTCCTCCACGTGAGATTGGATGAAATTCAGCTCGATCCCCTCCCTCCCCTAAACGCCTCACGTAATTTATGGACGCTCCCAAAGCTTAGACCTAAAATTACCATAAAAGTATTGGAGCCGGTTTGAAACACTTGGAGCCGGAGCCGCGGCTCCAGATCCGAGTCCGGTCTTCACCGGAGCCGACTGGAACCGATAGGGGTTTAAGTTTTGGCCGGAGCCGGATTGGAGCCGGAGCCACGCGGAGCACTACCAAGAATCTAAGGGGACTCGCTGTGTTCCCGATATTTTGACACGGTAGGCGTGGCCTAAATCGGATGGCTTACTGAGGTACACCAGCCGCTTTGAAGCGCCTAAAGAATTCTGTTCAACTGTCACTACGATAGGCTTAGTCGGGGCTTAAGCAACAGTACGTGCGAGGAAGTTAGGCTAGGCTTAGTTCATTAAATTTTTTAGTGAATTTGATAAAAAAATCAGCCATACGCGGCTTACTGGTTATTTTTACTTAAGTTACCACTACTTATACTTCTAAAGAACCAATTTAAAATATAAAAGGTCTAAATCTTACTAAGCCTAATCTTTTAACCGACAACAACGGCGCCATTTTATCAAAATTGAACTACGAAACTACGCCGGAAATCGACTTCAACGACCCCAAGGCCCAAGTTTGTCCACATTGAGCCAAAATTACCCCTGATTTTGGTATTCCCAGTATTAATGCGTGCTCTTTAAAGTGCTCTAACAAGGAGACGACCCGAGGTGTTACACACCGATTCCGTTCAAACAAGGGCGATTGGTAGACCTTCGTGTAACTTGAAAAATCCTAAAGGGATTTTATTCAATGGGTAACGGTTTTGCCATGGCAACGAAAAATGTTTTTGACAACTTAAAATGTAAATTTTCCCATTGAAAATAACATGGGATTTTGACCGCTTCCAAGGTCCCCCCTGTGAAAAATTTTACAAAATTGAAAACAAATTAAAATACCAAAATTATAAAAAAAAAAATGATAAAAATTGACGAAAAAAATCAAAATTGGTCACATTTTTATCAATTTTTTAATTTTTTTTCACAGGCAAATCGGTCAAAATCCCATGTTATTTTATGTTGTCAAAAACATTTTTCGTTGCCATGACAAAACCGTTGCCCATTGAATAAAATCCCTTTAGGATTTTTCAAGTTACACGAAGGTCTACCAATCCCCCGAGTTTGAACGAAATCGGTGTGTAACACCTCGGGCAGTCTCCTTGTAAGCGAGTCCCCTTAGATTCTTGGTATATGGTTGGAGGAACTCAAAACGTTAGCCATCTTGTGGACAATTATTGTACTATTGAGTAGGGTGATCAATAAATTGGTACATCGGATATGAGCAACTAATCGGGCAACAATGAAATTGCGTAGTCTGAACGGTACTGAAGCAAAACACGGAGGAGGAACCAAATATTTTCGTTGAAACCGTTTCTAGGTAAATGTGACTTAATTTTGTTGTACGCTTTTCTTTGGTCATTGCCATTTTTAACTAAAATTTACACGTAACAATATAATTTAGATACAACAGGGTTGCCACACGTCAGGGAAAACATGTAAATCAGGGAAAAGTCAGGGAATTTAAAAATGGTCCTAAAAAGTCAGGGAAATGTCAGGGAATTTTAAGAATTCGTAAAAATTCAGGGAAAAGTCAGGGAATTCAATTTTATCTTGGCACTTTTTGAAGGTAATTCAACTCTAGATCTATGACAAATTCTATGATTATCATTTATTTCCTTGAATGTTTCGCTAATTTTTTCAACATTGCAATAACCTTTTTACTGAAATATAAGTTCATCTTAATTTATTAACTTCTGATAAAAGTAAAATATAAAAGAAAAATTTTTACCTTAATAAGTCAGGGAAAATCTGTTAAAATGGTCAGGGAATAGTCAGGGAATTTGAATCTGAAAATTTGGTGGCAACCCTGTACAAAAAATTATTTTAAATAATATGAATAATAATTTTTATTTTTTCGTAATTATTTTTATATATAAAACAATAGAATTATCAATCAGTCCATTATGTTTAAGACGATTAAATTAGTATACCGTTGAGCCACGAAAAAACCTGCTCGATGACTTCGTTGAGTATTCAACGTACTATAAATTAATATCTTAGCAGTACTAGGTGGATATCTATCTTAAGGGGCTGATCACTATCACCATAAGTGGATCATTCTCTCTAAGTATACAAATTCCGGGTCTCGGTCGGGTAGTTTAGTCTGGGTTTCGTGACGTCGGAGCTTGTATAGAGAGCAAACTCGACAGAGATAAATTTTGAGTGGGCAAGACGGCAACTAAACAAAACTCTACCGTTGGATCTGAAACTGACCTAATGTTTGAACAAATATGGTATAGGTTTTTTGGGGGGGGGGGGAATTCGAGGAGCCAACCCCAAAAATTTCTCTCTCTCGGGCCCTCGAGACATGTTTCAGACGTGAAACGTACCATAAGAGATGTAAGAAACGTTAGATTCGGCAGTATGAATTCAGAGTGAAGTTGAGGTGATACACAGTATAGGGCGGTTGTAAAGGGCTGCCAGACCGACCCCGACAAAGACTCTAGTCATAGGTAGCATAGCGTTTGATCTACTGAGAGAGAATGATCCGCTTATGCTATCACTCACTCTCCCAACCGGTTTAAGGGGTTTTCCCTCGAGTTCTTCGGTTTCCCCTTGTAGATGTTAACGGTAATAGTAAGGGTAGGGAGCTGTTGGCTCGCGGGGCTTTGAGCGCTTGCCACCGCCCTCCTACGCATTGTAACCCGGCCACCTGAATTAAAGGCAATAAAAGTCGCTTGATGACTTAGGCCTATGATGGTGCCTAGGGTATTAGCCTAGCCTAGCTGATTATCCGTAATCGGTGTACAAGCCTGTAGCTTTGACTGTACTAAAGTGATTACGTAATCGATTACAGATTTAGCACAACCAAAGGCTGTAATCGGTGTACAGAATCTAAAGAAACTGTTAGACCCTCATCTAATTTTCCACTTAAAACTATCGGAAGTGTTCAGTATTTAAGTTTGTCTGATTTAAATCACGGCTTAAATTAAGGGATTTAAATCAGATTTAAATCAATTAAAATCAGATTCAAATCAATTAAAATCAGATTCAAATAAATTGAAATCAGATTCAAATCAATTAAAATCAGATTGAAATCAATTAAAATCAGATTCAAATCAATTAAAATCAGATTCAAATCAATTCAAATCAGATTCAAATCAATTCAAATCAGATTCAAATCAATTCAAATCAGATTCAAATCAATTCAAATCAGATTCAAATCAATTCAAATCAGATTCAAATCAATTCAAATCAGATTCAAATCAATTCAAATCAGATTCAAATCAATTAAAATCAGATTCAAATAAATTAAAATCAGATTCAAATCAATTAAAATCAGATTCAAATCAATTAAAATCAGATTCAAATCAATTAAAATCAGATTCAAATCAATTCAAATCAGACTCAAATCAATTAAAATCAGATTCAAATCAATTCAAATCAATTCAAATCAGATTCAAATCAATTCAAATCAGATTCAAATCAATTAAAATCAGATTCAAATCAATTCAAATCAGATTCAAATCAATTCAAATCAGATTCAAATCAATTCAAATCAGATTCAAATCAGATTTAAATCATTATAAATCAAATTTAAATCAATAAAAATCAAAAGGCATAAAACCAGTGGCGGCGCCAGGAATTTTCGCGAGGGTAGGCACACCAAATAAATGGGCCCCCGACCCGGGACCCCCCTTTTCTCAACGAAATGCTTCAATAAAATAAAGTAGTGATGTACATGACGAACAAAAAAGTTCTAACAACAGTAAAACGAGTTCAAATATAACAGAACTGGTTTTATTTACTAGGAGATAACTCAAAAATTTCTAAATACATTATCGACAATTGTTTCATTGTTATTTATAAATAATTTTATCTCTTGGGACAATTTGGGGCCCCTTATAGGATGATTTTTGGGCCCCTCAAAATTTTAAGGTAGGCAGTGGCCTACCTAGCCTACCCCCTAGCGCCGCCACTGCATAAAACGTTAAAAAATCAATAAATATCAAATAATTAGTTTTTTAAATCAAAAATTCAACATCAAATCCTTTAAATTTATCAACACAAAACGTCGATGCTAAATGCAGATTTTGCTGTCGTCTGGTCTTCATGATCTAAGCGTTTGAAATTAAATGTCAGATTTTTTTCGGTGCAAGAGAACACACGACGTCGAATTCCGTTTCTAGACAGCATGATATCAGATAAGCTAAATATTATTAAATTTCCTTTTCGTAGTCGCGTGCCCTGCTTTACCGAGATGCTACCAAAGTGCAAATAGAAAGTTCTTTAGACTACTTTTGAGAAGCAAACTTTCCTAAATTTTCAAGAGATGCGAAAACTGTCCTCAACCCTTCCGTTTTGTGTCCGCGGATGTTTGGTTTCCAACTTTCTAAAGTTTCCCGAATTTTAATATAGTTAGTGTTTGATCTCGGTAACCTCTAAAAATGTAATTCGAGGATGGTTATTAGACCAAATTATTGAAATCAGAAGAAACCCCTTGTTTACTCAAACAACATTTGCATCTTCGGTAAGTTTTGCCATTTTCATAACTATTTATTCGTGCGGGGATTTGCGATATCTGTTTGCGTTTGATTAAAATTCTTTCGGATACCCCGGTTGGTTTCAACGACCGTGTACGAACGAACCTTTTGAAAATGTATTTTTGGGTTTCGCCTCGGGGGCCTAGAATGGGTTTGCGTGGGACTTGGAGAGTATGTAATGAAGTTTTAGATTAAATTCCGAATAGCTCGTTTTGTTGCCAATAATTTTGGTAAGTGATGCGGAAATTTTTAATTAGTTTGGAAGGTTTATTTTGGAAACTCGTTATCTGGCAAATAAGGGGCTAACATCTTCCATAAGCTTAGCCTCACCATTTTCATTGTAATTAACTCGTCGAAACTAGACCGACGTAGTTAGGCCCAGATGGATTTGAATACTCTACTTAAAGGGTAATGGAAAACTCACGTAGAAGTGAGAGATGGCGACCAAGGCCGGAAGTCATGGGGGAAATCTTGTTCTATAGAGGTGATTATGTCACTTGAAATCTATCTATACCATCTGCATTGAAAGCAGTGTTACAAATATACCAATTATTTTCGAATCATATGTTAAATAAAGTTATTTTGGTAAATTATGGTAATTAAAGGTATTTTGGTAAAAATAAAGTTATTTTGGTGAATTATGGTAATTAAAGGTATTTTGGTAAAAATAAAGTTATTTTGGTAAATAAAGGTATTTTGGTAACTAAAGTTATTTTGGTAAATAAAGTTATTTTGGTAAATAAAGTTATTTTGGTAAATAAAGGTATTTTGGTAACTAAAGTTATTTTGGTAAATAAAGTTATTTTGGTAAATAAAGTTATTTCGGTAAATAAAGGTATTTTGGTAAATAAGGGTATTTTGGTAAATAAAGGTATTATGGTAAATTGAGGTATTTTGGTAAATAAAGGTATTATGGTAAATTAAGGTATTTTGGTAAATTAAGGTATTTTGGTAAATAAAGGTATTTTGGTAAATAAAGGTATTATGGTAAATAAAGGTATTTTGGTAAATTAAGGTATTTTGGTAAATAAAGGTATTATGGTAAATAAAGGTATTATGGTAAATAAAGGTATTTTGGTAAATAAAGGTATTATGGTAAATAAAGGTATTTTGGTAAATAAAGGTATTATGGTAAATAAAGGTATTTTGGTAAATAAAGGTATTTTGGTAAATAAAGGTATTTTGGTAAATAAAGGTATTATGGTAAATAAAGGTATTTTGGTAAATAAAGGTATTATGGTAAATAAAGGTATTTTTGTAAATTAAGGTATTTTGGTAAATTAAGGTATTTTGGTAAATAAAGGTATTATGGTAAATAAAGGTATTTTGGTAAATAAAGGTATTTTGGTAAATAAAGGTATTTTGGTAAATAAAGGTATTATGGTAAATAAAGGTATTTTTGTAAATTAAGGTATTTTGGTAAATTAAGGTATTTTGGTAAATAAAGGTATTATGGTAAATAAAGGTATTATGGTAAATAATGGTATTATGGTAAATAAAGGTATTTTGGTAAATTAAGGTATTTTGGTAAATAAAGTTATTTGGGTAAATAAATGTTTTTTGGTAAATAAAGGTTTTTTGCTAAATAAAGTTATTTTGGTAAATTAAGGTATTTGGGTAAATAAAGGTATTATGGTAAATAAAGGTATTTGGGTAAATAAAGGTATTTTGGTAAATAAATGTATTTTGGGTAAATAAAGGTACTATGGTAAATAAAGGTATTTTGGTTTAATAAAGGTATTATGGCCAATAAAGGTATTTTTCGAAATAATCGTAGTTAAAGTTATTTTGGTTAATAAATCATTCATTAGAAGTGGAAAAACAATCGAAAAACCAAATTTGTCATTTAGAGTTTTTGAACAATGTTTATATTTCAAAATCATTATGCCACGTTAAAATGAAGTTCTGATAAATATGAACTTAAAATATATTTCAAAATCATTATGCCACGTTAAAATGAAGTTCTGATAAATATGAACTTAAAATATATTTCAAAATCATTATGCCACGTTAAAATGAAGTTCTGATAAATATGAACTTAAAATATATTTCAAAATCATTATGCCACGTTAAAATGAAGTTCTGATAAATATGAACTTAAAATATATTTCAAAATCATTATGCCACGTTAAAATGAAGTTCTGATAAATATGAACTTAAAATATATTTCAAAATCATTATGCCACGTTAAAATGAAGTTCTGATAAATATAAACTTAAAATATATTTCAAAATAATTGATGTAAATCATTAAATTTATTATTTGCCACTTTCTACGATATTTACTACATTTTGCCTTTTTATAATATAAGGTTATTTACCGTTATTTACCACCTGAGTTAATAACCACTTGGGAACACTGGTTGCCAGGTTCTGAAAATAAAATAATATCAAAATCTATAACAAAGCTTCGATCAAGTTAGGTCTATTGGAAAACATCTTCACTACGCCAAAAAATAATTATATTTAATAGAGTTACAATTTTAACCGGTTTTCCGCTGAAGTCCAAATTATCCTAGATAATCTTATGCTCAGCCCAAATTATCGAAAACATCGCATCAATGCCAAAGAATTGGCTCGAAATTATCGACGTGTACTATAATTAAAATTTCCTATATTTTGAATTATTTTCCTATATTTTTAATGCCTTCCTATAAATTCCTTTATTTTCACCTATTTTCCTATAATTTCACGATCTTTTGAAAATGATAATTTTTTAAGTACGTGTGAAAAAACTGCCCCTTTCGAACTCAATCTTGAAATCCACTAAGTGATCCAATAATGCAAGAAAACACTGTACAAACAATTATCAATATTCTAGGTGATTCGAGTCAAAGTATACCGATATGCAGTAGTTACCTTATTATTTTCCTATTTAGTTTCCTTTATTTTCCTATAATTCGCCTCTAAAATTCCTATTTTTCCTAAAAAAAATTCCAAGCCTTTTCCTGGTCACCCTGTAATTATCGTACATCTGCAAAACTTTGTTTGAATAAGACAATCGAACAAACGCCAAAGGCTAGAAATTATCTCGTTTAATTTTTAAAAATTTTGCCGAACCCGATTCCTAAGCAAAACATCCCCATTTTTCAAATTCCATCGCCCGACAGCGCTCCTACCGAGATAATCGTGAACTGTTTCCAACCAAATTCCAAGGCCGCCAGACGTCCTATAATTCCTATAAAATCCTATTGTTTCAAAAATGTCCTATAACATCCTATATTTTTAGCAAAATCCCCAAAAAGTCCTATAAAATCCTATGATTTTGATACTTTGCCCATTTCAAATCCCGCCACTCAGATAAATTGCCAAATTTAGCTATAGTATAAATTAATTCTAGTCTATACTTTTGTTATTGTTAACATGTTTAGCTATTAGTATATTTTTGATATAAAATGGTTAAAAGTGTCTATTTTTAAGTGAAAATCAAAGATTTATTTCACTAAATATAGAATTTGTTTTTAAATGCATAAAGTTAGTAAGTTAGTAAATGGAATAGCGTATATAGTCCTACAAAATCCTATAATTTTGTAAAAATAGTCCTTTAAAGTCCTATATTTTTAGAAATATAATCCTATTTTTTATAGGATAAGATTTGAGTGGGGATTCTGAAATTCAAAGCATGTGAGTAAAAAGTTGCATAATATCCTTTCCGTGAGAATTCGCTCAAAGGTGTGAAAAAATTTATTCTCGAGATGTTGTTCAAAAGTAAGTAGATTTTTAACTATAACCAGAAGCCTATAATATTATAGGCTTCCGCTACAACGTACAATTATTTATACAATTAATACATTATTTTAACTGAACTATCTTCCATTATAAAATTATAAGAATTTTGTTTGCTAGCTGTAACTAACAATTGTACGTTACTGAGATATCATATTTTCCAGCGCCAACTCCAAATAACTCGAAAGCTAGTCTCCATTTTGATTTATGGTGAGAAGAGGTATAAAATAACTTAGGCCTATATTTCGTCATTATTGGGTATAGTACGGCTAGAATGACATAGTCGCGTTCTGTAGTCGTGGTTTCCCGAAACAAATTCTGAAATTTCGAGTCGGCGCACTCAGCCGTCAACACTATCATTATACGGGTGGCGCCATCTATCACTTTCAAAGTTCACTAGTAATATTAATTCAATTGTATAGTATATAGTTCCTGCCGCTAACAGCGGATGGCGCCACCGGCAAATGATAGAGTTCTCAATTTTTAAAAATTTGTTTCGCGAAAGACAGATTGAAATTGTCATTCTAGCGGTACTATTCCCAATTCAATGTATTTAGCTTATTTGTTTAATCAGTGATTGTAGAATTCACAACTTGTTGGTCTAACCCATTGAGTTGGGAATATTAATCTAGAGGTCCAATAAAAACGTCGGATTTCAGTATTTCGCGAAACAAGTTTTTAAAAGATAACAATACTACCGTCTGCTCCAAATGACGAGAAAACTTTATCATTCTACCCGTGGCGCCGTCTATCTCTCAATGTTTCGTTCAAATAAGACGCGTTTTCCGGCAAAAATATTTTTTTCTCAAAAATAATGGATGGCGCCACGGGTCATATGATAACGTTTGCTAGTCATTTTAGAGGAGACGGCACATTCGTAATTTTCAAAATTGTTTCGCGGGGAGCAGATTTGATTGGATCTCTAGATTAATATTCCCAACTCAATGGTCTCACCAACGTTTTTGTTGTCCAAATTTTGAAGAAAAGTTTTTGTGACCGAGACTTAGCATCTATATATAAATCGTATTATTAACACATATTATTTACTGAACAAAATTAAATAATTATATCGATATTAGGCACCTTTATTAATGTAAATCTACAAATATTTGTAGTAGTTGAGATTTGGTTTTTGAATTAAAGAGTATTTTTGTCGCTGGTTTGCATTGAAATCTCGGCAGTTTTTCATTACAGAAAACGCGTTGTGCTTTGGAAACAGCTGCTCAAAGATTCCGCTCGTGTTTAAAGGGGTTAAAATTGCGCCAACTTGACAAGCCGTCTTTTTCCGTTCAAGAAATGTGTCAGTTTAAATTATATCGTTATTTTTGAAGTGGAAAGCTGTGTTTTTAAAAGCAGCGAAGAAATGTTATTGTTTTTAGTATATATAAAATGTTGCGTAACAATTTGCACCGACAGTTTAATTTTATGTATAATTTTACACTTTTCAAAAACACTGAAGAAATAGTTTAGCTTCCAGTGCATATAATTTCGCGTAACACTTTGCTCCGACATTTCGATTTCGTGTAACAATAGTGTTACATTTTTAAAAACACAGAATATGGCGGAAAATTTAAAAAAATAGTGATTGTTTCCAATGCAGCTAATTCCATCTAACACTTTTCACCAACAATTTGATTTCTTGTACCGCTAGGTGACAATGAAGCGCTGGTAAGACCACTTGAACTTTGGTCATATTCCTCCATAAATACCTGTCCTTGTCAGTGAATAAATCCCAGACCGTAACTCCTGGAATATGGCGATAATTCCGGAAGTGAAGACCCTTTCAGCATCGCTAGCGGGGTCTACAAGAATCGAGGCCGGTGCGGGGCAAACAAAATCAGGGCTTAAATTGGGCGAACAAACAGCCAACGGAATTTAATATCTCGGGCACTCACTAGGCGGCGCTATATCGCGTCGAAAAGAAGGCTTTACCTCTTTAACTACCCTACACTGTTTCAGTGGTTGGCTGGCTGCGAGGCCAGAAAAAGGGCAAAAAAAAGCATCAAATAATAAAGGGCTGGAAGGAAGACGAGTTTTAGGATTTGATTCTAGCGTGGGCCACCCGAGCGGCGCTCGTTAAAAGTTGGCCCCGTAGAGGAGCGGCCTTTCAGGGGCCCGGGTTACGACGCTTTTCCTGTTTTATCCGCTCTTAGTCGCGCTCCGAGTAACTTTAATTGCTTTGAAAGCAGTTGTTTGTTTGAGCCAAAAGGCTTAGCGTACAGCCGGCCAGAGGGAAAAAAATAGCATCTGCATTGCGGAAAGCGCGCCGTCATCCCCGGATAAATACTTTACTGAAATTCTTCTTTTCTTTTATATTTTGTTGTCCCTCTTATGTTGAAGGGTACTCGCTATTATTTCGCCGTTCTCGCGTTTGCTTTGTTATGTAAATTTAAATCGATTTAGTGTCTGTTTGTTTAAGTTATTTTAAAAGTTTGCAATTATGCTTTTTAAAAATCTGAAAAGAGGAGCTTTAGGAACTAGATTCCAGGCGCTTCTACAACCTGAAACTAGGAGCTTTGGGAATCGGATACCAAGCGCTTTTAAAATTGAAATGAGGGCTTTAGGAACCGGAAACCAGGCGCTTATAAAACCTGTAACGAGGCGCTTTAGGAACTAGATTCCAGGCGCTTCTACAACCTGAAACTAGGAGCTTTGGGAATCGGATACCAAGCGCTTTTAAAATTGAAACGAGGGCTTTAGGAACCGGAAACCAGGCGCTTCTAAAACCTGTAACAAGGCGCTTTAGGAACTAGATTCCAGGCGCTTCTACAACCTGAAACTAGGAGCTTTGGGAATCGGATACCAAGCGCTTTTAAAATTGAAACGAGGGCTTTAGGAACCGGAAACCAGGCGCTTCTAAAACCTGTAACGAGGCGCTTTAGGAACTAGATTCCAGGCGCTTCTACAACCTGAAACTAGGAGCTTTGGGAATCGGATACCAAGTGCTTTTAAAATTGAAACGAGGGCTTAAGGAACCGGAAACCAGGCGCTTCTAAAACCTGTAACGAGGCGCTTTAGGAACTAGATTCCAGGCGCTTCTACAACCTGAAACTAGGAGCTTTGGGAATCGGATACCAAGCGCTTTTAAAATTGAAACGAGGGCTTTAGGAACCGGAAACCAGGCGCTTCTAAAACCTGTAACGAGGCGCTTTATGAACTAGATTCCAGGCGCTTCTACAACCTGAAACTAGGAGCTTTGGGAATCGGATACCAAGCGCTTTTAAAATTGAAACGAGGGCTTTAGGAACCGGAAACCAGGCGCTTCTAAAGCCTGTAACGAGGCTCTTTAGGAACTAGATTCCAGGCGCTTCTACAACCTGAAACTAGGAGCTTTGGGAATCGGATACCAAGCGCTTTTAAAATTGAAACGAGGGCTTTAGGAACCGGAAACCAGGCGCTTCTAAAACCTGTAACGAGGCGCTTTAGGAACTAGATTCCAGGCGCTTCTACAACCTGAAACTAGGAGCTTTGGGAATCGGATACCAAGCGCTTTTAAAATTGAAACGATGGCTTTAGGAACCGGAAACCAGGCGCTTCTAAAACCTGTAACGAGGCGTTTTAGGAACCGGTTACCCGGCGCTTCTAAAACCTGAAATGAAGCGCTTCAGGAACCGGAAACCAGGCGCTTCTAAAACCTGAAACTAGGCGCTTTAGGAACCGGAAACCAGGCGCTTCTAAACCCTGAAATGAGGCGCTTTGGGAACCGGAAACCAGGCGCTTTTAAAACCTGAAACGAGGCGCTTTAGGAACCGGAAACCAGGCGCTTCTAAAACCTGAAACGTGGCGCTTTAGGAACCGGAAACCAGGCGCTTCCAAAACCTGAAACGAGGCGCTTTAGGAACTGGAAACCAGGCGCATCTAAAACCTGAAACGACACGCTTTAGGAACCGGAAACCAGGCGCTTCTAAAACCTGAAACGAGGCGCTTTAGGAACCGGAAACCAAGCGCTTTTAAAATTGAAACGATGGCTTTAGGAACCGGAAACCAGGCGCTTCTAAAACCTGTAACGAGGCGTTTTAGGAACCGGTTACCCGGCGCTTCTAAAACCTGAAACGAGGCGCTTTAGGAACCGGAAACCAGGCGCTTCTAAAACCTGAAACGAGGCGCTTTAGGAACCGGAAACCAGGCGCGTCTAAAACCTGAAACGAGGCGCTTTAGGAACCGGAAACCAGGTGCGTCTAAAACCTGAAACGAGGCGCTTTAGGAACCGGATACCAGGCGCTTTTAAAAACTGAAACGAAGTTATTTAGGAACCGGATACCAGGTGCTTTTCAAACCTGAAACGAGGTGCTTTAGGAACCGGATACCAGGCGCTTTTAAAACCTGAAACGAAGCGTTTTAGGAACCGGATACCAGGCGCTTTTAAAACCTGAAACGAGGCGCTTTAGGAACCGGAAACCAGGCGCTTTAGGAACCGGATACCAAGAGCTTCTAAAACCTGAAACGAAGCGATTTAGGAACCGGATACCAGGTGCTTTTCAAACCTGAAACGAGGTGCTTTAGGTACCGGAAACCTGGCGCTTCTAAAACCTGAAACGAGGCGCTTTAGGAACCGGATACCAGGCGCTTTAGGAACCGGAAACCAGGTGCGTCTAAAACCTGTAACGAGGCGCTTTATGAACTAGATTCCAGGCGCTTCTACAACCTGAAACTAGGAGCTTTGGGAATCGGATACCAAGCGCTTTTAAAATTGAAACGAGGGCTTTAGGAATCGGAAACCAGGCGCTTCTAAAGCCTGTAACGAGGCTCTTTAGGAACTAGATTCCAGGCGCTTCTACAACCTGAAACTAGGAGCTTTGGGAATCGGATACCAAGCGCTTTTAAAATTGAAACGAGGGCTTTAGGAACCGGAAACCAGGCGCTTCTAAAGCCTGTAACGAGGCTCTTTAGGAACTAGATTCCAGGCGCTTCTACAACCTGAAACTAGGAGCTTTGGGAATCGGATACCAAGCGCTTTTAAAATTGAAACGAGGGCTTTAGGAACCGGAAACCAGGCGCTTCTAAAACCTGTAACGAGGCGCTTTAGGAACTAGATTCCAGGCGCTTCTACAACCTGAAACTAGGAGCTTTGGGAATCGGATACCAAGCGCTTTTAAAATTGAAACGATGGCTTTAGGAACCGGAAACCAGGCGCTTCTAAAACCTGTAACGAGGCGTTTTAGGAACCGGTTACCCGGCGCTTCTACAACCTGAAATGAAGCGCTTCAGGAACCGGAAACCAGGCGCTTCTAAAACCTGAAACTAGGCGCTTTAGGAACCGGAAACCAGGCGCTTCTAAAACCTGAAATGAGGCGCTTTGGGAACCGGAAACCAGGCGCTTTTAAAACCTGAAACGAGGCGCTTTAGGAACCGGAAACCAGGCGCTTCTAAAACCTGAAACGTGGCGCTTTAGGAACCGGAAACCAGGCGCTTCCAAAACCTGAAACGAGGCGCTTTAGGAACTGGAAACCAGGCGCATCTAAAACCTGAAACGACACGCTTTAGGAACCGGAAACCAGGCGCTTCTAAAACCTGAAACGAGGCGCTTTAGGAACCGGAAACCAAGCGCTTTTAAAATTGAAACGATGGCTTTAGGAACCGGAAACCAGGCGCTTCTAAAACCTGTAACGAGGCGTTTTAGGAACCGGTTACCCGGCGCTTCTAAAACCTGAAACGAGGCGCTTTAGGAACCGGAAACCAGGCGCTTCTAAAACCTGAAACGAGGCGCTTTAGGAACCGGAAACCAGGCGCGTCTAAAACCTGAAACGAGGCGCTTTAGGAACCGGAAACCAGGTGCGTCTAAAACCTGAAACGAGGCGCTTTAGGAACCGGATACCAGGTGCTTTTCAAACCTGAAACGAGGTGCTTTAGGTACCGGAAACCTGGCGCTTCTAAAACCTGAAACGAGGCGCTTTAGGAACCGGATACCAGGCGCTTTAGGAACCGGAAACCAGGTGCGTCTAAAACCTGAAACGAGGCGCTTTAGGAACCGGAAACCAGGCGCTTCTAAAACCTGAAACGAGGCGCTTTAGGAACCGGAAACCAGGCGCTTCTAAAACCTGAAACGAGGCGCTTTAGGAACCGGAAACCAGGCGCGTCTAAAACCTGAAACGAGGCGCTTTAGGAACCGGAAACCAGGTGCGTCTAAAACCGGATACCAGGCGCTTTAGGAACCGGATACCAGGCGCTTTTAAAACCTGAAACGAGGTGCTTTAGGAACCGGATACCAGGCGCTTTTAAAACCTGAAACGAAGCGTTTTAGGAACCGGATACCAGGCGCTTTTAAAACCTGAAACGAGGCGCTTTAGGAACCGGAAACCAGGCGCTTTAGGAACCGGAAACCAGGCGCTTTAGGAACCGGAAACCAGGCGCTTTAGGAACCGGATACCAAGAGCTTCTAAAACCTGAAACGAAGCGATTTAGGAACCGGATACCAGGCGCTTTTAAAACCTGGAACGAAGCTATTTAGGAACCGGATACCAGGTGCTTTTCAAACCTGAAACGAGGTGCTTTAGGAACCGGATACCAGGCGCTTTTAAAACCTGAAACGAAGCGTTTTAGGAACCGGATACCAGGCGCTTTTAAAACCTGAAAGGAGGCGCTTTAGGAACTGGAAACCAGGCGCTTTAGGAACCGGATACCAAGAGCTTCTAAAACCTGAAACGAAGCGATTTAGGAACCGGATACCAGGTGCTTTTCAAACCTGAAACGAGGTGCTTTAGGAACCGGAAACCTGGCGCTTCTAAAACCTGAAACGAGGCGATTTAGGAACCGGATACCAGGCGCTTTTAAAACCTGGAACGAAGCTATTTAGGAACCGGATACCAGGTGCTTTTCAAACCTGAAACGAGGTGCTTTAGGAACCGGATACCAGGCGCTTTTAAAACCTGAAACGAAGCGTTTTAGGAACCGGATACCAGGCGCTTTTAAAACCTGGAACGAAGCTATTTAGGAACCGGATACCAGGTGCTTTTCAAACCTGAAACGAGGTGCTTTAGGAACCGGATACCAGGCGCTTTTAAAACCTGAAACGAAGCGTTTTAGGAACCGGATACCAGGCGCTTTTAAAACCTGAAACGAGGCGCTTTTAAAACCTGAAACGAGGTGCTTTAGGAACCGGATACCAGGCGCTTTTAAAACCTGAAACGAAGCGTTTTAGGAACCGGATACCAGGCGCTTTTAAAACCTGAAACGAGGCGCTTTAGGAACCGGAAACCAGGCGCTTTAGGAACCGGAAACCAGGCGCTTTAGGAACCGGATACCAAGAGCTTCTAAAACCTGAAACGAAGCGATTTAGGAACCGGATACCAGGCGCTTTTAAAACCTGGAACGAAGCTATTTAGGAACCGGATACCAGGTGCTTTTCAAACCTGAAACGAGGTGCTTTAGGAACCGGATACCAGGCGCTTTTAAAACCTGAAACGAAGCGTTTTAGGAACCGGATACCAGGCGCTTTTAAAACCTGAAACGAGGCGCTTTAGGAACTGGAAACCAGGCGCTTTAGGAACCGGATACCAAGAGCTTCTAAAACCTGAAACGAAGCGATTTAGGAACCGGATACCAGGTGCTTTTCAAACCTGAAACGAGGTGCTTTAGGAACCGGAAACCTGGCGCTTCTAAAACCTGAAACGAGGCGCTTTAGGAACCGGATACCAGGCGCTTTAGGAACCAGAAACCAGGCGCTTTAGGAACCGGATACCAGGAGCTTCTAAAACCTGAAACGAAGCGCTTTAGGAACCGGTTACCCGGCGCTTCTTAAACCTGAAACGAAGTGCTTTAGGTACCGGAAACCTGGCGCTTCTAAAACCTGAAACGAGGCGCTTTAGGAACCGGATACCAGGCGCTTTAGGAACCGGAAACCAGGTGCGTCTAAAACCTGAAACGAGGCGCTTTAGGAACCGGAAACCAGGCGCTTCTAAAACCTGAAACGAGGCGCTTTAGGAACCGGAAACCAGGCGCTTCTAAAACCTGAAACGAGGCGCTTTAGGAACCGGAAACCAGGCGCGTCTAAAACCTGAAACGAGGCGCTTTAGGAACCGGAAACCAGGTGCGTCTAAAACCTGAAACGAGGCGCTTTAGGAACCGGATACCAGGCGCTTTTAAAACCTGAAACGAGGTGCTTTAGGAACCGGATACCAGGCGCTTTTAAAACCTGAAACGAAGCGTTTTAGGAACCGGATACCAGGCGCTTTTAAAACCTGAAACGAGGCGCTTTAGGAACCGGAAACCAGGCGCTTTAGGAACCGGAAACCAGGCGCTTTAGGAACCGGAAACCAGGCGCTTTAGGAACCGGATACCAAGAGCTTCTAAAACCTGAAACGAAGCGATTTAGGAACCGGATACCAGGCGCTTTTAAAACCTGGAACGAAGCTATTTAGGAACCGGATACCAGGTGCTTTTCAAACCTGAAACGAGGTGCTTTAGGAACCGGATACCAGGCGCTTTTAAAACCTGAAACGAAGCGTTTTAGGAACCGGATACCAGGCGCTTTTAAAACCTGAAACGAGGCGCTTTAGGAACTGGAAACCAGGCGCTTTAGGAACCGGATACCAAGAGCTTCTAAAACCTGAAACGAAGCGATTTAGGAACCGGATACCAGGTGCTTTTCAAACCTGAAACGAGGTGCTTTAGGAACCGGAAACCTGGCGCTTCTAAAACCTGAAACGAGGCGCTTTAGGAACCGGATACCAGGCGCTTTAGGAACCAGAAACCAGGCGCTTTAGGAACCGGTTACCCGGCGCTTCTAAAACCTGAAACGAGGCGCTTTAGGAACCGGAAACCAGGCGCGTCTAAAACCTGAAACGAGGCGCTTTAGGAACCGGAAACCAGGTGCGTCTAAAACCTGAAACGAGGCGCTTTAGGAACCGGATACCAGGCGCTTTTAAAACCTGAAACGAGGTGCTTTAGGAACCGGATACCAGGCGCTTTTAAAACCTGAAACGAAGCGTTTTAGGAACCGGATACCAGGCGCTTTTAAAACCTGAAACGAGGCGCTTTAGGAACCGGAAACCAGGCGCTTTAGGAACCGGATACCAAGAGCTTCTAAAACCTGAAACGAAGCGATTTAGGAACCGGATACCAGGCGCTTTTAAAACCTGGAACGAAGCTATTTAGGAACCGGATACCAGGTGCTTTTCAAACCTGAAACGAGGTGCTTTAGGAACCGGATACCAGGCGCTTTTAAAACCTGAAACGAAGCGTTTTAGGAACCGGATACCAGGCGCTTTTAAAACCTGAAACGAGGCGCTTTAGGAACTGGAAACCAGGCGCTTTAGGAACCGGATACCAAGAGCTTCTAAAACCTGAAACGAAGCGATTTAGGAACCGGATACCAGGTGCTTTTCAAACCTGAAACGAGGTGCTTTAGGAACCGGAAACCTGGCGCTTCTAAAACCTGAAACGAGGCGCTTTAGGAACCGGATACCAGGCGCTTTAGGAACCAGAAACCAGGCGCTTTAGGAACCGGATACCAGGAGCTTCTAAAACCTGAAACGAAGTGCTTTAGGTACCGGAAACCTGGCGCTTCTAAAACCTGAAACGAGGCGCTTTAGGAACCGGATACCAGGCGCTTTAGGAACCGGAAACCAGGTGCGTCTAAAACCTGAAACGAGGCGCTTTAGGAACCGGAAACCAGGCGCTTCTAAAACCTGAAACGAGGCGCTTTAGGAACCGGAAACCAGGCGCTTCTAAAACCTGAAACGAGGCGCTTTAGGAACCGGAAACCAGGCGCGTCTAAAACCTGAAACGAGGCGCTTTAGGAACCGGAAACCAGGTGCGTCTAAAACCTGAAACGAGGCGCTTTAGGAACCGGATACCAGGCGCTTTTAAAACCTGAAACGAGGTGCTTTAGGAACCGGATACCAGGCGCTTTTAAAACCTGAAACGAAGCGTTTTAGGAACCGGATACCAGGCGCTTTTAAAACCTGAAACGAGGCGCTTTAGGAACCGGAAACCAGGCGCTTTAGGAACCGGAAACCAGGCGCTTTAGGAACCGGAAACCAGGCGCTTTAGGAACCGGATACCAAGAGCTTCTAAAACCTGAAACGAAGCGATTTAGGAACCGGATACCAGGCGCTTTTAAAACCTGGAACGAAGCTATTTAGGAACCGGATACCAGGTGCTTTTCAAACCTGAAACGAGGTGCTTTAGGAACCGGATACCAGGCGCTTTTAAAACCTGAAACGAAGCGTTTTAGGAACCGGATACCAGGCGCTTTTAAAACCTGAAACGAGGCGCTTTAGGAACTGGAAACCAGGCGCTTTAGGAACCGGATACCAAGAGCTTCTAAAACCTGAAACGAAGCGATTTAGGAACCGGATACCAGGTGCTTTTCAAACCTGAAACGAGGTGCTTTAGGAACCGGAAACCTGGCGCTTCTAAAACCTGAAACGAGGCGCTTTAGGAACCGGATACCAGGCGCTTTAGGAACCAGAAACCAGGCGCTTTAGGAACCGGATACCAGGAGCTTCTAAAACCTGAAACGAAGCGCTTTAGGAACCGGTTACCCGGCGCTTCTTAAACCTGAAACGAAGTGCTTTAGGAACCGGATACCAGGTGCTTTTCAAACCTGAAACGAGGCGCTTTAGGAACCGGAAACCAGGCGCTTCTAAAACCTGAAACGAGGCGCTTTAGGAACCTCAAACGAGGCGCTTTAGGAACCGGATACCAGGCGGTTTAGGAACCGGAAACCAGGCGCTTTAGGAACCGGATACCAGAAGCTTCTAAAACCTGAAACGAAGCGCTTTAGGAACCGGTTACCCGGCGCTTCTTAAACCTGAAACGAAGTGCTTTAGGAACCGGATACCAGGTGCTTTTCAAACCTGAAACGAGGCGCTTTAGGAACCGGAAACCAGGCGCTTCTAAAACCTGAAACGAGGCGCTTTAGGAACCTCAAACGAGGCGCTTTAGGAACCGGAAACCAGGCGCTTTAGGAACCGGATACCAGGAGCTTCTAAAACCTGAAACGAAGCGCTTTAGGAACCGGTTACCCGGCGCTTCTTAAACCTGAAACGAAGTGCTTTAGGAACCGGATACCAGGTGCTTTTCAAACCTGAAACGAGGCGCTTTAGGAACCGGAAACCAGGCGCTTCTAAAACCTGAAACGAGGCGCTTTAGGAACCTCAAACGAGGCGCTTTAGGAACCGGATACCAGGCGGTTTAGGAACCGGAAACCAGGCGCTTTAGGAACCGGATACCAGGAGCTTCTAAAACCTGAAACGAAGCGCTTTAGGAACCGGTTACCCGGCGCTTCTTAAACCTGAAACGAAGTGCTTTAGGAACCGGATACCAGGTGCTTTTCAAACCTCAAATGAGGCGCTTTAGGAACCGGAAACCAGGAGCTTCTAAAACCTGAAACGAAGCGCTTTAGGAACCGGTTACCCGGCGCTTCTTAAACCTGAAACGAAGTGCTTTAGGAAACCTGAAACGCGCTACTTTAAGAACTGGAAGCTCTGTAACGTTTTTAAAATGAGAAATATTTTTCTTAATTCCATCGTTTCAGTCTTTTTCGGGTAAAATAAGTAATTTAAAACCGTTTATTTTCCATTTTTTCATTTTAATCGCAATCTAGTAATTTTAGATTTATGAGAGTTAATGGGTTTTTCAGTTTCACGCCTTTATTTGATTTTTTCGTCTTTTTCGAGTTGGTTCTAAGATAAAATAAATTTAGTTCCGAAATATTACATTTTATACTTTCACGCGGAGTTAAGGCAAAAACGTCTAACAAAATGAAGAAAAACTTTTCTCTGGCCTTAAACTGTTACACCACTACCAACCTTTTACATTCAGTCCCACCAAAAGTATACCTCGAAATTGGCCTTAAATCGCTCTAATGCGCACCAAAGGTATTCTCCTAATGACGGTAGATTGTGTTTTGCTACACCGTTTAAAAATAAATAATCAACCTTGTTTTTTGTTTGTTTAGTTTTTCCAAATTGCACTCGCCATTTCTAAGTAAAGTTTTAGGGTGAGTCCATTCCGTGAGTTGTCTTCATTTAGAACCCAATGGCGGGTTTCCAAAGAGGGGAAGGAGGAGAGTGGAGTTGTTAAATACTTTTTCCGCATCCGTGGTTCTTTAAACATTGCTCGCTTCGATCATAATCACTCAACCAGAGTAGCGGGAAGAAAAGCAGGGGGGGGGGTGGATCTTTTTAATTAATGTAGGCGAATTCCTATTAAGATCTTCCAACCCCCGAATTCTCCATTCAACCCCCAGTCCTCGTTTCGGTTACGCTCTGTTAAATCTTTTGGAACTTAATAGGGCTTGGAACGCCGAAACGTCCAAAAATCACCACCAGGGACCTTCTTCGGTTTAATTGAAGTTTTGGAAAAATTTCGTGAAATTCCGCCACCCCCTCCCCCAATTTTTGGTTGGGCCTTATTTGGGTTCCTTTTCCCTAATTACCGCGACTGCTTTTTGTAGTGTGCTCTTAATAAAGCCATTTCGCCCCACCCATTCCCAGCCCCCCCCCTCCCCCTCATTTTTGAAACAACTTTTGTACTTCTTATTTCTCCCGGGAGAGGGGGTTACGAGTTATCTCAATTTTCCCCGAGCTGACTTTTTAAAAGCAGTTATTTTTGGGTGCGTTTTATACCCCATCCATTCAAACGCCTCGTTTTGAAATTTACGCCCTTTTTGGCGTTATATTCGTTAAGGGTTAAGTCTTTGTTTATTATTATTCGATTTTTGTTTAATTATGAACTTTTATAGTCCTCGTTTCTGGTAATAAATTTCGGTCCACTTTCATAACCCCTTCACTTTTACGATTACGCGCCATTTTTACGACGGGATAATTAATTTTATATTACTTTGAAACGTTTATAATTATTCGAAGCATGGATTAAATAACCTTCCAGGGATAGTTCTCTCTAATACATTTTACTATACTACGAGTTGAAGATGTTTGTTTCAAACAAGGCTGCCAGATATTTTTGCCGTCCCCTCAATTTTACCCCCTTTACCGATACAAATCCGGAACAAGATTTCTTGACACGTCGCCATCTCGCGGCGGCTTTTGGCGAATTTAATATTTTTCCAATATTTGAAATTGAAATATTCAATCGTGGTCAGTACCTCAGTGGCTCTGGAGCTTCCTGGTTAAATGTGGGAAATAAATAAGTACTGTAAGCGAATTTTTTCATATTGTTTTTAAGACATTTATGTTTATCACCAATTTTTCGATAAATTGTTCATAGGCTTTCAAACTGTAAACAAGTTTTCAATAATTTCATCAATCGCGATTGCACCCCCTTGGCAATTTTTCCCCCGTGTATCGGTAAAATCGAGACTTCCGGTCGTTGACAATTCTGGCCACCAGGGTACGTCTGGAGCAAATATTGTACCCCAGAGAACTATCCCCGTAAGGTTATTTAGACCATGTTCGAAGTAAGAAAATAGGCTTAAAGAAATCGGGCAAAATTTCCCCCTTTCGTAAATGGTATTGATAAAAGTGCGCTCTTTTATTTTTGTTGGAAGTTTCTAGTTTTTTAACTATTTATTTTTATGGCTTCTAGTCATTACTTTACGATGATTTTTTTGGAAACGTAACTGATAGTGAGAAAATAGACTTTTGGCCTACTGGCGCCTGTAAAAGTGTTCCACACGCCCAACACCGGTGGTCAGGGAAAAGTTGACTATCAGGGTGTTGCTACTTCTAGCGCCATCTATACGATAAACGGACGCGGGCGTTCGCAACAAATAATTACATTAAATATAATAATATTATAGCAACATCATCTTGCCTCGTCTAAAATTATCCTTCGCAACAAACTTTGTTTAATAGTCATCATTAAAACTCTAGCGTCATTCATTTGGCGTTAATTATTCTACTCTAGTTAATATTAATCTAGAAACGCGGGAAGCAAATTTCCCAAAAGTTTAAATAATAAAATTACCCCATCCTAAGATAAGCGGGCCAAACGGGACGCGGCGCTAATTCGAACATCGTCAAATTGATTAGGACTTCGAGGTTGCGTTCCATATTATAATCGCTACTTAAACTCAATTCTAATTCGTGACGTACATCCGTGATAAACATGTCATGGAAAATGGCTTAAATATTCTGTACGCGCCGTTGATTGAAGAGGCGCATTTTTGAAGTTCCTCAACGCGTAGATATCAAGAATGGCGAACGTGTCTAGGTCAAGTTAGAGAGAATTCTTAAGCGCGGAATTTCAAAGTTAGGGTCCGAAAATTTTATTCGTTTTGGGGTTCAAAGAGATGGTAATTTCTGTATACCCGGCCGTATAAAATATTCTAGCCGAGTTTAAAGATCGCGGTTGTGCCTTGAACAAATTGAAAAGGCTCTCTCTCTGTTAGAGATGTTAGTATAAAGTTAATTAAATTAAATGATGAGTCTCGCCAGCGAGCCGAAGAATCTCCCCTCTTTAACTTTTTAGCCATCTTTTAAAACTGAAGGGCCGCGGAACAATTTAATCCTTGCTACCCCTTCTCGGCCTTCTCTCGCGTCTAAGGCCATTTCAGAGACTATTTTTGATCTCGGTTATTTAAACTTAGAGCAGTTACTATATTCCTGGGTAGCTTATGAACTGGATAACTATGTCCGTCTTTTGGTTTTGTTGTTAGTAGGTGGTTTCTTTTCGCTCGTTCCGGGATTTCGGAGTAGGGTAAGTAGAGTAAGGCTGTGACGTCATTTTACTCCGATTCTGTGGTGGAGAATAGTTTGAGTCGGAGTAAAAACGTTTTTCCAGAATGGCTACCTGTAGCCTTTTCAGCGGATAAATTCTGGCATGCAGACGACAAAATCCGATTTACTCCTTTACAGAAGGAGTATAAAGAGTAGCCCTAATACCCCGGAACAAGCGAATAGTTTATGGGGCGGAGTAATTCTCATCCCTTTATTGTAAAGGTCTATTAATGGTCGTTTTTTTTTGCCTTAGACAGGGCCGTGTTTAGGGGGTGGCGAGCAGAGCGGTCGCCCAGGGCCGCTAAAATTTTACCATAGGGATGTATATACCGGAGGGCCACTACAGCCTACACCCAGTTTCGCCCATGCATTTCGCCCGGGGCCGCGATACCTCTAAGCACGGCCCTGGCCTTAGACCTTTTTTAAACATATAAAGGTGTTTAACAAAAAGAAAAAGGTTTTTAAAAGGTATAATAATTTTATCAGACCTCTTTTAAACCTAAGAAGTAGTTTTTCAGCAGCTGAAAGGTCTAAAGTTATATGATTTTCCTTTCCTAGACTTTTTGAAAACCTTTATTTATAACAGTAGAACAGGCGAATAAAACATTTTAGGGTTAAAAGAGTACACTTTTAGTCCGAGAACAGGTGAAAAAAACCACCAATTATAAATATTATTTTATCCAGAGTTTGTAGAGAAACCTGATCCGCGACATCTTGATTTGAAGCGTTTTAATTATTTTTTCTCTTATCCTGATGCGATGACGGTTAATTAATTGATTACTACTAGGGGGCGCTGTAGGATTAAGTTTCAAGGATGGAAAAAAATGGTGGGGATTAACGGCGGGAGGAAGGGAGTGCGGAAGGATTGGATAGGATTTTCCCCGGCTCTAGCTAATCGATTTAGACTGTTTTAATTTATTTCCCCTTCCATTTTCGCCGGCAGAAAATAAGAGAAATCGTTACCTTCCTGTAGCTTTTTTTTTGTTCTTCGCCTACTTACTTGTTAGTTCTTTCGACATATCCCGCGAGATGCTAACGGCTAACGAATATACACGGCTCTATAAATCAATTATTTTTTCGCTTAGGATAAACTTTTTTCTTTGGTTTTTTCCTAACAACTATAAATGATATTTATTACTGAAATTCCCAAAACGTTTTCACTCATATTTTTTTTCGTAGCATATCCTATATTCCTAGTTTTTAATTACGATTTCCTCAAACTATCAATTTTCCATTTATAAAACGAAAGTTACACTTCAATAATTTTTAAATTTCATCCGTTAGAGAAACGTTAAAAAGAGCGCCCATTTAACCCACCCCCCAAACACAAACACGCACCATTTATCGGGGGAGGGGGAAAATTCATCTCTACTGGGAAATTACATTGACTTCCGGTCTGGAGAGGTTCCGTTTCCGATAACGGAAATGAAGATCCTTTATAGACATTAATGGAATTAGGCGGAGGGGGGGCATTTTTCCCTCCCCCTCACGCGGAACCCCTTCATCCATTCAATACACGATTTCAATTGACATTAGTGGCACCTATCGTCGGAAATTTGTAAGCAGTGTACCGCCAACCTCTCTAATATCAAAATGAAACGAGTAAAGTTGCTGGTGTAAATGACGTTTGATAAATACGTCCGTGTTAAAAAAACAAACCTTTATAAAAAATGTCAGGGAAAAAGTGGTCGCTATGGCAACCCCCGCCTTCGAATCTTTTCCTCTCTCCGCGCTTCTTCGTCCTCTCCATCTCCCCCGAATTTCCGCAGCCCTGGAAACTTTCAGTTTCTCGTGCCGTTTTTTCTCTCTCTCTGGCGGAAAGCTTGAGAAACAGCGTCAGTGCCTAATAAAATAATGTTATTTACTGGAGGGCTTTTATAGGGACGCTTTTGACGCTAGAGTTCGCTAGCATCGGCCTCCTTTTATATATAGAATTGATCGTTGGCAACTGCTATATCGAGCGTATAGGCGGAGTGCAGCGCCCCGAGAGGCTCGCGGGCTATCGGGGGAGCGCCGCTGGGATGGCCGCCAGGGGGCCGAGCAGTGACGGTTACCCCTCGCAACGCGGTTCTCAGTCTCATCCGCCGCGCCCGCCTAGCGGCTACATTCCGTACTATTCGCCATCGTTGCGCGGATTCAGTCTAGTCGAAATCGCGGCTCTCAGTGTTTCGCAGGCATCCGCTGGAAAAGGGTTTCCCTGATAAGTAGCGCGTATCTACAGACGAATATGGCAATTAGGCTTAGCAACGCGGCCTTATGCGCGCTAATTTATCTTCTACATGGCGCTTCCGGTACGACGGACCCCGACCAATTCCGTTCGGATTCCACAACGGCGAAATCAGTCTGGAACGCGGCGTCGGCGACTGGGTCGGGCGCCGGAGTCATCGTCTCCGCGCGACACGACCAGGAAGACTTAATTGGCCATCTCGAGAATAACGGGCCAACGACGAGCCGGGTCACGACCGATTCGCCGCCGTCCGAGACGCTGACCGGACCCTCGTCGCCGCTTATTAACGCCAATAACAATCAGAGTGTCCAGGCCAATTCCGAGATAACGGTCACCTCGTGCGAGTTGACCACGGAACGCCGCTTGACCGTTATCAAAAGTGGCGGGTTCCCGAGCGCCTACGGTTCTGGAGTCGATTGCAAGTACTCGGTCAGACGGTATTCGGCCGACGTATGTTCGGTCACTTTCCTCTTCAACGTTTTCGACCTGGAGAACAGCCAAGGATGCCAGAAAGACTTCTTGCAAGTGGAAGAAGGAGAGAAACTTTGCGGATCGAAACCCACCGGCTTTACACGTAATCTTCATCTTCTTTAATCCTTTTATAACAAAGTTTCGTCGAGTTTCTCGGCCGGCCTCCGGGTTCTACGAACGTTAGTTCTTTCCAGTTTCCATCCACGTCCCCACGCGTTACGGATTAAAGTTTCTGGGAATCTCTTTGGGAAAAGGATGGAAAGAAATGTATCGCAATTTTGCCCCAAAACTCCTCGCCCGACTCGCTTTTTTTCTCCTTTGATAGGTCCCGTAACTTTTATTTATTTTTATATATTCTCTGGCGGCGGCGGGGGGGGGGGGGGGGGAGAAACATCCCCTGTTTGTACACCACTTGTCACTAGATGGGGTATATTCCGAACGGACAAGAATGCCCACTTTTATTTTATTTCTCTATCTAGTCCCTCTTTTTTCATCCCAAAATTTGTGGCAAGATTTTTCTTTGTTCCTTAACAGTTTTGAACTGTCGTTTGGTGTCGCGACTTTTGAAATTGGGCATGTTGTAGTCGTTCTGGCTTTGGTTTTTTTGTGTTGGTAACTGTCGGTAGCTATTTGTTACTGGTTGCTAGAAAAATAAAGGGTTACTGACTAGTCTGTACCTTATTACCTGGTTCGTACACGACCTGGAAAACCAGGAAAAGTCAGGGAATTTGAAAATGTTTCCAAAAGGTTAGGGAAAAGTCAGGAAATTTTATAAGGTTTCCAAAAGGTCAGGGAAAAGTAAGGCAATTTTATATGGTTTCCAAAGGGTCACGGTAAAGTCAGGGACTTGGAAAATGATTCCAAAATGTTAGGGAATAGTCAAGGAATTTTAAAATGTCCCAAATAGTAAAGGAATTTTAAAATGACCCCAAAAAAATCAGGCAAATAAATTTTTTAAAGAAAATAATTTTCAAGATTTTTACCTCAAACCATTCATTTATTCTACAAAAATGGTCAGGGAATATTTGGCAATTTGGTCAGGGAAAACCTGGAAATTTCAGGGAATTTAATTCCGGAAATCTTGTACGAACCCTGTTATCATCTATGCACTTGTTACCTGATAATATTAATTTAGAAACCCTGTTGAAACGTTTTTCAAAGTAAAATGGAGTGACCTTTCCCCGTAATACAAACAATTACAACTACAATAACTATGTAGTACTCTAGATTATTTTAAATACTTAATTCATTAAGTTTGAATTTCTTTAAATTTGATTTTTGAACTTTGAATACTTTTATTATCAGGGAATATATACTTCATCCTTTACCAGACTGGTAAATTTAGTTTACAAAGTCAACTTCGTAATTTTTGGAGCTTTAGCTTGTACCGGTATATTTGTTCAAGTAACTAGGAGTCACTGTTACTGGTTCAAAGGACCAGTTTTGAAATTGAACGCGTTCTAGAGGACCATTTGAAAAAACTAATTGACATTTTCATGACCGATAAATGAATACTAGTTCAAAGGGCATGTTTTGAAATTGAAAATTCTCTAGAGGTCTAGTTGAGAAATGATAATTGAAATTTCTATAGTAGAGCTATGGTCACTGGTTCAAAGGACCCAATTGAAAACGTTGTAGAGGACCAGTTGACAATAACAAAATTAAATTTCCATAATAGGGAAATGGTCGTTGGTTCAAAGGACTAGTTTCAAAATTGAAAACGTTGTAGAGGACCAGTTGACAATAACAAAATGAAATTTCCATAATAGGGAAATGGTCGTTGGTTCTAAGGACTAGTTTCAAAATTGAAAACGTTGTAGAGGACCAGTTGACAATAACAAAATTAAATTTCCATAATAGGGAAATGGTCGTTGGTTCAAAGGACTAGTTTCAAAATTGAAAACGTTGTAGAGGACCAGTTGACAATAACAAAATGAAATTTCCATAATAGGGAAATGGTCGTTGGTTCAAAGGACTAGTTTCAAAATTGAAAACGTTGTAGAGGACCAGTTGACAATAACAAAATTAAATTTCCATAATAGGGAAATGGTCGTTGGTTCAAAGGACTAGTTTCAAAATTGAAAACGTTGTAGAGGACCAGTTGACAATAACAAAATTAAATTTCCATAATAGGGAAATGGTCGTTGGTTCAAAGGACTAGTTTCAAAATTGAAAACGTTGTAGAGGACCAGTTGACAATAACAAAATTAAATTTCCATAATAGGGAAATGGTCGTTGGTTCAAAGGACTAGTTTCAAAATTGAAAACGTTGTAGAGGACCAGTTGACAATAACAAAATTAAATTTCCACGTGAGAGAAATGAACACTAGTTCAAAGGACCAATTTTGTAATTGCAAACATTCTAGAGCTCCAGTTAAAAAATCCAGTTGAAATTTCTATAGAGCAATGTTCACTGAAAATATTTGAAATTTACATAATAATGAAATAGTTGTTCGTTCAAAGGACCAATTTCTAGAGCACCAGCTGAAAAAAAATTAATTTTAATAACAGAGGTATGAACACTAATTCAAAGGACCAGTTTCACAATTTAAAACGCTCTAGAGCTGAGTTGAAAAAAGATTTGAAATTTACATAATATAGAAATAGTTGTTCGTTCAAAGGACCAATTTCTAGAGCACCAGCTGAAAATATAATTTAAATTTTAATAACAGAGAAATAAACACTAATTCAAATGACCAGTTTCGCAATTGAAAACGCCCTAGAGGACCAGTTGAACAAAACATTATTTCCAAACCTTCCCTCTGCCGTACCTTTCCCGCCTGGTCTGGTAGATAACAATCAGGATATAAAAAGTATCGATATTTGGCCATAGAGTGGTAAAACTATAGGGTGGCATTGGACTAGATTGTTTATTTATGCGAAGTAACTTGTCGCGGGGTTGACTCGTGTTTGGAGACGGTGGTTTTACCTTTGCCAGTAAGCGAAGTTGGTACTCGCTTTCCCACCGATTTTATTGTGGAAATGGCATTCCAAAGAAGGTGCCACTGACGAAAAAACTTTTCTTTTCTCGCGAAGAATCCCTTCTTACTTTTTTTATTCGTCGCCTGAAAGATGTCAAACTCTGGCAAGATTTACGACTTATACTTCAACGGGTTATAATGGCTTTTCTTTTTGTTTTGTTGGCTTTTCTTCGAGCGTTTCGTTTTCTTTGATTTCCGAGGCGGGCTGGAAATCGACTGTGATTCCTACACTTTTTTTTTACTTATTGTCAGTCCTATTCCGGGGGAGTTCGAAGTGAACTTGGAAGAAATGAAATAAAGAGGGTTTTTTTCCCACTTTTCTAGAAGATGAATCATGGCCGTAATAACGCCATTTATCGAAATCTCCCATCAGTCATTTCGACAAACCGTCGAGCGGAAAAAAAAACATTTTACATTTAAATATACCATTCGCAATTTAATAATATAAAGATATTTCGTTAGAATCAGGCGTTCGTTTTTTGGTCTCAGAGTCGAAATTGATGATGCTTTTTCCCTGGCAACAAATTATTCCGAAGTAGTCCTACAATTTTCCCATAATGACATTTTTTTATTCTATATTTACTTTTCTATTTTCCGAAATTTCAAAAAAGATAATAATAATAATTTTGTGATTTAGGGTACATCATAAGATAGATTTTTATGTGTAGAATTCTAAAATATTTCTGCAGGAATCCATACCTCTTCTTGGATTGCTTATCCTGTCGTATCGCGTATGGTAAGATCACTCTGACGACTTTGGCCCCGCCCACGAGAGAAAAAATCCCCTCTGCGCACGCTCCCCTCTCACGTTGTTGTTTGTTAAGTTAACATAGTGACGTCCAAAAAACCATCGAGACGAAAATCTGCCGCGATAAGCATTCCAAGTAGAGGTATCGATTCCTGATATCTGTTATGGCACTTTAAACAAATATTTAGTTATGCAAATTAACTTTGCGGATAGAGGTTAACGGTAATAGTTAGTGTAGGGAGCTGTTGGCTCGCGTGGCTTGCAGGGCTTTCCACCACTCTCCTACGCATTGTAACCCGGCCACCTGAATTAATGGCTTTAAACGTCGCTTGATGACTTAGGTGCCTTGGGTATTTAGAAGATAATAATAATAATAATAATCAGCTAGGCTAATACCCAAGGCACCACCCTAGGCCTAAGTCATCGAGCGACTTTTAAAGCTACCTACCTAATTCCTACCATTCTAGTTTTACCACCAATATTATTTGAAAGCTTGTTACATTATCATTTGTTTTGGAAATAAGGTATTGATGATCTGTTTATTGAGAATTAAATTCCTTACACGTAAAACAATTATATGATTTTATTAAAGGAAGAATTTAGTCTCCGATGTCGTATTAGCATAAGTTTCACTTTGGGGAATTTTTTACTGAGAGCCAGTAACGGAGTGACGTCATCACAAGAAGAGAATCTCCCCCTAGCGAGGTGCTGTCAAAGGCTACGTGTGCCCGTAATGCAGTCTGTCTTGTAAATAACTCTCAGTAAAACGTTTGAGTGTGAAGAATAGGAAGTGTCACACTTATTTTACATTATTATAAACTTATGGTATTAGTGTTAACCATAAGGGTTCAAATTATTAGGGAAAATACCAAAACTAGGCTTAAGATATCAGGCTTGTGAAATTTTGGTATTACCATTTTACTAAACATTATCTCTCGGCTCGCGCTAGTATCTAGTAGCAACCAATATAAACATCTACCCGCAAATGACGTCAATAATAGGAGCCCAGGAAATGCAGGGAAGCCTACCCTTCCATTTACAAACTCCAGTCTGCTAGTTAATATTTATTTTTCAAGTAAAATCATCATTATTATAATTATATATTTATATACCTCATTCGAAAATCGAATACACCAAGAAAATTCTGACGCTATCTTTTTAAATAAATGATATCAACCCGGTATCTCGTGGTGACGTTCCCCCCCCCCCCCCCTCCACCCTCCAGCAAAGGGTGAAAACTAGTCCATAACATAAGTAACATAATTCACATAAGTATGACACTCCATATTATCACAACGCTAAGTTATTTAATGATAGTCTGTTTCGCCAATGACCATATAAATCATTACGTGGCTAAGGACCTACAAACCAATTGACTATTGAATTTATTATTATATTAGTGAGATATTTTCAAATTTGAGACTTGAACGCTCATATTTATAGCCATCAAACTAATTTGGAAGTTATTTCGCCAGCAAAGAGATTAGAAAAAGGGGTGAGTTTCCGGATAATTATATTATTTAGATATTTTAAATTTGAATTCGCTCAGACTTGAACGCTCATATTTATAGCCATCAAACTATTTAGAAGTAATTTCGCCAGCAAAGAGAGAGTTTCCGGTAACGCAATTTCCGATTATGCAATCACTTAGTAAGTGTAGGGAGCTGTTGGCTCGAACGCGTGGCATGCATGGCTTGTCACCACCCTCCTACGCATTGTAACCCGGCCACCTGAATTAATGGCTTCAAAGGTCGCTTGATGACTTGAGCCTAAGGTGGTGCCAAGGGTATTAGCCTAGCTGATTATCTTTTTATCTTTTTTTATCTTTACGACAGACTATCATTAACAAAAATCGTTCAGTGTCATACTTATATTATTATGTTACTTATGATCAGAGTAATAATTGGAAAAGTTTAATAAAATAAGCAAGGGAGGCTATTCTGTAAAAATCAAATGTGACAAAAAAAATGATTGGTCAGAAATGACAGTGCGCGTGTGCAGAAGAGGCTGCTATCGAAACATCAAACTGTCGATTAATTAAATAATATTGGTCTGTATTGCCAATTTAAGTCTTGGGCACCAAAAATAAACAGGTATTTGTCTTCCACTAGTGCATTTGGTTTATGATTGGACTCAAATACCGGATATAGCGTAACATACTGCCACTACTTAAAATTGAACTTGCACAATCGATAGTTTGATATTTCGATATCCGCCCCTTCTGCACACGCGCATTGCCATTTTTGACGGATAGAGATATTTTGGTCATTTTTGATTTTTACCGAATAGCCTTCCTGCATGCATCAAACAAGGTAAAATAAATATTTAATTATTGAATGCTTACTTCTAGTGTTGTAAGTTCCGGAAAATGACCGAGGCCTTTTTTTCCGAAAAATGTATCATATTTTTTCCGAAAAAAATAAAAAGTTTTCATTCTATGATTAGTCTAATATATTGTTTGCAAATTCAAATAAAGCGGAATTTTCGCCTCATTTTTTCGAATCTTAAGGTAAAACTAAACCTCTAGACTATTTTAGGCGAGACTATATAGTCCAGGGGGGATGAAAATATGGTAGTCACATGACTTTGTGGAGAACTGCAGCGCCATCTATCCTACGAAATTCGAACTATTATTCATTTTATTTTGCTAATGGCGGTTTGAATTTTCTAAATTATCTAATAATTATTATTATTATTATTTAAAACATTTTGTAATAGAAAAGTGTAAGTTAATTAGCTGTCTGCAGTATCTGGAAGGAATAATTTTTTCTTAGCCGTCGCACGGCCAACTATGAACACGAGTTACCGAATCGAAGTTGCCTGTGAAATGGTAGTCACGTGATTTTGTTTTCTCATTTTAACAAGTTGGCTAAGACCAAATTTATTTTATAGTTTCGCCTATTCGGAAAATTTTCTGGAAATTTTTCCGCATTTTATTTTTCTGGACAATTAACAACTCTACTTACTTCCCAATGTTTGATATAACAATATAAATCTTTCAATTTTGACATTGGCAAACAATATTAAACCATTATTAATTGGTAATTGTGTCCCTATAAATCTCTTATTTCGTAGAATTTTAATTTCACAATTAAATTTCAATTTATTTACCGAGATTTCGGGTTAGCTGGGACTAAATCGAAAATACGAACGCCTAATTATCACGCGGAAACAGCGCTTTCAAAAGTTTGAGAAACGATCGTGTCCAGACCGTCCCATTGTCCTCCGCGCGCTGCCTTATCTTCGGAGTATCGTAAGCAAAATAAATGATCCTCCGAAATATTCCAAGCCCCAAGTTATACCGAGTAAGACTATACAAAATTTAGACACCTTTAGCTTCTCCCGAAATGGGCCGCTTGCTAAATTGAGTGTCCAGGCCGCTTACGAAGGCGAAGCGATGGGGACGCTCATTCATCACTAATGAACCGATTCGGGCTCCTCATTTGTCGGGCCAGTCTTCGAGCCTCTTTTATCAAAGTCTTCTCTCTTGATTTTCGCTTCTGTTTGCACTTTTTGGGCCAGCCCAGAAACTCGGCCACCGAGAGGGGGGGCCACTCTATTAACTTCTCTCTCTCTCTCTCCCTCTGCTCTCGGGCGTCTAGGTAGCGTTCCATTCCATCACCCGGAAGAGGAAGTGACGATGTGGTTCCACTCGGACCGGGGCAGCCTGGGCGGGGCGGGCTTCATGACGACGGTGGTGCAGAGAGAATGCCCACCTCCCGATTGCGATCGAAAATATTCGGACGCCAGCTTCGAGATTCGATCGCCCAATTTCCCCGAACCCTACGAGAATCGCCAACTATGCGACTACACCGTGCTTCGGAGTTCGCCCCAAGTTTGCAGGTAGGCAATCGACGCGCATTCCTAAACGATCACTCCGCGCTAACAAACCCCGACACGCCTATTCGTTCTGCCTTTTGTATCTCTGATACTAATCCTCTATAAGCCTTTTCTCATACGTGTTACCACAAGTAAATAATGAGTCTTTTACATATAAGCGTATGTGAGATCTCTTAGAGATAAGTGTATGTGAGATCTCTTAGATATAAGTGTATGTGAGATCTCTTAGAGATAAGTGTATGTGAGATCTCTTAGAGATAAGTGTATGTGAGATCTCTTAGAGATAAGTGTATGTGAGATCTCTTAGAGATAAGTGTATGTGAGATCTCTTAAAGATAATATATTTGAGACCTCTTAAAGATAATATATTTGAGACCTCCTAAAGATAATATATTTCAGATCTCTTAAAGATAATATATTTGAGATATCTTAAAGATAATATATTTGAGACCCCTTAAAGATAATATATTTGAGACCTCTTAAAGATAATATATTCGAGACCTCTTAAAGATAATATATTTGAGACCTCTTAAAGATAATATATTTAAGACCTCTTAAAGATAATATATTTGAGATCTCTTAAAGATAATATATTTGAGACCCCTTAAAGATAATATATTTGAGACCTCTTAAAGATAATATATTCGAGACCTCTTAAAGATAATATATTTGAGACCCCTTAAAGATAATATATTTAAGACCTCTTAAAGATAATATATTCGAGACCTCGTAAAGATAATATATTTGAGACCCCTTAAAGATAATATATTCGAGACCTCTTAAAGATAATATATTCGAGACCTCTTAAAGATAATATATTTGAGACCTCTTAAAGATAATATATTTGAGACCTCTTAAAGATAATATATTTGAGACCCCTTAAAGATAATATATTTGAGACCTCTTAAAGATAATATATTTAAGACCTCTTAAAGATAATATATTTGAGACCTCTTAAAGATAATATATTTGAGACCTCTTAAAGATAATATATTTGAGACCTCTTAAAGATAATATATTTGAGACCTCTTAAAGAAAATATATTTGAGACCTCTTAAAGATAATATATTCGAGACCTCTTAAAGATAATATATTCGAGACCTCTTAAAGATAATATATTCGAGACCTCTTAAAGATAATATATTCGAGACCTCTTAAAGATAATATATTCGAGACCTCTTAAAGATAATATATTTGAGACCTCTTAAAGATAATATATTTGAGACCTCTTAAAGATAATATATTCGAGACCTCTTAAAGATAATATATTCGAGACCCCTTAAAGGTAATATATTTAAGACCTCTTAAAGATAATATATTTGAGACCTCTTAAAGATAATATATTTAAGACCTCTTAAAGATAATATATTCGAGACCTCTTAAAGATAATATATTCGAGACTTCTTAAAGATAATATATTTGAGACCTCTTAAAGATAATATATTTGAGACCTCTTAAAGATAATATATTTAAGACCTCTTAAAGATAATATATTCGAGACCTCTTAAAGGTGCATCAAAATTCTAAGAAGGAATTCTTCTCTTGAGAAGAGTTCTACGTGATAATTTTTATCTTCGTGAGAACTCCCTAAAAAACGTCAAATGTAAAAAGATGCTTACGGGAATCCCACCAACGTTGTACTCTAAGCCTTTGACAATAAATATTATATTAACACAATTTTATGACCATATATAACGGAAGAAAACATTTGATTTATAATTTAAAAGGAAGATTTCATCGGAAATTAACTAACCACTCTGTATTCTCCGAAATTCTTTTTCGTCCACAAAAATATTATCATGTTTATTTCCTTCAGCATCAAGTAAACTGACTAGAATATTAGCTGCCATTTGCATTTATAATCCCCCCCCCTGTTGCCGTGGCAACCGAAAATGTTTTTGACCACTTAAAACAAAAATAAGATATTTTCCTTATTTTACCCCAAAATGTTCCAATTTACCCAAACTTGATGAAATTTACCTAAGTGTGGTCCAAATTACCCATTTCGTGATTTTCAAAGTTTTTAAATGGTGATTTTTGTGGTCAAAATCATTTTCGGTTGCCATGGCAAATCGAATGGGTAGTGCAACGTCTCCTTTTGGGAAATTTCATATCTCATATAAGTCTACATTACGCCCGTCTATGAACAAAATCGGCAATAAACACCTCGGGTACTCTCCTTGTTAGAGATAAGTATTAAGATCCTTATCCTACTAAAATTTACCTTTTCAATCAATAGAGTAATGGCAGTGCTACGTCACAGGACGTCACCCATGCGTTTTCCTATTCATAAAAAATTCGCGCCCACAATGGCGGCCATGGCCAAAGCTACGGAGTGCTACTACTCTATTGTTACTTCTTAGTCTCGCTGATTTTTCAAAATATGTTTCGGAAGAAAAAATAGTGCGTTATACCATACATCATATTCTAACGTTATTACGGATTAGAATATTGTTGATACATATGTTAATATCCCTACGCAGTGTGGGCCAGCTATTTTACATTTTTTGTAGGTATTTCTAACCAATTTTTAAAACGACCACAAGTTTGCCAGATAAATAATTTATACAAACTTTAAGTTTTTGTTTATTTTTATTTTTTCTTTTGCATTTAAATTTTTGTAAACTTTTCTTACGACTAAATAAACTATAAAATGTTGAATTAAAAAAAATAGAGAGAAACTAAACCAACAATGTTCAATTCAATATTAAAAAAAAAAATATTTCCATGGAAAATCTAGCCACTTGTTTCATTTTTACATCGTGAATGGATACTTTTCTCTTAAGAGGCATATTATGTACTTCTGGTATTACCAAATTTTTTGGTGTGTTCGTGGAACGTTTAGTGCCCTTACAGGACCAATAGTTGATTTTATTAAAATAAAAAGTGGTCTTGCCCAACTTGTTAAAATGTTGCTCTTACGTCACAAGACACAGCTTTATTAGTATATTTTGCGCACGAGCGATTTGCACGCGCGCTCGCGACTGTAGCGCGCGCTAGTAGGCTTGTGAAAGTAAGAGACTGTGACGTAAGAGCAACATCTAAACAACAAGGCCACGCTAGTTTATAAAAAGAACTTTTCTTTAAAGCTTTCGCGGTTTTGGACTAAATTATTTGGGATCATTTGGTTTTTATAGAATAGCTCAATCTGACTTTTTTAGAACGCGCCAACATCGTCCAATGAAAGGTATTAAAAGGGACGGGAAAAAGTTAAAAGCAGTCTGTTTACATAGTTGTTACTCTCCCAGCTAACTAGATTTTAAAGTGCGCATGGATTTCCGAATCATTTAGGTAGACTCTTCACAGGGTGGTTATCTCCCTGCTGGTTAGATGAATTTTCCCCCGAGTTCTTCGGTTTCCCCTTCCATAAAAACTTGTACAGTTTAACGGTAATAGTTAGTGTAAGGAGCTGTTGGCTCGCGTGGCATGAAGGGCTGGCCACCACCCTCCTACGCATTGTAACCCGGCCACCTGTTTAAAGGCATTGAAAGTCGCTAGATGACTTGGGCCAAGGGTATTAGCCTAGCTGATTATTATTTATTTATACCGAAGATAATATAGACCGCGTACCGTAGGTTCGACATCACTGCCTCGCGTAGAGTTCGGCGTTTGGATAAAAATTAACCACTTATTTTATTTATATCCATAACCAAGAATGTATTTATTTATACTCAGGGAGAATAAATATGTCGAGACTATCGACGGACACGTTGAGGCCCTAACCCCGTCACGCTAAGAAGGGGGGGGGGGGAAGGAAAAAAGGAGGCGGTCTTATTTTTTGCGTCCTCGCAGCAGCGTTAATCGCGTCGAAAAACGTAATTTTTAAGAACCAATGAGATTGCAGTATTATTTGATTTTATTAAAGCGGAGGAGCATACCGGGGGCCCCAACGGGTGGCATTGGAGAAACGCTAAAAATAATCTCGACATATTCATTCTCCCTGAGTATAAATAAATACATTCTTGCCATAACCTACAATTATCCGAAAATATAAATTATTTTTTGCATGTTAAATCGTTGTTTATCCATCGATAATATCCATAAATAAACAGTTAACCAAAATATTTACGATTAATTGAAATTTTGTCAGTTAATTTATCTGTTACGCAGAGCTCTAGCCTCGCGCGTAGTCAGTAGCGGTTACCCACTTCCCGCCGGAACTCCGAAAAAATTAGCTCCATAGTTACCATGGTAACCAACCTTAGATAGTGTATTACGGCAACCGGTGGTGGCCGATTTTTCGGTGGTCACGTGCCGGAAATGGGTAATCGCTTCGTTTCGAAACCGTAAACCTAGTCCTCGGAATTGTTTATTCATTATCCACAAAATTTCCGATTTATTTAACAAAAGTTAGTAAAAATAATATAATTTTAACTTATTTAATTATGTTTTTTACGCAACCAAGCATTTATTTGAATTAAAATGGTATTTATTTAAATAATTGTTCCACTTTCGATTATTTAAACATTTTACAATTATTATTCAAATATTGGTTATTTAAATAAATATTATTTAAATATCGTCGAACTTATTTTATCCATGGATAAAAGTTAATCTAACGCCGACCTCTACGACGGTAAACATGAAAGCTCTCTGAATTCTAATCTACATTATCTTTGTTTATACTAAGGTTGAATTAATTAGGTTGTAACTATTATTAACGTTTCTTACAATCCACATCCTTGTGATATCTCTTTATAACCAGTGTAGGGTTGCCAAAATACCAGGTAATTTGATTAATTCTCTCAAAGTCAGGGAAAAATTTGGAAATGTTAAAAATTAGGTTAAAATTCAGAGAAATTTCAGGGAATTTAATTTTGGTTGAAAATAGGAAACCTTAAAACGTTCGTTAAAAATAGCTAAATTTTGCCACAAAATAAGTCAAACAAAATCCGCGGAAATGGCCTGGGAAAATCTTTAAAAATAAGAGAATTTGAATATAGCTCTCCAAGTCAGGGAATTTTAAAAATTAGTGTAGAATTAAGATGAAAATAAGGGAATTTTAATATAGCTCTCCAAGTCAGGGAATTTTAAAAATTAGTGTAGAATTAAGATGAAAATAAGGGAATTTTAATATAGCTCTCCAAGTCAGGGAATTTTAAAAATTAGTGTAGAATTAAGATAAATATCAGGGAATTTAATTTTGGTTTCAGATAGGAAACCTTAATATATAGGCACAAAATAGTTCTTTTTATAAAATAACCTTGGCCATCTTGTTGAAATGTTGCCTCCCCGCTTCAGCTGTGGATCCGTTTTCTCTCCCACTAAAGAGTTTATGAACTCATTCTTAGGCATTGGTTGAACTATTCCAGGGCAACATTTTAACAAGTTGGGCAAGCGTAATGACATTTTATAAAATTAACTATTAGCCAACCAGGCAAAAATCTCCGGAAATGTCCAAGGAAAATCTGAAAAAATAAAGGAATTTATGGCAACTCTGCCATGTTAGATATTTTGGAACTCATTTTAACCCAATGAATTTGTGTGCGATATATCAGAAACACCCTGTAAAAATAATAATAATAATCAGCTAGGCTAATACCCAAGGCACCACCTTAGGCCTAAGTCATCAAGCGACTTTTGAAGCCTTTAATTCAGGTGGCCGGGTTTACTTTTATGAGGAGAAAAGCTAATATTTCATACATATGACCCGTAATAAAAATATCTCTAAAATCCACTTTAGGTTAGAAATAAATTGTTGATTTCTATTTCCGCATTAGTCCAAACAAACATTTTATCCGAACTATCCCGGAAAACAAACTATGATTTTTATTTCTGAGTGGCATTAAGTCAAACCGTTTTTCTCTAAAAACGCTTTTAGCCAAATACTCGTTGGTCCCCTTTTTATCCGAGGGTTTTTCGTGGGTTTATTGTGTTTGGGGAGTTTTTTTTGTCTAACCGTACAAGAAAGGATGTGAGATGGAAGCAATCTTTTTCGTATATTTTCCAGGGAGAAGGTAGCCTATAAGGGAAGCCAAAACTTCCAAGGAAATTAGCTTTTGATTGTACCCCTTTTTTGCGCCTGATTCTCGGTGGTCCTAAACCGGCCTGCCGTTTTTCCTATACAGGCCGAGCGGAACGCCTCGGATATGGCTAAACGTCAAGAAATACAAATATTGGAGAGATTTATTAGGGAGGAATATGGCCCCTGGGGGGCGCAAACATCGACCTTTGGCGCTCGGAGCGACGCTAATGATGAAGCTGGAAGCCCCAAGCCGCCCATCGTCGAGACTTAGGAACGTACCTCCGTATCGTAACCTCGCCTTGGAACGGTCAAAATACTGTGGCGTTTCGGAGTTTCGACTGTATCCTAGGCGCGAAACAAAAAGTGGGTAGCGGCGCCCTCTCTCGAGAGGGGAAAACACTATCGGATTTTTTTTTACGCCGCGATGTTGACATAATGTTAGCCTTCATCTATTATTTTGGAATATGTTTGGCCCTCCTTCGGGTCCGCTTTGCTGCCCCCCCCCCCCCCCCGCGTCTCTTAAGCAGCCGATAGAACGATGTTTAAGCCTTTGCCTATTTTTTAGGCCGTCCGAAGTTTTATCAATTTCTCCCGGGGCCACTTAGAAGGGCTTTTCCTGAATGGCCGCTTTTTAAAGTATTCCCATATTTTATCTGTCATGGAGCGCCAGGGGGCGTTACGTGCCTGCTAGTTTCCCATTGTTACTCTGCCTAGACTCGGCTTCTCACGCGTTTAGTTTACGTCATCACGGTACACGGTTTATTCTTTATCTTTCTCAGCCTATAATAATAACTCTGGATTTATTGCTATTCAATTTTATATAGTTCTATTATTGAGATAAGGTTACGAGAACGTAATTATGTCTACCACCAGAAGCCTCTAACTCGCCCAAAATCGTGAAACGTCCATTGAGTTGGGAATATTAATCTAGAGATCCAATCAAATCTGCTCCCCGCGAAACAAGTTTTTGAAAATTACGAATGTGCTGTCTCCTCCAAAATGACGAGAAAACGTTATCATATGACCCGTGGTGCCATCCATTGTTTTTGAAAAAAAAATATATTTTTGTCGGAAAACGCGTCTTATATGAACGAACCATTGAGAGATAGACGGCGCCACAGGTAGAATGATAAAGTTTTCTCGTCATTTGGGAGCAGACGGCAGTATTGTTATTTTTTAAAAACGTGTTTCGCGAAATACTGAAATCCGACGTTTTGATTGGACCTCTAGATTAATATTCCCAACTTAATGGAAACGTCTCGTTTTCGAACTAGAGGTATTCGGAGGGATACAGATTTGTAAAGGCGATATGTGGCCAGAAAATATAGTCCTCTCGATATATTCATACCGAGGGACTTTAGGTATACAAATCAGCTGTGAAATCACGTAAATTTAGTAGCTTTAATAACTTTAATCAATCAATATTGAAATCACTTGAAATCTGAAAATCAGATCTACAAAATTTCTAACATTGGAATGATTGGATAGCCCTTCGATTCATACGCCAGCAGTAGCGGAGAAAACATTAGAAAAATGCAGACGAATCTGTACATTTTAGCTCGTAGAATTCCCATAGGATTTTGCTGGGGATTTTAAATTTTGAGAGACTCGCCTCGTTTTGATTGAACTTGGTAAGTTCTACATTGTAAAGGTGATAAATGTTAAATCTATTATTCGCTATCATAAATATACTAATGAACAATAAACGTGATTCTGAAGGCGATATCTCCGTATAATTTTCTCAATACGTTTTGTAAAGCCTTAAGCCTTGTCCGCCTTTCGCGTCTAAAGTCTTAAACCAAGGATGATCTATACCTACGTTTCAGGTTTGCCAACCAACGTTTTGGAGAGCAAACTACTTTTTCGCTATAAAGATTAAATATAGCGCTCACTAGACTCGCTATTCGTAGGCAACGTTAATTTCTTCTTTGCTCCGTGTCGAAAACAAGATGTTTCAAAAGTTTTACTTTGGCGGTATAGGGAGTTAGAGGCTTCTCTTATTATAGGCTTCTGCTAACACGTATAGATGGGGTTGGTAGGCCTGATCCCTGTAAATTCGCTTCACATTGAGCTTCGGCGTTGCGCGGGTCGAACACTTTTATAGGCGCTGGTAGAGCTTAAGTACTCGAATTTCTCCCAACATTTACGGTTTCGTATAAATATAATTTCCCCATAATAATAAATATATGATAAGTCATAAAAATTTAATAAGCCATAAAAATAAAAAATTGTATAAAACCGCGCATTACAGGTAGTAATACGATCTTTATTTTAGAGACAATTTTTAGCCATTTTTGCCATATAATCTAAAATAATTAAGTAGGCAGTCATAAACATAATTAACCCATAACATAACCATAAACCATAAAAGTAATAGGTTATAAAACGGGGTTGTTATTATAGATCGCAATTTGAATATATTCACTCTGTTTGTCGTTAAAGACAATAATGGCTTCATATAATTCCATTAGACTACTGCGTATAAATATGATAGCGTAAACTCCCGTATAAACATAACCCATAAAAGTATAATGGGCCATAAAAATAGCGTTTTAGGAATATATTGGATGAAATCAAACCCGGATTTTGTAAAGAACAACCTGTATTATGCAGGGTTGCCACACGGCAGGGACAACATTGAATTTAAAAATTGGCCTAAAAAGTCAGGGAATTTTAAGAATTTGTAAAAGATCAGGGAATTCGATTTTATCTTGACGCTTTTTGAAGGCAATTTTACTCTAGATCGATGACTAATTCTATGATTATCATTTATTTCCTTGAAAGTTTGGCCTTATTACTGAAATATTAGTCCATTTAAATTTATTAACTTCGGATAAAAGTAAAATATAAAATAAAATAAAAATTTTGACCTTAAAAATTCAGGGGAAATCTCTTAAAATGGTCGGGGAAAACAGAGAATTTTAATCTGAAAATTTTGTGGCAACCCTGCTTTGACTTTACGATATCTTCATCCTCAGGGAATTTGAATCTGAAATTTTGTGGCAACCCTGTTATGTTTATCAAATTATACCGTACATCGACGCAATTCCCTGACTACATAAAACGTAATAAACCGTAAAGCGAGGTTGGCCAGATAAACCCCTCTACCCCCAAATCAAACAAATGGTTTATCCCCCCACGGTCTTACTAAAAGGAACGTACTTTTTGCTTTTATGGCACATGCCGGACGACAACGAATCTAGGTTACGTTTGGAAGTGATCTCCTTTGATGTGGAGAGTGCCGAACATTGCGACGCCGATTCGGTCGAGATAAAAGGCAACAAACTCTGCGGGAATCTTCCCTACGGAGAAATAGGTGAATAGAATTTTGGTTTCTCCCCCTCCCCCACCTTTCCCCTTTTCCTCTTTGGCTTTTTACGAGGCCCAGTTTACTCTTTTATACTACGCCATCTACCGGTTTGTTGTTACTGTCGCTTTGGAGCCTTCGCTGGCCCGTCTCCATTGTTGAGTCGAGAGAAATTCCCCTCGAAACGGTGATTTCAATAATTGAGGAAGGCGACGCCAGAGGGGGCGACGGACGGTAACAATAGACCACCCTTTCCCGGTTTAAAGAGACAAATAATAACGCGTTTTGTCTCCCGAATTGGCCGTGCCTTTTCTCTCTAGTTTCCGTGGATTTCACGGAGCCTTTGGTGGTGCTGCGCTTCCGCAGTGATCACGCCACCACGCGGGACGGTTTCCATTTCCGGGGGACTCAGGAGGAAACCGGATGCGAGCCCGAAGCCTCCAAAGCCACGTCCGGCGTCGACGACCACGCCAAACTTCCCCTGGCGGACGACGAGCGAACGACGCCCGTCATCGGGGCCAAATCTTCGCCTAATTCGCTTCCACTTTCCACCGCCGCTATTGTCAACGCGACGACCGAAGGAGGTGTTGATGTCGTCAAAAGTGACGCGCAGCCTTTAACGACATCTAGCGGAGAGCGGGAGAACTTGACCACCACCATCAGCATCACGACGACAAGTTCGCCCGTTCCGCTTCTGGATGTGTCAAATTTCACCAAAAGCGAACCGCCGAGTTCGCGATAGATTTTAATGAGCTATCGTTATAAACATTTTAATTGGGATGAAATGCGGAACACGATATTCCGCGTAGATGAAGTTATAACCGACGGCCTACTTTCACTTGTTTTTTGCCAAAAATACGTTACGTACTAATTTGGTCGTACCTGGCTCGCCAGTCATCGTAACTCTGATTTCGGAAATGACAGATTATAATTTATACTAAGGGCCTAATTATATAATAAGGCTAATACCATAAGTAACGTAGTAACAAAAGTATGACAATTATCCAAAATAATATCACCGAACTGATTTTCAGAGTTATTTCGTGATCAAGAGAGCCCCCTAGCGTCTAACAACTACTACCAAGGACTATTATACATTGCTTAGTTCATTTGCAAGTCCAAGGGGCAGCTGTCATTGTCGAAAAAAACTTTCGGTCTGAAAATTAGTATTAAAACAATGGTAGTGTCATACTTTTTGTTATTATGTTACTTCCGGTAATACGCTGTAGCAAATGTAATTCGTTGGAAATTAACAAGCCAGTGATGAAAATTCGTAACCAAAGATATCAAATGGAGTCCTCATGTTATCAACTAACGCTGACCAAATTATTTTACATAGGAAAAGAAGTTAAAACTTCCTTTGATTACCAACTAACCATGTCCGGGTCCAGAATTTACTTCCACCTATTGCCAATTCGTCCCAAACCTTTGAATCAATTTTAATTTTTCGCTGTCCAATTACGATAACTCTACAAAGTCGTATGGCCAATCGAAAAATATAACTTATTTTTAAAAAATTTACTCTTCCTCTTTTGAGCGGTTGATATAGTTTCCCTTAATGGAAGTAGAAACTAAAAGAAAAAAAATCTTCTACGACTTATTTTTAAATTATCTAGTTCCATTTAAACCTGGTGGCCGAAATTGGAAATTCGTTGCTATAACATATAAGAGTTCATATAGTTTAAGGAAGGATTATATCGAATAAATCCGATTAAAATTGAAATGGTGGGTTTTGTTGTAATATATTTAATCCGCGGAATAAAATGGCAGGAAGTAGTTTAAATCAGTCAGAAAATTAAACTTACAAAGTAATTATTTCCCCCTTCCCCTTCGGTTACATTCGCTGCTGCCTTCTGGTGGCCAAATTAAGCAACGAAAGAGAGAGAGAGAGAGAGAGAGAGCTATGACTGGAAAGATAAGATTTGATAGCCCCGTCCCTTTTCCATTTGGCCCCTTCACGGAACGAGATTTTCGCGATCCGTCTTGGATCTTCGATCGAAATTCTGCCTGGAGCATTTTGGATCAAATTACCTTTCCAGAGCTCATTATCTTTAGGAAGATCCTAGCCCCCCTATTGGAATACGGATTGGGGGAGGGGGTATGATTTGGACATGAGAGGATAAGCGATGAAACGTTGTTAGCCAATGAATTATATCTTTGATACAACGCACCAGGCCCGAAGATATTTGATGGATATATTTCTTCCCGTTATTTAAATATATTTTCGGTATGTTATTATAATTCATTCATCAAAATTTGATAGATTTGAGAACTAGAATAAACAAATTAAGTACACGTAAAACCATATGTAACCTAGTTACTCATAAGTATGCCGTAAAAGCATTTTCTTTAATGAAACGTTGTTCACGGGATATGACGTAAATTACGTCACTTCCAACTCCGTGACGAAAACGCGTCATCAACTTTATAGATGGGAAACGGAAGTTAGTCAATTCCTCGCTCGTTTCTGGCTATGTAAATTTATAGTTTAGCTCGTGCCTCACGATCACGTGATTTCGTTTTCATGGTAACCTTTTCAATAGCGTAAGTATTACGTGGATTTTTAAGTTTTGGGTCCATTTATTGTATTAACCGTGTGAAATAAGATCTCATTGAAATTTTTCGACGGAAATGTTATAGTATAGAGGCATACTTATGAATAATTACGTTACATTTGGTAAACCTTTATGATTTCTCTAATGAGGAAATGCTCAGAAAAATAAACATTTTAACGAGAAAAAGTTATATATATTGTGCCAAGTTTAAAAAGAAACACCATTCGAAAATAATACTTATCCTTCCAAAGTTATATCTACTCCACGAAGAGAAAACTATTATACGAACGACGCGAAAAATTCGTATCTTCCATCCTTTTAGATCCATCCTTGTCCTTTATCAAAAATAAAAAAGAAACCAAGTTCTAGACGATATCAAGGTAAAGAGACATAAGAGAACATAAAATATCGTTTTCCGCGCTACCAAAAACTCGTCCCAAGAAGTAACATAAAAAGAAGAAGTTAGTGACCAAGGCTTAGAATTCATTTAGGAGAGTGTGTTTATAAGCATCTCCTGCGTTCAACCCTATTTAGTTATTTATATTTTCTACCGCGGGTAGTAGTAAAAAATGTTTTTCCCAGGTAAATATTTTTCTTTTTATCTCCTTTTTTTACAGGCAAGATATGAAACCGAAAAAATAAAATTTAAAAAAATATATAAATAATGTTCCTATCTTATGGTCTTTTAAAATATTCAAATATTTAAATATTTAAAAACAAATTGTAATATTTTATGCATTATCGCAAAGTTTCCTAGTTTATTTTTAGGTTGATAGAGTGGCATTTATATAACTATTAAAGTTATAACGTGCTCTTATTTCGCGTTTAATTATTTATAGATTCCATTTAGCATAAGTAACCTAATAGCTCTTATGTTACTTATGATATAACTAAATACTTTTGAAATTAATATTTACTAAATAAGACCGTTCACTTAAAATAAGTTATTGTGGAACACTTAATATAGTTATAAGGTAATTACTCTTTTATGGTTGCCAATAAAGCTAAAAAAAGGGAAATATTGAACGTTTTAGTTAAATTTAAATTCTTGCTTTCCGTAACCAAGTATAAATAGTGCTAAGAAGCCAACTTTCAGGGTTTGGCCTACTAATGCTTTTCCTATGGGGCGCCTGTAGAAGTGTTTCACACGCAGTACACCGGTGTTCAGGGAAATGCATACTTCCAATTAAACCCTTTTAAAAATGTTATGTTTGAATCCTTTAGGTTTTTTAAACAATTAGAAATACAGTATTTAATACGATCAAAGTAAAACCTACACTCTATAATAATGAAAATGTGACTAAAATTAAATTTAGTAACAAATTAGAGTAAATGAAATTACTGTATGGTGTCTGTACATATTTTGGTTGTTAAAAACTCTTTTTTTAATGATGTAATATAGACGAGTCAATGTCAAACTTAATTTTTCTCCCTTCCTTAATAAAAAGTAAAGTAAATTTTTCGTTCTTTAATAAATGACTCCGATGGTTTTTGTTTAAAACTTATAAATGACGTCATGAAAGGAGAATCTTGAGTTTTTCAGCGCAGCATCCGCCATCTATGTTCAAAACTTTAATATGCAGACGATGGTTGACATTGAAAGGAATTGTCTGCTGAATAAAAATGGCGGCTGTGTTGAAGAAGCGCGCTTTGGCCGAATTTTCGCAATCTATTCAGGTAATTATATTGTAATTAAATATCTAGGGTTTTGTTGTAGAAATTTAGTATTAATAATTGGTTTTTGCGAATTAATTTAGTGTTTTTATTACAATTAAAATTTTGCCTATTAATAGCATGAAGAACCTCCGAAGCCTAAAAAGAAGTTGAGAATCTTGAAAAAAGCTCCCCTGTTTGGAGGGATTGATCTTGAGCACTTAAAATGTTCCACGCCTGACGTGACGCTAAATCTATTGCTTCAGTTGTCAGAAAACTTACCTACAGAGGATGAACATGTTCAAGCCGTGTATCAAATTTTATTAGGAGAGTTGCACCGTCAGCAACAACCAGCTGTCAAAGCTAAAATTGTCAGCATCTTAAAGCAAATGGTTAAAAATTGCACCTTGGTACCTGCCACTGTCTTAGATGACATTCTTCCAATAATAAGAATAGAATCATCACATAAAGTGTTATTACAAATGATAAATATGCTTCACGAAATTGGTAAAGTCTCAGCTGCAGAGGGTAGACATCAAATTAAAGTGCTTCAATTGGCTAAACAAGTATGATAACGTTATGTAATTAAACTTCTTATAACTGAAGCTTAATTTTTTTCAAATTAAATAGTTCTTAACAAATGGCAATCATCAGGTGAAGTGTGCCTGCTTAAGCATAATTTGTGATTTTACTCCAGTCAGCTCTGGTCAAACCTCTGAATATACACAAACAGCAATTCATATTCTGGGTGAACATAGTCATAATCAAGACCCTCGAGTCCGAACAATGGCTTTACAATCTCTGGTATAAAAGATTTATAATTTATTATTATGAAACTGAGTTAATTTGGGGAATATTTTCAGCTTCAACTCTATGAAAGGGGCTATAAACTAGACTTTAGTTTGTATGATAGTATATGCAAAGCTTTAGAGGATGATTATGAAGGAGTACGAATGGCTGCTTTAAGACTGATTCAAGTTATGAGCTTGATTTATTCAGAAAAGTATGTATGAAATAAGGAAAATCCGTATATGGAACAAATTTTTAATTTTTAATTCCTTATAGACTGATTGATGTAGTGAATAGTAACGAAACAAATAGACTAGTGGATGATGCTTTTGCCAAAATATGCAACTCTGTGTCTGATTTATCCATTAACGTTCGTGTTTTAGCAGCTTCATTATTGGGCAACATGTTTAATGTCAGCATTAATTTTCTGGAACAAACGTTGGATAAAAAGTTGATGTCTAATTTAAGGGTAAAAACTGATTGATTTAACTTTTTTATGTTCAAAATTATTATCTATTAATCTTTAACATACAGAAAAAACGATCGGCTCATGAACGGCAAAAAGAGAACTTTGAAAGTGGGGAGTGGTCAACAGGTCAAAAATGGGCTGACGATGCTCCCAAAGAAGAAGTTGACGCCGAAAATGTAAATCTTATGAATTCTGGTGCTTGCGGAGCTTTTGTCCATGGACTAGAAGATGAATTTCTTGGTAATATTAGAGATATTGCTATTTCATATAGTTTCTTAAAGTATTATCCTTGTTCTTAGAGGTTAGAAACGCGTCTCTCGACTCGCTGTGCCAACTAGCCTTGAAATTTTCGAGTTTCGCTTCATTATCCTTGGATTTTTTGGTTGATATGTTCAACGATGAAATAGAAGAAGTCAGATTGAAAGCCATTCAGTGTTTGGGAGTTATCTGTCATCACATTGTTCTCCGAGAAGACCAGTTGGAGACTATTTTAGCCCTGTTAGAGGATTTTTCCATGGACATAAGGGAAGGGCTCCACGAGTTGTTAGGAAAATGTCAACTGTCAACCAAAACAGGGTTAAAGTTATGTATTGACAACCTTTTGGAGAATTTGAAGAGATATCCTCAAGATAAAAGGTCTATTTGCAGGTAATCCATTGACAAATTTGAAAGTCAAACGGAGAAGGACAAAATATTATGATTTTATTATAATTTATATTATTATTATGATTCTCTAAAACAGAGCTTTGCAACTTTTGGGTGGACGACATCCTTATTTAACATTGCCACTCGTACCAGAACTTCTTGGTATTCATCCGTTTTTAGAGCTTCCAGAGCCAGATGTGGAAGACCCTACTTGTATGTGAAGTGTAATTTATCTTTTATACTCTGTACATTAAAGTTTAATTTCTTATTTTGCTTTCCATCTGCTTCGAGATATGAGTATATTGATTTTGGTCTTTAATTCCGCTGCTAAATGTCCGACGATGATATCCTTATTTGAAGAGCACATTGTGAGGCACCATTCCTACTTGAGGGATTCCTTTCCTAACCTTGTTCCTGATTTGAAAGTAAATTATTATATTTTATAGTATTATATAAAAAAATAAATGATTTAACACAGTCCTTTTTTATTATATATTTTAACCAGCTATCAAAACAAATGTTTTCCCCACCAAAACCCGTCTCGTCACTACAACACTCAAATTCTTTCCTTCAGCAAGTTTTGGAACGAGTTTCCGCTTGTGAGCACCGTAATGTTACCATCAGAATGAGCATTTTGGAAACTGCTATTGGGTACGGTGTATTTCGAACTATTCGACTCTCCATTGTATTAACTTTATTTTTATTTTTTAAGAGATTTGAAAAGGTTGTCGGAGATAGAACCAAATCTTTCCGCTGTGGCTAAATGCATCAGTCTTTACGTTCAATGTCAGCTGTCGTTTCTGAAAGTTCTCTCAAACCGTAACTGGATAAATCCGAGTGTGCTTTCTCCGATTCAAAGTTGCACTTTAAAGTCTGTCTTGGAAAAGGTAATAACTAACATTTGTAAATTTAATTTTTATCAACATTATTTTATCATATATTTTTAGTTATTGCAACTAACATTTGGTCTGACTCATCAATTTCTGGGGCTTAAACCGGAAGAAATTGCTTATTTTAAACAACTACGATTGCGAGCGTTAGCTGTTCAGCTTGTTGTGGTTATCAGAAGCAATACCTCGGCTCTCGCTCTTTGCGAAATGTTTCTGGATCACGTTCAAAGCCTTCAGAAATACATTGAAGATCACAATTTACAGTCCGACAGTTTCACGACGGCTGTTTTTCAAGAATTGGATGCGTTGGAGGAGCCCAAACCAGGATCAGTGGCTAGAATATTGCAACCTCTACTCCAAACACACTCTTGTCCTTCCTTTAAACCTCATCGCTCAACTAATCAAAATGAAAATGAAGTTGATTTGATTCGTGTTAGACAAGCAACGGCAACCATTCATGAACCAAGTGGAGAAACTGACAGTCCTCATCGTTTTACAGCCGGTTTAGTTCTAGGAGTTTCTTTAGACGCTCAGATTGAAAATATAGAAAATATTAAGACAGTCCGTGTTAAGGTAATTAACTAATATTATTTGGTTTAAGAAAATTAGCCAAGAGTTAGCTGTATGAAAAAAGTTTGTATTTTTGTTGAAAATTTTCCACTTTATTTCAGATTAAATATCCGGATCAACAAGTTCAACTTGTATTGCCACCTTTGGCTGATTTTAGACAGCAGGGCTTTCAAAATTATAGGCTTTACACGACAGTTTTGCTTTCACACTCAGTTTGGTCAGGTATGTTTGTTGAAAATTAAATTGATTTTATCAGGATTAAATTAAAATATTTTTATTTCATTGAAAATTATTCAGAGGCATGTCACGTGGAACTAAGTTTGATATTGGACTTCAGCGATTTTGAGGGTAGCACCAAAATGGGTGCCAAAACGGCTTTCGGGACTAAAGCGGAAGAAAACACTATAGAATTATGTAAACCAGTTCAAGTGTATATCGCCCCTAAACCAATGAAAAAGGGAATCTAAGTGTTCGTATCCAGACCTTCATTACTTAATACACAATTGAAATGTTCTTCAAATGTATTTAGGAACACTGGGATTGTTTCCATGATGGAAACATCTCTTTTTAGTTCCTTCGATAATGATGTAACCCCTTTATTTGGAATTCCGCATGGTACAATGTGATTAAACCAAGTTAAATCTACATTGCAGTTGATTGCGGTTCCATGCATTGTAACATAATGACTTCCATGCACCCCTGTGTAAATAAAAATAAAGTACATTTATATTTAGATAATAGACTCTTGTTTTTAGAATCTATGGAAAAAACGGTTGACCTATAGCTGCAATTTTTTGGTCTCCTATCCACACACCAGTATCGGATGTTGTAGTTGCGTTGAGATTGAATTCTTTACAAGTAGTGATGACAGTTTTTTCTAACTGACAAATGTACCACCTCATACTCTTGTTTTTATTGAAAGAGCCTAAATACAATATAGGGTAAACTACTAGTTGCCCAGGACCATGAAATGTGATTAAACCACCACGATTGGTCTTGACGAATTCTGCCCCTAGTTTATTGAGCTTTATTACATCATCTTTTGCGTAGTCTGAAGTTCTAATTCCTATGGTGTAAACAGGGTTGTGCTCAACCAATAACAAAGTATTGTTTAATTCCCTTTCTTTAGCTTTAATTTGACAAAGTATTGATTTAACTGTTTCCAGCTGAATTTTAAGAGCATCGTTGTAGGATTTTCTACCCAAATTAACAACACGGACATTTGGTTTGAGATAATTAAGTAGTTTAAGCGCTAGTTTCATATTTAATACAAAAATACGCACGTGTTCGACCTTTGACACTAGTTGCCTGTCGAACTCTAGATGGCACTCTGCCCAGATATTTATCATGCTGCCATCTGAAGGCTTTCTGTGGCGGGTCCAATATCTGAAAAATCTTCGGTGTCGAGACATGGTTGTGCGGGAAAGACAAAGGCGGTATTTTTGATTTATTCTCGTTTATTTGTGGACGTTTCATTTGGATTATTATTAGTAAGGTTTTCTTCTATTTTGTTTTGAAAAATGTGCTTCATAGCCTTATATTTTCTGTGTTGCTTTCAAAGTGATTAGTTTAAGAAGTTTGAGAAAAAGCTTTTAAAAATCCGTTACCCGAGGCCTATTTTTTTAAAAGTTCAAATTTAGTCAACAGTAGTAGTCAAAGATTATCCAAAGAGATCTTAGGTATTTGTCTTTCACCATCTCAAGAGATTGGAACAACGCCAGAATTGTCTGAATTTAAAAATAACCATATACCATTGGAACGTGAAGAAAATAAGGGCTTGGCAGTTTAAAAATTGTTTTATTTTCAGTAAAAGGCTGTAAACTCCATGGAAAGATTGTAACAAATAAAGATCCCAGATATGGCAGAAGGTCAAAGCCCATTTTCTCCTTTGAGTCCTTTCAAAGATACTCGTCAGATGCGTTTAAAAGGTAACCTTAACATATTTTTGGAAAGGGAGATCCAATAAGATTAATTCATTCGTTAAAAGATGGAGAATGTCCGGTTCCTGTCACGAGGGTTTGTTTAGTTGGAAGTTTAGCTGATGATGAAAGGCTAATTAAAACTGCTGCTGTAAGTTTTCACAAAATGTACGAGATATCAATAATTATGTTTCATAACGACTTGTTTATTTGGCACAGATATTGAATTTACCAGTAGAATCTAGTGAAAATGGCGATGATTGGTCTTTTACGAAAGACACACTGTTCATTGTGGAAGATTTTGAAACCCTGCATTTATATTTTCAAACCTACCATAGAATTTTGGGTCCTGTCGCCTTCATACAAATACAAGAAAAATTTGGGGTAAAATTTTGATTATTATTATTTTTTATTTATATTGTAATTCTTAATATTAAATTTTATTATTAGAAAATACCCTTAAAATTATCTCAGCCTTTGTACACACTTACTCTCTACCGTAAGAAAATTTGCCTTTATGGTTTTGAAAAAACAATTATGGTAATTAAATGCATAAATTTTTCGTTGGAATTATAATTTCATTAATTATTGTTTCGTATCTATTGTAGACACAACTAAAGAACTATATTAATTTTATGGGTGGTAGTGTAAGGCCAACAATAAAAGAAGACATATCGTACCTGGTCTTAAAATCAGTTGGAAACGAGCTTTATGAGGTATAAGTCTATTTTAGTAGTATTTGTTTCAATTTGATAAATAAAATAAAAAAAATTTACATTTAGAAAGCTGTAGAGTTTGGAATACCTACTTTGCAAGACAAGTGGGTCTACGAGTTATGGTCTAAAAGACACAATATTGATAGTAGTGTTGATGATGAATCCTTGGCTAAATTTGCAATGTCAGAGTTGACAAACTTCAAAATTGCCTTTTGGGGCTACGAAGATAACGAAAAAACTGAACTTGAGAATGTCGTTCAAGAAATTGGAGCTTCAAACGTTGAACCTACAGACTCCAGCTGTACGCATTTGGTCGTGAATGATGATGAAAAATCCACTATGCAATTACCAAGTGTGGGAACCAACTGCAAAATTGTTATTCCAGAAGTAATACTTTTTGAGAGTTGTTGTTAAGTTAATTGTTAACTTAAAATTAATAATTTTATGCGTATTTCAGTGGTTAGTTTTATGTGTTCGAATGAAAGTTCCACCTTGCGAGAAAAATTATTTATTTAATGACAAAACTAACACACCCAAAATTGGAAAGAGCATTTTATTCAACACTTTAAAACGAAAACACGATTTATCGCCACCCGTTGAGTTGTCTCCAGCAAAATCAACACCAAAATCGAATCAAACTCCAGATTCTAAGAAATCACGAGCACCCAGAATCTTCAATATCAAATTTAGCAAATGTTTCAATAGAAAGAATTTGCCTCCACCTACCACGACTGCCGACAATGTCTGTCTTACTCCGTTGGGAACTGCTAAGGAAAATAAAGCGGATACTCCTAATTCTGCATCTGAAGTGGATGGAAGTAATCAAACTCAAGTAGAAAACATTCCACCTGAGAAACTGGAAAAGTTGAGGATAAGGAGACGCTACAAATGTGAAGAGCTGTGCCAAACTGAAAAGAACTATGTTGATGTTCTCAATACAATCAATAACGTTAGTATTTTGATAATTTTTGTGCAAAGGCTTAGACCCTATATTGTCTGTGGTTCAGTGCTGTGTTTTGCAGCTTAAGACTATCATGGATGTGATAACTCTCTTTGCCCTTCTAGGTTTTTAAAGAACCTTTAGAGAAATTTGTAAAGGATAGGAAAGCAATTTTAAATGAAAGAGACATCAAAATTATCTTTCACCGCTTTACTCCCATTTTGGAAGTTCATCGAAAAATTTTGGCTGGCTTGGAGCCCATAATAGAAAAATGGGATGATAATACTCAAGTTGGAGGCATTTTTGTCAAACACGTGAGAGCTATGGGTGTTCTTTTAATTGTAGTAATCTGGTATTTAACGACAATTATCTTAAAATATTTTAGAGTGATGAAATAATCAAAGTTTATCCTCAATTCATCAACCACTTGGACATGATAAGGGATGTTATTGAGGAGAAATCGCACAATTCTTGCGAATTTCAAAAGTTCCTTAAAGTAATGATCTTTCTAATCTATCTAACAGGTTTTTGGTTGATTGGAAAATAATTTATAACTATTCTTATTGATCAGGAAGCCGAGCTTAATCCTCTCTGCAAACGACAAAACCTGAAAGATCTCATCGCGTGGCCGATGCAACGAATAGGAAGAATGATTTTACTTCTTCAAGGCATTTTGGATGACACACCCGCTAATCACCCTGATCACAAATTTCTTCAGAAAGCGATTCAATTGATGACTGATTGTGGTAAACAAGTCAACGAGGACAAGAGGGTTACGGAGCACGCAATCAAAAGGCTTGAGATGTTTCACGAGATTGAAAATTGTCCCGTAAGATTTTCAAAACACTAACTTGATATAATTTTACTGTCTAACTCTTATAAAAATATTTTTAGCTGGAAATACTATCATCAAAAAGATACTTTGTTGAGAAAGTATTTGTCCAAGAAATAGTCGAGAAAGATGGTAATTTAAGGAGAACAGAAACAGTCATGTGTTTTTTCCTATTTAAAGAAGTTCTTGAAGTAAATAATCGTGAACCCTTTTAACATTTTGGAACCTTGGCAACTTTTTAAATGCGAATTAATTTAAATTGTTTCAATTAGGTCTGTAAACAAAGGAATAATTACTTCAAAATGGGGCAAACACAACAAAAGCCTTACAAACATGTTGCTATCTATCCCTTAAATATTATTCAACATGTAATTAGCATCACAGGTAAATTGAAAATATCATTCAATGAATTTTAATTTGCACTAAACATTATAATGCTTTTCAGATCAAAAAAATAAATTTGCAATAGTTTTCCAACCAAGCAACGAACCATCGTGGAGAGGAATTTATGGAATTCTTGGTGAAAATATGAAAGTTGAAGATATTGTACTCAATTTTGCTCGGTTAGTTGCCCGGTGTAAAATGGGAAATATTGTAAGTTTATTATTTCAACTTGGTTCCCAGGGATTTCCTCAATGTTATTTTTTAATTTGATTTAGAATGAAATTCATCAGAAAATGAGCTTTGTTGACGTTATAAATTATTTTAGTCTTACTCCTTTGGTAATTCCAAGCTCGAACAATTTTTTTGCAGAAATAATTCAAACAGCCAACACTGTAGCTATGGTCCCAAAGTAAGATCTAATAAAATATAAAAGATTTTTATCATTTAAATAAGAGAAATCATTTAAACTATGTTTAAAATCATCTTAGAAGTGAGAATGAAGTAACCTTGGATCCATCTCTTCCCCCTGTTTGCCCTGATACTCCGGAGAAGTTTCAGTTTGTGTCACCTATGAAGAAAAATGGTTCCACTAAAGGAAAATTAAGGAGAGCTTGGTCAACGTTGAGTAGTTTAGTTGGTACAGGAACCAATTTGCAAAATCAACGGAACTTGGGTTCAACTACGAGTGTTAATGTAAGTAAAAAAAACTAACAAAGACTAACAAATTATTTTTTAAATATATTTGAAATATTTAAATTCCTATAGGTCATGATGACGTCTCCGCAAGAGCCAATTCCCCCAACATATACGCCTCCGGTTGGTCGTAGGAAGCTTAAAAGTAACTCTTTCCAAACGTTTTTAAAGTGAGGTTTTAATATTGAATACCGGGAAGTTACTAATATTGTGCAAAATAATTTTACCCTAAACATATCTGAAGCTATAAAAAATACATTGTAAATATATATTTTTGAGATGTCACAAGCGACAAAGCCTTTTTCTAATGCCAAATATAAGCATAGACTTCTCTGAGCAAAAAAATTATAATTTCTATTCTCAAACTACATTTGTGCAAAATTCTTTTCTTTAAAATTGCATTTATGATTTATGTTATCACGATTTCCTAAATTCTTAATTTTATTGTTGCGATTATGTAGCTTTTAATTGTGGTGTACACGATGTTTTTAACCTACTCATAAATATATATTCTCTTACCAAATTGTGTCCGTTTCACATTTCACTCAACATTTTCATTTGAAATGTGTTTTACATTGTATTTCTCAAAAAAAAAGTTATAACAATTTGTAATTTTTTGAGAAAATATATTTTTATAATCAAATCTCAGAATATTGGGATTTTTGAGTCAGAAATTACTCTACAGTTCTACTGCCTTCCACTTCAGAAATTCTAACGAGAAGTATAATGTTTAATTAGGACTCAAAATATTTACTGAAAGGTTTTCTCCATGCACTGTTCTTCCTATCACAAGGAGCTCAATATAAATTACCTATTTATTAACTTTGTGAATTACATTAAGTTAATCATAATATGAAATATTTACTTAAATATTCAAAAGTTAAAAAACTAAATTATTTTCATAATTAATTGACCAAAAATGTAATTTTTTATGAGCTTTTATATTTGTAAATCAACATAAAAATGCCCTATTACACATAGATGGGAGGGTGTTACACTTCATTGTGTGACACGTCTAGCGTCCCAATCCAACCTCCCAAAAGTTGAATAACTATGGCAGAAGTTAACAAATTTCCAAGCCCAGCAAACTGCTCATGGTGAGAGGTGAGAGCTTACGTTAGGCCATGGGTGCCAGCTAGGAGCAACAAACACAAGGAGAACGCAGCTAGCCTTTAAACACGCTAACGAAGGGTTGTGTACGAATTTCATTGGTCGTGCGTCACGAGCCTTTACGCTGAACGTTTTACGGGCGGGGGGCAAGACAATTTCCGAATTTTCCCCTTCCGACGGCAGCAGGCGCTAAAGCGTCTAGCCAATGAAAAACGTACACAAGAAAGTCCACGACTTTTGACGGGTTGCGTTCTCCTTGTGTGGGGTGTTGTGTTTGTTGCTCCTAGGTGCCAGTCTCCTTATATAGCGTCCATGATTAGGCGGAAGAACACTGCTTCTGGTCAGTGTTGCCAATGTTTGACGAGCGAAAATCTCACAGCCCAGTTCCAAAATTTCCAGCCAAACCCCCTACACGTTTTTAGCCACGCCCCCTCCCAAAACTCAGCGGAAAACAAAAAATTAAATAAAAATTACTAATAATTTTTATAAAAAAAATCTTTAGGAAATGTTTTGTTAAGTCATTTTACCATCTTCTTTGATTGAAACGTACGCTTAATTGAGCAGCATTTTTAAAATTGCAAGAGATTTAATATTATGGTTATTGTGATTATAGAAGTCTGATATTTTCGGTTTATGAATTTCTGGAAATAGTGCTTTTTCAAAAATCCCACCAAATCCACGATTTTCGCTTAAAAATCCCTTTATCCCACACAGCCCAAAAAATCGCCAAAAGTCCCACAATGTGGGATTTATCCCACACATTGGCAACACTGCTTCTGGTTATTACCTTGTGATATGAATTGGGGGCTTGAGTTCTCTAGTTTTGGCCGGGGTTGATGTGGCGTCGATAATCTTATGTACCTCACGAATATGGTCTTAGATCAACTTGTTATCAGTCCTATTACAGCGCCATCTCGTATTAAAAATAATAGTTTGAGGCGACCGAAATTTCAAATTTGGAATATGGGGGGAGTATGTTGCTTAAACACTTGACGTAGGAGTAGCAAAACGTTTGCGCTTGCGGGTTTCTCTTTATCAAACCCTTAGCGAGACAGTATGCCCCCTAAGCGGTCTCGCCCCGAAGTCTTGCCTTATCCGGATCCGCCGGTAAAGGTGGGCCATGTTTCGTCCATTCCTCCTCTTATTTTCGTCTCATTGGATTCCGCCAAGCCTCTCGCTTTGTCCGACAAGGACGTGGTCACCTCCGCCTCTTTCAACATCAGACTATTGTATTTATATACCACGTGCACCGCCTAAGCATTACAGGGGTTTTTCATCATTTGTCCCGGCCGAGCCCTCGACCTGTATACAAATTTAGGAATCACTTCCTAAAATAAGCACACAAACAAGTTTACACCCATATACTTGTACCACCTACTCACGACTCACTCGTGAGTTCGTCAAAATTAACAACGATATAACGCATTACGCGTTCAAGATCGTTGATCGTTTCGTTATCCCGATTTCGAGCCCATCCACTTGGAGTGGTCTTCTTATCAAATGGTTCGTTTTGGGACAATTACGAACATAGTGCTCTGAGTCTGCTTCCAGAGCACCGCATATGCATTTGGGCGATGCAATACGCCCCAAGTTGAACAGGTAAAGTGGGAACTTACCGTGTCCACTTAGGATTTGCGTCAAATAGTAGTTCGTGTTGAAACTACTTTTGACCTTAGGAAAAGTACTTCTTAGTTACTTTACCTTTCTCACTTACATCCCACGACTCCTGCCACCTTTCAACAGAGCCGATGTCTCCGATATCCGTTTTTTGTCCAATGTTAAGGTTTCTATCACTCCTGTAAATTCCACAGCTGCCGGCAAGCTCCGCCAAGTTAGCGAATTGGGTGGCTGTTCCGTTCAATTGGTGTATGCCCCGAATCTTTCGTTTCTTCAACGTCGTAAGATTATACATGTTGCTTTGACCTATTCTGATACTGAAGTGAAGAACGAAATTTCCGTCAAGGCTGAGTCCCTGGTAGAATGTCGCCGCTTAGGCCAGAACAGCAGGGTGTTTCTCCTTGGGTTTAATTCTTTTGTCCCAGAGCGTGTGCAGATATATGGTGAGCTGTTTTATGTTTTGCCATTCGAAGATCGCCCATTGTGTTGTCGTCGTTGTTGGCGTTATGGTCACTCTGACAAGCATTGTCGTCAGCCACCCGAATCGAAACGGTGAACCCCCTTGTAACGAAATCCACTCTGATCCTGATAGCTGTAAAAAAAACTCTTGCTGTCTCCAATGTAAAGCACCGTACCCTAGTTTATCTCTCTCTTGTCCCGTATACAGTAAGGAACTTGTCGTCAAGCAGACCCAAGTGTCCAAAGGTATTTCTTTCTCGGAGGCTCGCATTTCTGTAGCTGCTTCTTACGCCTCCGCAGCACATGCTGTTCCATTGACCCCCACTTTTTGTGCGGGCTCTCACGAGTTTCCTCCGCCTCCCGCTAGCCCCCCCCCACCAAACCACTATTGGGTTTACTTCGTGCTGATCCCTTCTCCCGCCCTACTTCGGCTTCATCTCGTAATGAACGACAGCCAGCGCCTAAACCCCAGTTACGGAAGCACTTGTTGCTTTTCTCGCTGATCTAGCTAAAATTCATAAAGACCCCCGTCGCAACCGCCAACCTGCTGTACATATTCTTCAATCAGCTAAGAAACGCTTTGCCAATTGCTCCCGGATCGACGGTGAGACCCTAGTGCCGCTAGGTGATATTCCTGTTGTTTCCGAGTCCTTCTGGGACGATGAAGTGAGTGGGGTGGACGAATCCATTTTTGAGGATAAATCCCACTGATTATACCATTCTTCAGTGGAATATCGGGGGGGGGGGGTCCGGACCCATTTGGGGTTTCTCACGCAACTGGTTCAGAAGTTAGATCCGTTAATGGTAGGTTTACAAAAACCTACTTATCTGATTCCTCTTCGATCAATATCCGTTTTGGTCGTTATTCTGTTTATCGTTGCGATCGGAATGGCCGACAGGTAGGCGGTGTTGCGCTTTTGATCTTATCGTCTATTCCCCAGTTCCGACTTCCATCGCCAACCTTCGCTACCGGCCTTCGCTGCGTTAGAGGTGGTGGCAGTTTCTTGCTTCCTGAACAACAGTTGGACGGTGGTGGCCAGTGTGTACGATCCCCATGGCTCAGCTCCGAGGGGCGACTTTGATTTACACCATGTTTGGGTACTTCGTGCGTTTTACTAGGTGATTTTAATGCCCACCATTCCTTGTGGGGCAGTCCCACAGCTGATGCCCAGGGCATCTTGGTGACGGAATGGTTTGAACAATTTGATAGCTTGACCCTACTTAATGACGGCTCCCCGACCCGAAAAGGTAATAGTTCAAAATGATTCGGCCATCGATCTGACTTTCGTAAGTGCCGATCTGTCGCTTCTGTGCCATTGGTCCTCCCTAGACGATCACGGCAGTGATCACTTACCTCTCCACATTCAACGCGTGACACTAGGGATGTCATTTCCTCCTGGTGTCCCGTTAATAGTGGTGTTCCCCAGGGTTCGGTCTTAGGCCCTACATTGCTCGTCATATATATCAATGATCTCCCGTTAGCTATTAGGGAGTCTTTTATTAGGCTGTTTGTCGATGACTCCAAACTTGGGCGCGAAATCAAATTATCCCACGATTGTCTATTGTTGCAGAAGAACTTAAACGCTTTGGACTCCTGGGCCTCAACAAATGGGATGATTTTTAACCCTGATAAATCCACGGTCCTCCATTGTGGTCCTAAAAATCCCCTTTTCCAGTACCGGTTGGGTGGTCGGGTCATCAAGGCCAGCGAAAATTGTTCGTGACCTTGGCGTCATGTTTAATGGTAAAATGTTGGGCACCATTCACAGCCGGGTGGATTCTGCCCACGGCCTACGTGCCATGTATGTTTTAGAACGTTCGTTTTCCCATTTCTCTATCAAATACTTTAAGGTGTTATATCAATCTTATGTCCGTCCGCATCTCGATTATTTTTCGAGTATTTGGTCCCCTCACCTGGTAAAGGATATTGAGAGGCTTGAGAGAGTGCAACGTAAGGCCAAACAAGATGGTCTCTGGCCTTCGTTCTCTGTCTTACCATGAACGTCTTGAGCGCCTTGGTCTTATGTCCCTTTCGAATAGACGCCTGCGAAATGATTTGGTTGAAGCCTTCAAACTTATTTATGAGTTGTATGATGTCCCGACCACCTCCTTATTTACCATTCGTTGGACGGGCAGGAAAGCTCCTACGATATGTAAGGAGCGTAATGCTTGTACCTCGCGCCGTGTTTTCTTCACACAGCGAGTAATAAAATCATGGAATGCCCTCCCTCCCCTAATTAAGATTAAATCCTCTAGTTCTGCCTTTAATAGTCGGCTTGACAAGTTTTACGGGAGGTAAATATCTTTCATGTATATAGTTGCATAAAACGAAAAAAAAAATATATATATATTACTTTTCCTAACTGTACCTTATGCCATATCCATTCCTTTGTCATTGCTGTTATATCTTTCTTATTTTTGTGTAACATTCATGTCCATTCCCTACTAAAGCAGGTCGCAATAAGTGTAAACTTTCTTTTCATGTTCAATAAACTTTATTATTATTATTATATTTATTTTACTGTTTCCTGTTTGACAGTTTTTTTGGTTAAAATGATTCTTATTGGTAGTGTTCGTCATTTGCATTCGGTCTCGGAACCACTCCTTCCGAGCACTTGCCCCTTTCCATAAAAACTTTCTTAGGTTAACGGTAATTGTAAGTGTAGGGGGCTGTTGACCCCCGAGGCACGAAGGGCTTGCCATCACCCTATTCTAGCCTGGCCACTGAAAATTAGTTTTACAACATTATCTTACGTTCTTCATGTAATCATAATATAGTCGAGTTCGGCTTGCTGGTGCCTTATCGGACGTCCCCGTGTGGCGCCGGCCTGGGTCCTCTCCGGTTTAGTCTGCCTTCCACGGGCTCTTCGGGATGGGACTCACGTGGCCGTTTACGCATTTGATATTGTTTTGTTCCTCCTTGGGTGTTGGATAGAGCATAGCACCGATTGGATTTTCGTCGGTAGTGGCATTTGGCGAAAATCACTCGGCAGTGGGGGCGCGAAGGGTTAAAAATTTAGCCCGCTTTGAAAGAAAAAAATTAAGTAACGTAGAAAAACTTTCGGAGTCGGGATCAAAGAGAATATCGGGGGCGCTATGCTCTAGTGTTGGCTGTCTCTTTTGCGGCTTTGTTTCACGGGGAAGTCGAATTTGGCCTCTCTCTCTGGAGACGTGTATACAATTTGTTTCTTCAAAAAGCATGATATGTCTCAGCTGCCCCTATTAAAATTGATGAAACAATATCATCGTAGTAGGCTTCGTTTCTGAGACAGGGCTTTTTAGGTCTAATTGTTGGGGTATCACAATGGATCTCTGTGGTTAGACCCTACCACCCATCCCCTCAATAACTATAACATCGTAGTAAATGGTAAAATGATTCCCGTCATTGAGAGTCTGTAGATGGATTAAACACTACGGGTAACAACAGAGTGCACATCCGAGAAGAATTTATATACCGGCCGGGCACCTGAGTATCGGAACATCGCGTAATCACCGGTCGTCTTATCGTAATGCATTGGGATAGCATCCACAGCCTGGACGGGTTACCAACACCATAGGCAGCAGGATAACTTTACTGCTGACCTGACGGTCGCACCTTTGCCGCGAACCATCCAACCCACCGAAAGATGCAGCAAAGGGAAGACCATTCTTAACTTCACACGGCCGTGGGAATAACGAGGGTTCATTTAGCAACACTAACAGACAACCACCCGTAATAGGACGGTAGTCAATTCCAACCCGAGAAGGCATCAGTCAGTCGATGCCGAGAAGTACTGTCCGCCAAATATGATATGAAGGGGCCGAAGAACGGAAGAACATCCAATGATGATGCACTAGCTCGATACAATTTTAACCCATCAGTAGCATCGAGCCAACCAATTTCAATTTACTTAAAAACAATTAATTTAAAGGGACTGTCAAGTCATTTTACTGAATATACATAATTACCATCCTCTAATCAACTTCGTAGTTCGTAACCCATTGAAACAATCCTACAATCCTTTCAGATAACCAAAAAATATGTGTTTATTCAAAAACATTCTATTAAATTAAGTACATAATAAATAAAAAGGTAAATTTTTTAAGAATGTAAAGATTTTTGAGAATCAAAATGGAGAGTTCGTCAATCAATTAATTAGTAACCTTTTACACTAAGCCATTTTTCACATTTTCCTATCAAAATATCGTAAATCATAAAACAATTTTTTTTAAGAATATAAGTTTTTACTTTCAAGCTTATTTTATCAGTATTTTTAAGCTTAAACACTCATGAAAATTAAAACAAATTACAAAAAGACAACACGTGATATTCTTTTATAAATACCCTCCACTTTAATTAAGAATTGAAAGGTTTAAATAAATCAATTAAAAGTAACGATAAAGGTGGTGGTAACTTTCTTTAGCGTATGGATTTTTTTAAATGAGTTAAAAACGTTGTAGACTTTTATATTTAATGTTATTTTGCTACCTCAAGCAAGTCGATATACGTGACTTTTGAAAGAAATCAGAATTAGACTAACTTCAAATTTAATTTTTATATTTTAACCTTTATTTTTAGTGTATTTAAATTAATAGATTACTAAATTATTATTTCAGTTTTAAAACAAAAAGTCGGTCGCCCAGGGCCTCTAAGGGATGAATACCGGATGGCCGCTACACTCAGTTTCACCCATGCATTTCGCCCAGGGCCGCGAGACCTCTAAGCACGGCCCTGTCTAACGTCATAAGTCACCGAGGCAACGCTCAGGTATGATCATCCTCGTCTGCTTTTTGGTCTAATTGCGCATGTATCAGATATCAATAGTAAGGTAACAGTTCTACGTCACACGACGACACCCATGCTTTTTCCTGTTTAAAAAAAATTTCTACCCAACATGGCGGCCACAGCCAAAGCTACGGAGTGTTAGTTCCCTATTGAAATTCGATTATTAAAGGGAATATAACCTCAGGTATTTGGTGTGGAACACCAACGTTTGCAGCTCTGGCCGCTCTTGCCTCTGGCTTTAGAAATGTTTGGCGCCACTGTACAGGGTAATTTGATAAATTGAAGGGGTCTTCCATAAAGATTGCTTTGCTGGTTATATTCCCTTTAAGGATAACTTTTGAGTTTATGCGGTTCTCCATCCTTGACATTTAAGAAACGTGTTGATCGCCTTTTCAGACTAAGGGTGAGCAGGAATTTATTTGATTCATTTATAAAACAGGTAAATACCACTTTAAAAATAGTAAGTCAAAACTATGCAATTAGCATTTACAGGTTACATAAAGTTACCAGTTTAAATAAAAATATAAATTTCACAAAAAACACAATTTAATTTTTCTAATTCTAATTAATTTGTACAAAGTCCCGATGCGGAAGATGTTTACTTATACCATACTGTAGATGGCGCGACGTATGCCCCGTGACAAATTCCAATAGAGTAATATCGGCGTGACGTATGTCGACGTCACCCATGCTTTTTCCTACAGATAAAAAACTGCCCTCAAAATGGCGGCCATTGCCCAAAGCTACAGATCGATACTACTCTATTAGAAAGTGCTACGGAATATGCGTTGCGCCCCGTTATTAAATATAAGAGAGAAAGTCCCCTAGTGTTGTGTAGCGCCATCTACAGTATAGTCGGAGTAAAAATATTCGTAATCAAAGTGTCTAGATACATTTTTTAATCGCATTTTTCGTTTCTTTTAATTTTAAATTAAATAATAACTATTCTTAGTGTTGTAAGTCGGAAAATTTTCATTCCATGATTAGTCTCATATTGTTTGCAAATTTAAATAAATCGGCATTTTCGCCTCATTTATTCGAATCTAAAAGTAAAACTAAACCTCTAGACTAGCTTTAAACTGATTAACAATGTAACACTATTAATTTTTTTGTGGTATATTTACTATTATTAGATATTTTATATCGATAAAAAGTTAAAAACTTTTAAAACCCTTAAAAAGTAATTTCTGTTTAAAATTTTTATATTTTCGATTTGCGGAAAATTGACGCTTCAATAAAACATCTTCAAGGAAATTGTCAAGAAGTAATATTTTCGAGAGCCAGGACCTCGAAATTACTGTTTATATAGTGGTTGTTGAAATAATGGAAACGTTTCACTTGTATGGTATGCCAGGGAGCTTTTTTTTACATATTAAGGCTAAGCAAAAACACGATGTTCTTTTTACAGATGGAAAGTTTCCATTATTTAAACAAGCACTATATAATCAGTGAGTTGCAGGTCCTGGCTCTCGGAAATATTAATTCTTGGCAATTTCCTTGGAGATGTTTTATTGAAGCGGCTATTCGGAAAATTTTCTGTCAATTTTTCCGCATTTTATTTTTCCGGAAAATTAACAACTCTAATTCTTAATTAATCATTTTTAGCTATGTAAAAGTTTATCGGCTCTTCTGGTTGCGACGTCAAGTCTAGCATCAACATTTTGCGCCTGTTTGGTTGATAACGAAAGCGAGATCCCGACGGAAGGAGCAGTCGAAAGAAAAATGTTAAAACAATCAAATTCAAAAATCAAATAATGTATGAAAAACAAATATGTAAAATTTTTAACGGATGCCAAACAATTAGCTGTTCATAAATAGGCCTTTCTATAAACTAACATTGGCCTTCTTGTTTTGATGTTGCTGCTGCGTCACGGGTGACGTATCGATGACGTTTCACTACGAAAAGCCCTGGACATAAGAGTAAATTCGACGAGGTACCCTGTTCTTAAGTGTAAACTGAACTGAACTTCGACGTATTTCGTGACGAATGAGCTATATAAAAACAAGTTCAGCAAGCGTAGCTTCTTTTATGGAAAGGTTTATTACCTAACGAACCAAATCCACTAGCCCTCCCCATTGTTTTCTCTTTAGAAAGCTAATCATATTATTATTAATGAGAAAATCAAGTATTAAAATGCTAGGCGGCTCCAAGGTTGGTAAAATTTGGACTAGAAAAGGTTGCCTCGAAAAGGGGGCTTTGATTTACCCGTCGTCTGATTCTAGGTCTGTTACTCAGCCTTCTACTGTAGTACATGACGTCACTGGTTCGGAAAATGCTAGGCTTCTCAAAGTTACAAGTGACGTCACCTGGTTCGGCCAATATCATTTATTTTCGTACATGAGACCCCCTTGAGGCGGCTCTATCAACAAAAGTAATTTAAGTTTACAAAAATGTTTCTAAAAGCGCTTCTAGGTGGCAGCACCTTCGGGGAACTCAAAGCGAAAGGCGATTTGTCTGCCATCTATTGGCTTCCCGAAACCACGCGCTTAATTAGTTAATAATCACGTGATTCCGAAAAGGAAATTATCGCGAGAAGGTCCCAATTTGCCACACCTTTTAGACTAGATTTTGATGCTTATTCATCTTGTTTGGATGAATACGCTAACGACATCTAGTGCGAACGAATGCAACTAGACAGGAGCCGCCGCTTGCTTTAAAATAATTTATAATATATTTTTCGGTATGAAATTATGATGTGACGTAAGGTTTCAGTGATCACTTCCACTGTTACATTTAGTAACGATTGTTACGTAATAGGGGCTTAAATAAACCCTTCTCTGACTGTCTTGCCCCCTGGTTGAAACATGTTGCCAGATCTATGAATAGAAAATTATCAGCTTTGGCAGTATAAAGAGAACCCATAGACAAACCACTTATATGTCCAGTCGCAGCAGCACAAACTTTATAATTGGCTATGAATGATCTTTTATTTAAAGGACTATTTATGGAACATGGGAGGAATTATCCAAAATCCCCACCTACAATCACTGCTAGGCTATTGGTAAAGATTTATAATCGACTATTGGTAAAAATTTATAATCGACTATTGGTAAAAATTTATAATCGACTATTGGTAAAAATTTATAATCGACTATTGGTAAAAATTTATAATCGACTATTGGTAAAAATTTATAATCGACTATTGGTAAAAATTTATAATCGACTATTGGTAAAAATTTATAATCGACTATTGGTAAAGATTTATAATCGACTATTGGTAAAAAATTATAATCGACTATTGGTAAAAATTTATAATCGACTATTGGTAAAGATTTATAATCGACTATTGGTAAAAATTTATAATCGACTATTGGTAAAAATTTATAATCGACTATTGGTAAAAATTTATAATCGACTATTGGTAAAAATTTATAATCGACTATTGGTAAAGATTTATAATCGACTATTGGTAAAGATTTATAATCGACTATTGGTAAAGATTTATAATCGACTATTGGTAAAGATTTATAATCGACTATTGTGAAAGAATTATTTGTTACCGAAGGAGTTATTATGAAATTTGATACGTAAAGGTGTTAACACTATTACGTGATCACCATCAAATTTACACGACAGAAAATTTTCTAACGACGGAAGCAGGAAGTAACTAGTTTCGTTGCTGTTCCGAAACTTCCGATTACCCAATCGCTGTGTGACAGACTATCATTCAACCAAAATCATTCAGTGTCATACTAACGTTGATTATTTTACTTATGATAATACCAAAAGGAAATTCCATTTTACTGTTTAATCTCAATAAAAAAGAGCGATACGCACCTCATGTATAGTTCGTTCGATCTGTGTGTTTTGAGTTCTTATTTCGCAGCCCATGTCGATAGCCATATTGCGCAGATTTCCAACCATGTTGTTCACGTGTCCAATGTTTTCTTCCATTTCCTCTTCGCGGGCGTCATTCGATATCCTGGCAACCCCCCAAAAATGAACGTTACTTTTACATTTTAAAATTAACACGCGATGTGCCAATGGGCTGCCCGGTTAAAGCTAGGCACGGACTGGTACGGGTGGCGAACCGGGACCGCCACTCTAGAGAAAAATGATTTTAGAAATCTTGAAATACACTTGAAAATTCTGTAATATCGACGAAAATTAGTTAAAAAAATCTCTGGATCAGTTGAAAATCCCAGAAATGATTAAATGAACGCGAAAATGGTGCTTTGAAATATCAAAATCAGTTTCTGATTTCTGAAATCACTTTGAGATTCAAAATTCCGTACGCAAAATTTGAAATTTTTTGACCCATCGACGCGGAGATTTTATTACTAAGACGAGAGACTGCATCGAATAAATAATTTCGCCAAAGGCAGTAGCCCCGCCAGGATTTTTCCACGAGTAGGCACTGCGTGATTAAGAGGCCCCTCATCAAGAATTTCTTTGTAATTTTCGTTGACATTTAACTGTTCAAAATATTTTATTTAAATATTTAATCAAAATTTAAATATTTAATAAATTATTTAAAATTAAATATTACGGGTTTTTATTTTTAATCGAAGAATGCCACCCTTCAATTAGCTTTTTCCCCAAATTCGTCAGCTACTAATTGAGGCTTGTTACCTGGGTAGTTTGAACTAGGAGCAACAAACACAAGGAGAACGCAGCTAGCTTTTAAACACGCTAACGCAGTGTTGTGTACAAATGTCATTGGACGAACCTTTACGCTGAACGTTTTACGGAAAGGGGGAAGACAATTTCTAATTTTTCCCTTCCGACAACAGCAGGCGCTAAAGCGTCTAACCAATGAAAAATGTACACAAGAAAATGCACGACTTTTGACGGGTTGCATGTGTGAGGTTCTGTGTTTGTTGCTCCTAGGTGCCAGCCAGGTACACATGTGCCGCCACTTGCTTTAAGCTTGGATTAATAATAGTGTTACCTGGATATACCACTTCAACAATTTTCTGGCTTTTACGACCCTCGCACCGCGTAGCGGAAAATTCTTGAAACACACGTAACAAACAGGAAACCTCATGCTTTTATTACGTGTTTTGATATATTCTTTTTGAGAAATGAGCTTATCTTGAATCACTTCTACATCGCGGATACGTACACCGTTTAACACCCATTTCAATATAATACCAAATTTAAATTAACTTTTCAAACTAATAATAATTAATAACTCAATGATACGAGACAATCGCCGGTATTTTCAAAATCCCGATCAGAACCCGTTACAAACGGAAACGTATTTCAAAAGATTTCCGTCGAAAACACATCGTCGCGTTCTCATTTCCCACCAAGTGGTGAAATGCACGCGTTACTGTACAATGATATATATATATTATTAATCCAAGATGCAATAATTCAGATGAATAATAATGTAAGCTCACTTTGCAATGAATCCGGTAGTGGGTCCACCCTTTTTTTTGTTACTTTTGAATCTTGCCGGCTGTCTGATATCACGATCAATTTCACAAAGGGATATTCGTTTAAAGAATGAAATGTCATGGAGTCGGATTAATTGACGTACCCAGTAACGACTTTACCGTCTTCGTTCGGTTTCCAAGTCCCGGCATCGACTTTCAAACCACTTGCCCTGTAGATAATTTTGTCTTAACTTCCATACTTAAGGAGCATCAACGGGAATATGAACTTTCACACTTAAGGAGCATCAACGGGAATATGAACTTCCACACTTAAGGAGCATCAACGGGAATATGAACTTCCACACTTAAGGAGCATCAACGGGAATATGAACTTCCACACTTAAGGAGCATCAACGGGAATATGAACTTCCACACTTATGAAGGATCAACGGGAGTATGAACTTCCACACTTATGGAGGATCAACGGGAATATGAACTTCCACCCTTATGAAGGATCAACGGGAGTATGAACTTCCACACTTATGGAGGATCAACGGGAATATGAACTTCCACACTTATGAAGGATCAACGGGAATATGAACTTCCACACTTATGAAGGATCAACGGGAATATGAACTTCCACATTTATGGAGGATCAACGGGAGTATGAACTTCCACACTTATGAAGGATCAACGGGAATATGAACTTCCACACTTATGAAGGATCAACGGGAGTATGAACTTCCACACTTATGGAGGATCAACGGGAGTATGAACTTCCACACTTATGAAGGATCAACGGGAATATGAACTTCCACACTTATGAAGGATCAACGGGAGTATGAACTTCCACACTTATGGAGGATCAACGGGAGTATGAACTTCCACACTTATGAAGGATCAACGGGAATATGAACTTCCACACTTATGAAGGATCAACGGGAGTATGAACTTCCACACTTATGGAGGATCAACGGGAGTATGAACTTCCACACTTATGAAGGATCAACGGGAATATGAACTTCCACACTTATGAAGGATCAACGGGAGTATGAACTTCCACACTTATGGAGGATCAACGGGAGTATGAACTTCCACACTTATGGAGGATCAACGGGAGTATGAACTTCCACACTTATGGAGGATCAACGGGAGTATGAACTTCCATACTTATGGAGGATCAACGGGAGTATGAACTTCCACACTTATGGAGGATCAACGGGAGTATGAACTTCCATACTTATGGAGGATCAACGGGAGTATGAACTTCCACACTTATGAAGGATCAACGGGAGTATGAACTTCCATACTTATGGAGGATCAACGGGAGTATGAACTTCCACACTTATGGAGGATCAACGGGAGTATGAACTTCCACACTTATGGAGGATCAACGGGAGTATGAACTTCCACACTTATGAAGGATCAACGGGAATATGAACTTCCACACTTATGAAGGATCAACGGGAGTATGAACTTCCACACTTATGGAGGATCAACGGGAGTATGAACTTCCACACTTATGAAGGATCAACGGGAATATGAACTTCCACACTTATGAAGGATCAACGGGAGTATGAACTTCCACACTTATGGAGGATCAACGGGAGTATGAACTTCCACACTTATGAAGGATCAACGGGAATATGAACTTCCACACTTATGAAGGATCAACGGGAGTATGAACTTCCACACTTATGGAGGATCAACGGGAGTATGAACTTCCACACTTATGGAGGATCAACGGGAGTATGAACTTCCACACTTATGGAGGATCAACGGGAGTATGAACTTCCATACTTATGGAGGATCAACGGGAGTATGAACTTCCACACTTATGGAGGATCAACGGGAGTATGAACTTCCACACTTATGGAGGATCAACGGGAGTATGAACTTCCACACTTATGGAGGATCAACGGGAGTATGAACTTCCACACTTATGGAGGATCAACGGGAGTATGAACTTCCACACTTATGGAGGATCAACGGGAGGATGAACTTCCACACTTATGGAGGATCAACGGGAGGATGAACTTCCACCCTTATGGAGGATCAACGGGAGTATGAACTTTCGCACTTATGGAGGATCAACGGGAGGATGAACTTCCACACTTATGGAGGATCAACGGGAGGATGAACTTCCACCCTTATGGAGGATCAACGGGAGTATGAACTTTCGCACTTATGGAGGATCAACGGGAGGATGAACTTCCGCACTTATGGAGGATCAACGGGAGGATGAACTTCCGCACTTATGGAGGATCAACGGGAATATGAACTTTCGTACTTATGGAGGATCAACGGGAGTATGAACTTTCGTACTTATGGAGGATCAACGGGAGTATGAACTTCCGCACTTATGGAGGATCAACGGAAGTATGAACTTCCGCATTTATGGAGGATCAACGGAAGTATGAACTTCCGCACTTATGGAGGATCAACGGGAGGATGAACTTCCACACTTACACTTATGGAGGATCAACGGGAGTATGCACTATTATCAGAATGAAGTATTACTACCAACGATAAATATCCCTCTTAGGGTAGGGGGTCTATGGAGTAACAAACCCCTATTTAACATATTAAAATCGACCTACCCAAAAAGTACTGAACATAAGCTCAGTATTTAACACTAAAAAGTATACTCATGGTTGAGGGTCCTATTGAAATATTCTTTGTTAAGGGTTTGATTGGTTTCGAAATTATACAACGGTCTATTCCCTTTAAGAGTTGGAGGGGCGTACTTGTTGCAGGGACACACGCAAATGCCGCAGAATTTCTCCATGCCGGTCAAGTTCTTTTCGGCCTCTGTCATGTCGATGTTGATTTGGTTCATGTCCTCCTCGATCCTGTCCAGTTGTTCTGAGGTCAAAGGTTCCAGGATAGAGAAGAACGAGAAAAATAAACATTTTGACGTACAACATATTTGTAGCACGATCGTTGACGTTAAACTTTCCAAAATAATAATTCCAAATATAAGAATGTCCAGCATGCGTTATTAATCCTTACCGCCTTGATTATTCAGCATTGCCATGGTTTTCATCCCTATATCTTCGCTCTATAATAATAAGAAAAAATATAGACATACGGAAAATAACAACCAACTACAATAAATAACGCCAAAATGGGGTGAAACGTCTTGTGAGATTGAGCTCCGACTTTGATCAGTATTTAAATAGTTCAAGATGTCGTGCGAACCGGATTTTTGTATATTTCGGTAGTGTAAACGTTTCAGCTAGTGACAGTGACTTTCCGGTTTAAGATCTGATCATAATTTTCCTAGATAGGACCTTTTTGACATTTTGTGGTGTTAGGTTTTAAAGTGTTGGTTGCACGAAATTTTAGCTATGGGTAATTAATGGTTCATTAGAAAGAGCAAGTACAGAAAATTTCATCAAAATCGGTTAAGTGGTCTTTGAATTATTATAAAAAGAAGTCGAAATGGTGGAAATCGAGTTTTTCGGCGAATTTCCAGACTTCTCGGCACCCATGACGTCAGAAAATGCGAAGCGTATCATTGGCTAATTGTCTGTAATACATTTCTTTACATCTGGGATTAAAAGCAGGTTGATTTAACACCCAGGAAAAAGTATACACAAGCCTACGTAGTAGAAAAACGATATTAAACCGAAGGCTCCTTGTAAATTCTTCTTAAAACGTCGGGTCGCGCGCGCGTAAAAAAATATTTTTTATTTCGATAATAAGCCTAATATTATGATTAAAAACCTCTGGTTTGAAAACTTCTACGAGTAAACAGAATCCCTCCACTTCAGTTCCTTCTATTTTAGGAATAAAACTACAGCTTTGATTGCCCCAAATTGCTCGTGCTACGGAGGAGAAAATTCGCCGAAAATTTCAGGATTTTGGGGAGTGAAAAAGGTCAGTTTCGGACTCAAAGTTAATACACTTAGGCTTGGAAATTTGTTTCGACAATGACATTTTTGGAAAGCGAACGTCCTGGGCTTCAAAACAAGCCCGCATTCATTCGTTTTTATTACTATCGATTTTTCGTGCAACCAACACTTTAAGCCCGTTTTTAGACTTAGCGCTCTTTGAAAAGTTTTTATTTTCTTGCGCGTCCGGAAAAAGGCTTTCAAATCTCGCGCTGATGGCTGCCAAGATTAACGCCGGGGTGGCTGTTTCGACGCTTTTGAAAACTGGCTTCTTTACAAATCGTATTCGATTGAAAGTCTTCTAAATGGACTCAAATCGGATGTAAACTATACTCCAACCCGACTTTACCAATCCCGACCCGACCCGATCACAGAAGCAAGTCTTCTGTTACAGAATCAAAGATTCTATTTCTAACTCGAACGATTTCCATCACTTTAACTTGTATTGTTTCTTTCCCTAATCTTTTTTTATTTATTGCTCATTGGTCACACTGAATTTGCATATTCATGTTATAACCCTAATTGTAAATCTGACTTGGATGTGGCTTAGATAAAGCCTATTTATATTCTCTATCCACAAGCCCTGATTTCCTCCAACCCATATAGCAAACTGATCAGAAGCTAAAACACTATATCCTATTTCATGAACTTTGGATAAGATATCAAACGAGATATGTTTAGTCATTATGATTTGGATCTGAGAATGTTTACCCACTACAGTGCACTAGAGTGCACTACTTGCTCACATTTTGTGTCATATTCATATTGGGATTTTATTTTCATTTCATCATTTGTTAAAACTGACACTCTATCCATTTCGGATTTTTTTCCCCAACCACTTTTATAATTTTTAGAACTTCTTCTACAACATTAATTCTTGATGCATAACCTTCTAATAATAACAGCCCCGTTAGAGATATGCCCATCCCTTTTCGTAAAAATACATAAGCCCTTTTGCTACGTTACCGAAGTGCAAAGGCTTTATTCAAATAATCTAGAGTCCATGCTACTTTCTTGTTTCCTCTCAAAAGCTGGGATTGTCTAATTTGCTGAATTTCTGGACGTCAAGACAGCTGAATTTTGAAGAATTCCTCCTACATAGAAGCTACTATCTTATAAACCGTCTGGACAAAATTGACTAATTTGCTGAAGTGCTGAATTTTCCGGTCCAGAAATTCAGCACTTCAGCAAATTAGTCAATTTGGTCCAGAAAGTTTGAAATTTAAAGAAACTATTCGAAAATAAAATAAAATTTTCCGGTCCAGAAATTCAGCACTTCAGCAAATTAGTCAATTTGGTCCAGACGGTTTCAAACTTAAAGAAAGTCTCCGAAAATAATATAAAATTTTCCGGTCCAGAAATTCAGCACTTCAGAAAATTAGTCAATTTTGTCCAGACGGTTTATAAGATAGTAGCTTCAATGTAGGAGAAATCCTTCAAAATTCAGCGGGCCAGAAGACCAGAAATTCAGCAAATTAGACAATTCCTCAAAAGCTTGACTTGACTTTCAGACAAAACTGAGTAGATCGACATGGTCTGTTTTTTAGATAATCGAGCTGTTTTGTCAATGTCAAGTGCTTAATGTAATTACAATGTTACACTTCAGCTCTTCTTTGCTGCGTGTGCATTTACGTTACGTTACTGTAACGTTTCTCGTATAATTTACGCCTTCTTTCATATTTTCTGTTTTTTAAGCCGTGGAATTTCTCCATCTTTGTCATCACTGCAGCTGGTCGCAGTTTCAGGAATGCTGCTTAAACTGGTATTAGGTCCTTCCTCATTTAGCGTAACAGTTGAATGTCCACAGGTTTGGAATTGCATTTTCTGCAATTTCTTTAAATTATCTTTTTTGGCACGTGATTTCCTGTTATTCGAATTAGTACTAGTAGTGAGAGCGCATGGTTACAAAAAACACCCGAATTGTTCGGAATTGGTATACAGCTCTGAAAATTGGTATACACGTTCCTTGAACTATACTCTCGACTACTTAATTTTTATTTTTCAAAAAAACCTACGGAAAAAAGTTTATAAGCAAAAACCCGCTTGTTGCCGAGGGCGCACGCATTTTCGTTTGTGTGTTTTTTTCAACCAGCATAAATCCAAGCAGCAAGGAAATGCGAACATAAAGGTTTGGTTTCGTGTGATAGGCAAAAAAGAACTTGGTAAACAAATCGAGGTAACCAGCGTAAAAAGTAAGCCAAAACAGTATTTAAAGTAGTGAGGGTGCGCGATTTATCATCACTTTCAAACTGCAACAATGGAACTTGGTTTAGCGCTTGTTGCAGCCTACTTCCAGGGTCTAGTAGGTCACACTTTGAAGCTCTCTGGTGCTCATCGTAGAAAAATGAAAAAAAAAAACAAAAAAAAACAACAGGCATACTTCTCAACTCACCCCCTACAACTCCTTAAAATATTTGCATAACATTTTGAAACACGCTGCATTTATTTATTAGGAGGTTTAAGTATATTTTCGAGATGACCATTTTGATTCATTTCATTAGAAAGAGCAGGCGACAAACGTGCACACGAGTTAAGAAAAGCCTTAATTAGATTGTAATGGAAATAATAATAATAATAACCAAGGCACCAGAAGTAAAGACAACATGTAATGATCGGTAATGATACCCGCAAGAACAGTTTCTAAATAACAATTTTGGCCTCAAACTAACATACGTTAAAATTCCGAAATAAAAAAATATACAGACCTCTTGGCACAGTGATAATATTCGCTTTGTGGTTTCTAGAGACTGAAAATAAAAAATTATAATTTTTAAAGGTTTTTTCCTGGTCAAAATTCAAAATAATATTTTAGTTGAGGAAAAATATAAAATTGGTAAAAAAACATTTTTGTTGAGGAAAAATATAAAATTGGTAAAAAAATATTTTTGTTGTGGAAATATATAAAATTCAATTTTAAACTCGGTTGGTAGGCGGCGATATTTATGACCAAAATTTAAGAACGAAGCCTATTTTTATATTATATAGCGAATATTTAGTTATGGCACGTAGGCTCTCAAGAACTCAACCAATACAACTTAATACATAATGTCCGACCCACTATTGAACCATCCGGGTATTACACTAGAATAGTGGCGGATACAGAAAAAACTCAAGGAGGGGGAGGGCGCCAAGAGACAACTTCATTTATGGGTGTAAAAATAAATCATCAAGTCCAATGCAAAGCTTAAGCGTCAAGGGAGGGGGCGCCCCCTTATGTATCCGCCACTGCGATAGAACAGGCACTTTCTAAGCTGTGACGAAGAAGACGGAAGGGGCGGGACGACCAAATGTGGAAAAAATAAAGCAGGTTCAACTATTTACCTCATCAGTGATTTCGTCGGATTGGTCCTGGATCAGCTCCAGATCGGTCTTTGCACCTATTCCGATTACCTTAAGCTTGTCCATCTTAGATTCTATGCTCGACTTCTTATTAGAACTGTCTTATCCCGGAAAGAAGTCTTCTTTTGCCTTAACACTGACGGCTGTGCTGGAATGGATTTGTATCAGGAATTGTGACCACGTACAATTGTTTTGTAGATCGTAATCTGCGAGGGTGTCAACAAAGGTAACTGGCCACCAGTTTCGAGGTTTCAGTGAAAATACTGACCTGAAAAGAAATAAACGCTAGTAAGAGAAAAAAATAAATTCTAATTATGTTTATCTATCATCTGTTGCCCAAGAAATATTTTCTAGAATTAAGTTAAGACGAACGGATTATGTGGTTTTGGAAAAACCACATAATGCTATAAGTTGATTCCAAAAGCCAGTGGGTTAAAATTTGGTTGTTGGGGAGATTCGCTTCCGTTACGTCATAACCTCGTCACTCTTACCGATATAAGCATAAAGAAAGCTGACGCAACAGATCATATTATGACGTAGATAAAGTTAAAAGAAAAGACAACCAAAATTAATGGATTTTAAGTAATTATTTTCATTTTTTGGTTAATACAGAAATCAGATATAATCACTAATATATTCAATAATAATCAAATGTAAATAAACAGTAATAATTTATATGATGAGTTCATTCAGAAATTATAGGAGTAGATAATTCTAACCCTCCCCCTACGAACTCACTAGGAAAAGATTAAAAATTCGGAGCCCGTTGCCGAAACCCGGGACCTTTAGATCTTCAGTCTAACGCTCTCCCAACTGAGCTATTTTGGCCCCGATGAACATGGTTGGACGTAGTTCCGAGTCGCTTTTATTTAACCCCTCCCCCTACGACTAAACTAGGAAAAGATTAAAAATTCGGAGCCCGTTGCGGAAACCCGGGATTGAACAAGGGACCATTAGATCTTCAGTCTAACGCTCTCCCAACTGTGCAATTTCGGCCCCGATGAACATGGTTGGACGTAGTTCCGAGTCGCTTTTATTTTAACCCTCCCCTTACGACTAAACTATTTAAAGATTAAAATTTCGGAGCACGTTGCCGAAACCCGGGATCGAACCAGGGACCTTTAGATCTTCAGTCTAACGCTCTCCCAACTGAGCTATTTCGGCCTCGAAGGAAACCGTCGGACGTCGTTCCGAGTCGCTTTATTTAACCCCTCCCCCTACCACTTAACTATTTAAAGATTAAAATTTCGGAGCACGTTGCCGAAACCCGGGATCGAACCAGGGACCTTTAGATCTTCAGTCTAACGCTCTCCCAAATGAGCTATTTCGGCCTCGAAGGAAACCGTCAGACGTCGTTCCGACTCTTCCGAGTCGCTTTTATTTAACCCCTCCCCCTACGACTAAACTATTTAAAGATTAAAAATTCGGAGCTCGTTGCCGTAACCCGGGATCGAACCAGGGACCTTTAGATCTTCAGTCTAACGCTCTCCCAACTGAGCTATTTCGGCCCCGATGAACATGGTTGGACGTAGTTCCGAGTCGCTTTTATTTTAACCCTCCCCTTACGACTAAACTATTTAAAGATTAAAAATTCGGAGCACGTTGCCGAAACCCGGGATCGAACCAGGGACCTTTAGATCTTCAGTCTAACGCTCTCCCAACTGAGCTATTTCGGCCCCGAAGGAAACCGTCGGACGTCGTTCCGAGTCGCTTTTATTTAACCCCTCCCCCTACCACTTAACTATTTAAAGATTAAAATTTCGGAGCACGTTGCCGAAACCCGGGATCGAACCAGGGACCTTTAGATCTTCAGTCTAACGCTCTCCCAACTGAGCTATTTCGGCCCCGAAGGAAACCGTCGGACGTCGTTCCGAGTCGCTTTTATTTAACCCCTCCCCCTACCACTTAACTATTTAAAGATTAAAATTTCGGAGCACGTTGCCGAAACCCGGGATCGAACCAGGGACCTTTAGATCTTCAGTCTAACGCTCTCCCAACTGAGCTATTTCGGCCCCGAAGGAAACCGTCGGACGTCGTTCCGAGTCGCTTTTATTTAACCCCTCCCCCTACCACTTAACTATTTAAAGATTAAAATTTCGGAGCACGTTGCCGAAACCCGGGATCGAACCAGGGACCTTTAGATCTTCAGTCTAACGCTCTCCCAACTGAGCTATTTCGGCCTCGAAGGAAACCGTCGGACGTCGTTCCGAGTCGCTTTTATTTAACCCCTCCCCCTACCACTTAACTATTTAAAGATTAAAATTTCGGAGCACGTTGCCGAAACCCGGGATCGAACCAGGGACCTTTAGATCTTCAGTCTAACGCTCTCCCAACTGAGCTATTTCGGCCCCGAAGGACACCGTCGGACGTCGTTCCGAGTCGCTTTTATTTAACCCCTCCCCCTACCACTTAACTATTTAAAGATTAAAATTACGGAGCACGTTGCCGAAACCCGGGATCGAACCAGGGACCTTTAGATCTTCAGTCTAACGCTCTCCAAACTGAGCTATTTCGGCCCCGAAGGACACCGTCGGACGTCGTTCCGAGTCACTTTTATTTAACCCCTCCCCCTACCACTTAACTATTTAAAGATTAAAATTTCGGAGCACGTTGCCGAAACCCGGGATCGAACCAGGGACCTTTAGATCTTCAGTCTAACGCTCTCCCAACTGAGCTATTTCGGCCTCGAAGGAAACCGTCGGACGTCGTTCCGAGTCGCTTTTATTTAACCCCTCCCCCTACCACTTAACTATTTAAAGATTAAAATTTCGGAGCACGTTGCCGAAACCCGGGATCGAACCAGGGACCTTTAGATCTTCAGTCTAACGCTCTCCCAACTGAGCTATTTTGGCCCCGAAGGAAACCGTCGGACGTCGTTCCGACTCTTCCGAGTCGCTTTTATTTAACCCCTCCCCCTATCACTTAACTATTTAAAGATTAAAATTTCGGAGCACGTTGCCGAAACCCGGGATCGAACCAGGGACCTTTAGATCTTCAGTCTAACGCTCTCCCAACTGAGCTATTTCGGCCCCGAAGGAAACCGTCGGACGTCGTTCCGAGTCGCTTTTATTTAACCCCTCCCCCTACCACTTAACTATTTAAAGATTAAAATTTCGGAGCACGTTGCCGAAACCCGGGATCGAACCAGGGACCTTTAGATCTTCAGTCTAACGCTCTCCCAACTGAGCTATTTTGGCCCCGAAGGAAACCGTCGGACGTCGCTCCGACTCTTCCGAGTCGCTTTTATTTAACCCCTCCCCCTATCACTTAACTATTTAAAGATTAAAATTTCGGAGCACGTTGCCGAAACCCGGGATCGAACCAGGGACCTTTAGATCTTCAGTCTAACGCTCTCCCAACTGAGCTATTTCGGCCCCGAAGGAAACCGTCGGACGTCGTTCCGAGTCGCTTTTATTTAACCCCTCCCCCTATCACTTAACTATTTAAAGATTAAAATTTCGGACCACGTTGCCGAAACCCGGGATCGAACCATGGACCTTTAGATCTTCACTCTAACGCTCTCCCAACTGAGCTATTTCGGTCCCGAAGGAAATCGTCGGACGTCGTTCCGAGTCGCTTTTATTTAACCCCTCCCCCTACCACTTAACTATTTAAAGATTAAAATTTCGTAGCATGTTACCGAAACCCGGGATCGAACCAGGGACCTTTAGATCTTCAGTCTAACGCTCTCCCAACTGAGCTATTTCGGCCCCGAAGGAAACCGTCGGACGTCGTTCCGAGTCGCTTTTATTTAACCCCTCCCCCTACCACTTAACTATTTAAAGATTAAAATTTCGGAGCACGTTGCCGAAACCCGGGATCGAACCAGAGACCTTTAGATCTTCAGTCTAACGCTCTCCCAACTGAGCTATTTCGGCCCCGAAGGAAACCGTCGGACGTCGTTCCGAGTCGCTTTTATTTAACCCCTCCCCCTATCACTTAACTATTTAAAGATTAAAATTTCGGAGCACGTTGCCGAAACCCGGGATCGAACCATGGACCTTTAGATCTTCACTCTAACGCTCTCCCAACTGAGCTATTTCGGTCCCGAAGGAAACCGTCGGACGTCGTTCCGAGTCGCTTTTATTTAACCCCTCCCCCTATCACTTAACTATTTAAAGATTAAAATTTCGGAGCACGTTGCCGAAACCCGGGATCGAACCATGGACCTTTAGATCTTCACTCTAACGCTCTCCCAACTGAGCTATTTCGGTCCCGAAGGAAACCGTCGGACGTCGTTCCGAGTCGCTTTTATTTAACCCCTCCCCCTATCACTTAACTATTTAAAGATTAAAATTTCGGAGCACGTTGCCGAAACCCGGGATCGAACCAGGGACCTTTAGATCTTCAGTCTAACGCTCTCCCAACTGAGCTATTTCGGTCCCGAAGGAAACCGTCGGACGTCGTTCCGAGTCGCTTTTATTTAACCCCTCCCCCTATCACTTAACTATTTAAAGATTAAAATTTCGGAGCACGTTGCCGAAACCCGGGATCGAACCAGGGACCTTTAGATCTTCAGTCTAACGCTCTCCCAACTGAGCTATTTCGGCTCAGAAGGAAACCGTCGGACGTCGTTCCGAGTCGCTTTTATTTAACCCCTCCCCCTACCACTTAACTATTTAAAGATTAAAATTTCGTAGCATGTTGCCGAAACCCGGGATCGAACCAGGGACCTTTAGATCTTCAGTCTAACGCTCTCCCAACTGAGCTATTTCGGCCCCGAAGGAAACCGTCGGACGTCGTTCCGAGTCGCTTTTATTTAACCCCTCCCCCTACCACTTAACTATTTAAAGATTAAAATTTCGGAGCACGTTTCCGAAACCCGGGATCGAACCAGGGACCTTTAGATCTTCAGTCTAACGCTCTCCCAACTGAGCTATTTCGGCCTCGAAGGAAACCGTCGGACGTCGTTCCGAGTCGCTTTTATTTAACCCCTCCCCTACCACTTAACTATTTAAAGATTAAAAATTCGGAGCACGTTGCCGAAACCCGGGATCGAACCAGGGACCTTTAGATCTTCAGTCTAACGCTCTCCCAATTGAGCTATTTCGGCCCCGAAGGAATCCGTCGGACGTCGTTCCGACTCTTCCGAGTCGCTTTTATTTAACCCCTCCCCCTACCACTTAACTATTTAAAGATTAAAATTTCGGAGCACGTTGCCGAAACCCGGGATCGAACCAGGGACCTTTAGATCTTCAGTCTAACGCTCTCCCAACTGAGCTATTTCGGCCCCGATAAACATGGTCGGACATCGTTCCGAGTCGCTTTTATTTAACCCCTCCCCCTACCACTTAACTATTTAAAGATTAAAATTTCGGACCACGTTGCCGAAACCCGGGATCGAACCATGGACCTTTAGATCTTCACTCTAACGCTCTCCCAACTGAGCTATTTCGGTCCCGAAGGAAATCGTCGGACGTCGTTCCGAGTCGCTTTTATTTAACCCCTCCCCCTACCACTTAACTATTTAAAGATTAAAATTTCGGAGCACGTTGCCGAAACCCGGGATCGAACCATGGACCTTTAGATCTTCACTCTAACGCTCTCCCAACTGAGCTATTTCGGTCCCGAAGGAAATCGTCGGACGTCGTTCCGAGTCGCTTTTATTTAACCCCTCCCCCTACCACTTAACTATTTAAAGATTAAAATTTCGGAGCACGTTGCCGAAACCCGGGATCGAACCATGGACCTTTAGATCTTCACTCTAACGCTCTCCCAACTGAGCTATTTCGGTCCCGAAGGAAACCGTCGGACGTCGTTCCGAGTCGCTTTTATTTAACCCCTCCCCCTATCACTTAACTATTTAAAGATTAAAATTTCGGAGCACGTTGCCGAAACCCGGGATCGAACCATGGACCTTTAGATCTTCACTCTAACGCTCTCCCAACTGAGCTATTTCGGTCCCGAAGGAAACCGTCGGACGTCGTTCCGAGTCGCTTTTATTTAACCCCTCCCCCTATCACTTAACTATTTAAAGATTAAAATTTCGGAGCACGTTGCCGAAACCCGGGATCGAACCATGGACCTTTAGATCTTCACTCTAACGCTCTCCCAACTGAGCTATTTCGGTCCCGAAGGAAACCGTCGGACGTCGTTCCGAGTCGCTTTTATTTAACCCCTCCCCCTATCACTTAACTATTTAAAGATTAAAATTTCGGAGCACGTTGCCGAAACCCGGGATCGAACCAGGGACCTTTAGATCTTCAGTCTAACGCTCTCCCAACTGAGCTATTTCGGTCCCGAAGGAAACCGTCGGACGTCGTTCCGAGTCGCTTTTATTTAACCCCTCCCCCTATCACTTAACTATTTAAAGATTAAAATTTCGGAGCACGTTGCCGAAACCCGGGATCGAACCAGGGACCTTTAGATCTTCAGTCTAACGCTCTCCCAACTGAGCTATTTCGGCCCCGAAGCAAACCGTCGGACGTCGTTCCGAGTCGCTTTTATTTAACCCCTCCCCCTACCACTTAACTATTTAAAGATTAAAATTTCGGAGCACGTTGCCGAAACCCGGGATCGAACCAGGGACCTTTAGATCTTCAGTCTAACGCTCTCCCAACTGAGCTATTTCGGCCCCGAAGCAAACCGTCGGACGTCGTTCCGAGTCGCTTTTATTTATCCCCTCCCCCTACCACTTAACTATTTAAAGATTAAAATTTCGGAGCACGTTGCCGAAACCCGGGATCGAACCAGGGACCTTTAGATCTTCAGTCTAACGCTCTCCCAACTGAGCTACTTCGGCCCCGAAGGAAACCGTCGGACGTCGTTCCGAGTCGCTTTTATTTAACCCCTCCCCCTATCACTTAACTATTTAAAGATTAAAATTTCGGAGCACGTTGCCGAAACCCGGGATCGAACCAGGGACCTTTAGATCTTCAGTCTAACGCTCTCCCAACTGAGCTATTTCGGCCCCGAAGGAAACCGTCGGACGTCGTTCCGAGTCGCTTTTATTTAACCCCTCCCCCTATCACTTAACTATTTAAAGATTAAAATTTCGGAGCACGTTGCCGAAACCCGGGATCGAACCAGGGACCTTTAGATCTTCAGTCTAACGCTCTCCCAACTGAGCTATTTCGGCCCCGAAGGAAACCGTCGGACGTCGTTCCGAGTCGCTTTTATTTAACCCATCCCCCTATCACTTAACTATTTAAAGATTAAAATTTCGGAGCACGTTGCCGAAACCCGGGATCGAACCATGGACCTTTAGATCTTCACTCTAACGCTCTCCCAACTGAGCTATTTCGGTCCCGAAGGAAACCGTCGGACGTCGTTCCGAGTCGCTTTTATTTAACCCCTCCCCCTATCACTTAACTATTTAAAGATTAAAATTTCGGAGCACGTTGCCGAAACCCGGGATCGAACCAGGGACCTTTAGATCTTCAGTCTAACGCTCTCCCAACTGAGCTATTTCGGCCCCGAAGCAAATCGTCGGACGTCGTTCCGAGTCGCTTTTATTTAACCCCTCCCCCTACCACTTAACTATTTAAAGATTAAAATTTCGGAGCACGTTGCCGAAACCCGGGATCGAACCAGGGACCTTTAGATCTTCAGTCTAACGCTCTCCCAACTGAGCTATTTCGGCCCCGAAGCAAACCGTCGGACGTCGTTCCGAGTCGCTTTTATTTAACCCCTCCCCCTACCACTTAACTATTTAAAGATTAAAATTTCGGAGCACGTTGCCGAAACCCGGGATCGAACCAGGGACCTTTAGATCTTCAGTCTAACGCTCTCCCAACTGAGCTATTTCGGCCCCGAAGCAAACCGTCGGACGTCGTTCCGAGTCGCTTTTATTTAACCCCTCCCCCTACCACTTAACTATTTAAAGATTAAAATTTCGGAGCACGTTGCCGAAACCCGGGATCGAACCAGGGACCTTTAGATCTTCAGTCTAACGCTCTCCCAACTGAGCTATTTTGGCCCCGAAGGAAACCGTCGGACGTCGTTCCGACTCTTCCGAGTCGCTTTTATTTAACCCCTCCCCCTACGACTAAACTATTTAAAGATTAAAAATTCGGAGCTCGTTGCCGTAACCCGGGATCGAACCAGGGACCTTTAGATCTTCAGTCTAACGCTCTCCCAACTGAGCTATTTCGGCCCCGATGAACATGGTTGGACGTAGTTCCGAGTCGCTTTTATTTTAACCCTCCCCTTACGACTAAACTATTTAAAGATTAAAAATTCGGAGCACGTTGCCGAAACCCGGGATCGAACCAGGGACCTTTAGATCTTCAGTCTAACGCTCTCCCAACTGAGCTATTTCGGCCCCGAAGGAAACCGTCGGACGTCGTTCCGAGTCGCTTTTATTTAACCCCTCCCCCTACCACTTAACTATTTAAAGATTAAAATTTCGGAGCACGTTGCCGAAACCCGGGATCGAACCAGGGACCTTTAGATCTTCAGTCTAACGCTCTCCCAACTGAGCTATTTCGGCCCCGAAGGAAACCGTCGGACGTCGTTCCGAGTCGCTTTTATTTAACCCCTCCCCCTACCACTTAACTATTTAAAGATTAAAATTTCGGAGCACGTTGCCGAAACCCGGGATCGAACCAGGGACCTTTAGATCTTCAGTCTAACGCTCTCCCAACTGAGCTATTTCGGCCTCGAAGGAAACCGTCGGACGTCGTTCCGAGTCGCTTTTATTTAACCCCTCCCCCTACCACTTAACTATTTAAAGATTAAAATTTCGGAGCACGTTGCCGAAACCCGGGATCGAACCAGGGACCTTTAGATCTTCAGTCTAACGCTCTCCCAACTGAGCTATTTCGGCCCCGAAGGACACCGTCGGGCGTCGTTCCGAGTCGCTTTTATTTAACCCCTCCCCCTACCACTTAACTATTTAAAGATTAAAATTTCGGAGCACGTTGCCGAAACCCGGGATCGAACCAGGGACCTTTAGATCTTCAGTCTAACGCTCTCCCAACTGAGCTATTTCGGCCCCGAAGGACACCGTCGGACGTCGTTCCGAGTCGCTTTTATTTAACCCCTCCCCCTACCACTTAACTATTTAAAGATTAAAATTACGGAGCACGTTGCCGAAACCCGGGATCGAACCAGGGACCTTTAGATCTTCAGTCTAACGCTCTCCCAACTGAGCTATTTCGGCCCCGAAGGACACCGTCGGACGTCGTTCCGAGTCACTTTTATTTAACCCCTCCCCCTACCACTTAACTATTTAAAGATTAAAATTTCGGAGCACGTTGCCGAAACCCGGGATCGAACCAGGGACCTTTAGATCTTCAGTCTAACGCTCTCCCAACTGAGCTATTTCGGCCTCGAAGGAAACCGTCGGACGTCGTTCCGAGTCGCTTTTATTTAACCCCTCCCCCTACCACTTAACTATTTAAAGATTAAAATTTCGGAGCACGTTGCCGAAACCCGGGATCGAACCAGGGACCTTTAGATCTTCAGTCTAACGCTCTCCCAACTGAGCTATTTTGGCCCCGAAGGAAACCGTCGGACGTCGTTCCGACTCTTCCGAGTCGCTTTTATTTAACCCCTCCCCCTATCACTTAACTATTTAAAGATAAAAATTTCGGAGCACGTTGCCGAAACCCGGGATCGAACCAGGGACCTTTAGATCTTCAGTCTAACGCTCTCCCAACTGAGCTATTTCGGCCCCGAAGGAAACCGTCGGACGTCGTTCCGAGTCGCTTTTATTTAACCCCTCCCCCTACCACTTAACTATTTAAAGATTAAAATTTCGGAGCACGTTGCCGAAACCCGGGATCGAACCAGGGACCTTTAGATCTTCAGTCTAACGCTCTCCCAACTGAGCTATTTTGGCCCCGAAGGAAACCGTCGGACGTCGCTCCGACTCTTCCGAGTCGCTTTTATTTAACCCCTCCCCCTATCACTTAACTATTTAAAGATTAAAATTTCGGAGCACGTTGCCGAAACCCGGGATCGAACCAGGGACCTTTAGATCTTCAGTCTAACGCTCTCCCAACTGAGCTATTTCGGCCCCGAAGGAAACCGTCGGACGTCGTTCCGAGTCGCTTTTATTTAACCCCTCCCCCTATCACTTAACTATTTAAAGATTAAAATTTCGGAGCACGTTGCCGAAAAACGGGATCGAACCAGGGACCTTTAGATCTTCAGTCTAACGCTCTCCCAACTGAGCTATTTCGGCCCCGAAGGAAACCGTCGGACGTCGTTCCGAGTCGCTTTTATTTAACCCCTCCCCCTATCACTTAACTATTTAAAGATTAAAATTTCGGAGCACGTTGCCGAAACCCGGGATCGAACCAGGGACCTTTAGATCTTCAGTCTAACGCTCTCCCAACTGAGCTATTTCGGCCCCGAAGCAAACCGTCGGACGTCGTTCCGAGTCGCTTTTATTTAACCCCTCCCCCTACCACTTAACTATTTAAAGATTAAAATTTCGTAGCATGTTACCGAAACCCGGGATCGAACCAGGGACCTTTAGATCTTCAGTCTAACGCTCTCCCAACTGAGCTATTTCGGCCCCGAAGGAAACCGTCGGACGTCGTTCCGAGTCGCTTTTATTTAACCCCTCCCCCTACCACTTAACTATTTAAAGATTAAAATTTCGGAGCACGTTGCCGAAACCCGGGATCGAACCAGGGACCTTTAGATCTTCAGTCTAACGCTCTCCCAACTGAGCTATTTCGGCCCCGAAAGACACCGTCGGACGTCGTTCCGAGTAGCTTTCATTTAACCCCTCCCCCTACCACTTAACTATTTAAAGATTAAAATTTCGGAGCACGTTTCCGAAACCCGGGATCGAACCAGGGACCTTTAGATCTTCAGTCTAACGCTCTCCCAACTGAGCTATTTCGGCCCCGAAGGAAACCGTCGGACGTCGTTCCGAGTCGCTTTTATTTAACCCCTCCCCCTATCACTTAACTATTTAAAGATTAAAATTTCGGAGCACGTTGCCGAAACCCGGGATCGAACCAGGGACCTTTAGATCTTCAGTCTAACGCTCTCCCAACTGAGCTATTTCGGCCCCGAAGGAAACCGTCGGACGTCGTTCCGAGTCGCTTTTATTTAACCCCTCCCCCTATCACTTAATTATTTAAAGATTAAAATTTCGGAGCACGTTGCCGAAACCCGGGATCGAACCAGGGACCTTTAGATCTTCAGTCTAACGCTCTCCCAACTGAGCTATTTCGGCCCCGAAGGAAACCGTCGGACGTCGTTCCGAGTCGCTTTTATTTAACCCCTCCCCCTATCACTTAACTATTTAAAGATTAAAATTTCGGAGCACGTTGCCGAAACCCGGGATCGAACCAGGGACCTTTAGATCTTCAGTCTAACGCTCTCCCAACTGAGCTATTTCGGCTCAGAAGGAAACCGTCGGACGTCGTTCCGAGTCGCTTTTATTTAACCCCTCCCCCTACCACTTAACTATTTAAAGATTAAAATTTCGTAGCATGTTGCCGAAACCCGGGATCGAACCAGGGACCTTTAGATCTTCAGTCTAACGCTCTCCCAACTGAGCTATTTCGGCCCCGAAGGAAACCGTCGGACGTCGTTCCGAGTCGCTTTTATTTAACCCCTCCCCCTACCACTTAACTATTTAAAGATTAAAATTTCGGAGCACGTTTCCGAAACCCGGGATCGAACCAGGGACCTTTAGATCTTCAGTCTAACGCTCTCCCAACTGAGCTATTTCGGCCTCGAAGGAAACCGTCGGACGTCGTTCCGAGTCGCTTTTATTTAACCCCTCCCCTACCACTTAACTATTTAAAGATTAAAAATTCGGAGCACGTTGCCGAAACCCGGGATCGAACCAGGGACCTTTAGATCTTCAGTCTAACGCTCTCCCAATTGAGCTATTTCGGCCCCGAAGGAATCCGTCGGACGTCGTTCCGACTCTTCCGAGTCGCTTTTATTTAACCCCTCCCCCTACCACTTAACTATTTAAAGATTAAAATTTCGGAGCACGTTGCCGAAACCCGGGATCGAACCAGGGACCTTTAGATCTTCAGTCTAACGCTCTCCCAACTGAGCTATTTCGCCCCGATAAACATGGTCGGACATCGTTCCGAGTCGCTTTTATTTAACCCCTCCCCCTACCACTTAACTATTTAAAGATTAAAATTTCGGACCACGTTGCCGAAACCCGGGATCGAACCATGGACCTTTAGATCTTCACTCTAACGCTCTCCCAACTGAGCTATTTCGGTCCCGAAGGAAATCGTCGGACGTCGTTCCGAGTCGCTTTTATTTAACCCCTCCCCCTACCACTTAACTATTTAAAGATTAAAATTTCGGAGCACGTTGCCGAAACCCGGGATCGAACCATGGACCTTTAGATCTTCACTCTAACGCTCTCCCAACTGAGCTATTTCGGTCCCGAAGGAAATCGTCGGATGTCGTTCCGAGTCGCTTTTATTTAACCCCTCCCCCTACCACTTAACTATTTAAAGATTAAAATTTCGGAGCACGTTGCCGAAACCCGGGATCGAACCATGGACCTTTAGATCTTCACTCTAACGCTCTCCCAACTGAGCTATTTCGGTCCCGAAGGAAACCGTCGGACGTCGTTCCGAGTCGCTTTTATTTAACCCCTCCCCCTATCACTTAACTATTTAAAGATTAAAATTTCGGAGCACGTTGCCGAAACCCGGGATCGAACCATGGACCTTTAGATCTTCACTCTAACGCTCTCCCAACTGAGCTATTTCGGTCCCGAAGGAAACCGTCGGACGTCGTTCCGAGTCGCTTTTATTTAACCCCTCCCCCTATCACTTAACTATTTAAAGATTAAAATTTCGGAGCACGTTGCCGAAACCCGGGATCGAACCATGGACCTTTAGATCTTCACTCTAACGCTCTCCAACCTGAGCTATTTCGGTCCCGAAGGAAACCGTCGGACGTCGTTCCGAGTCGCTTTTATTTAACCCCTCCCCCTATCACTTAACTATTTAAAGATTAAAATTTCGGAGCACGTTGCCGAAACCCGGGATCGAACCAGGGACCTTTAGATCTTCAGTCTAACGCTCTCCCAACTGAGCTATTTCGGTCCCGAAGGAAACCGTCGGACGTCGTTCCGAGTCGCTTTTATTTAACCCCTCCCCCTATCACTTAACTATTTAAAGATTAAAATTTCGGAGCACGTTGCCGAAACCCGGGATCGAACCAGGGACCTTTAGATCTTCAGTCTAACGCTCTCCCAACTGAGCTATTTCGGCCCCGAAGCAAACCGTCGGACGTCGTTCCGAGTCGCTTTTATTTAACCCCTCCCCCTACCACTTAACTATTTAAAGATTAAAATTTCGGAGCACGTTGCCGAAACCCGGGATCGAACCAGGGACCTTTAGATCTTCAGTCTAACGCTCTCCCAACTGAGCTATTTCGGCCCCGAAGGAAACCGTCGGACGTCGTTCCGAGTCGCATTTATTTAACCCCTTCCCCTACCACTTAACTATTTAAAGATTAAAATTTCGGAATACGTTGCCGAAACCCGGGATCGAACCAGGGACCTTTAGATCTTCAGTCTAACGCTCTCCCAACTGAGCTATTTCGGCCCCGAAAGACACCGTCGGACGTCGTTCCGAGTCGCTTTCATTTAACCCCTCCCCCTACCACTTAACTATTTAAAGATTAAAATTTCGGAGCACGTTTCCGAAACCCGGGATCGAACCAGGGACCTTTAGATCTTCAGTCTAACGCTCTCCCAACTGAGCTATTTCGGCCCCGAAGGAATCCGTCGGACGTCGTTCCGAGTCGCTTTTATTTAACCCCTCCCCCTATCACTTAACTATTTAAAGATTAAAATTTCGGAGCACGTTGCCGAAAAACGGGATCGAACCAGGGACCTTTAGATCTTCAGTATAACGCTCTCCCAACTGAGCTATTTCGGCCCCGAAGGAAACCGTCGGACGTCGTTCCGAGTCGCTTTTATTTAACCCCTCCCCCTATCACTTAACTATTTAAAGATTAAAATTTCGGAGCACGTTGTCGAAACCCGGGATCGAACCAGGGACCTTTAGATCTTCAGTCTAACGCTCTCCCAACTGAGCTATTTCGGCCCCGAAGCAAACCGTCGGACGTCGTTCCGAGTCGCTTTTATTTAACCCCTCCCCCTACCACTTAACTATTTAAAGATTAAAATTTCGTAGCATGTTGCCGAAACCCGGGATCGAACCAGGGACCTTTAGATCTTCAGTCTAACGCTCTCCCAACTGAGCTATTTCGGCCCCGAAGGAAACCGTCGGACGTCGTTCCGAGTCGCATTTATTTAACCCCTTCCCCTACCACTTAACTATTTAAAGATTAAAATTTCGGAATACGTTGCCGAAACCCGGGATCGAACCAGGGACCTTTAGATCTTCAGTCTAACGCTCTCCCAACTGAGCTATTTCGGCCCCGAAAGACACCGTCGGACGTCGTTCCGAGTCGCTTTCATTTAACCCCTCCCCCTACCACTTAACTATTTAAAGATTAAAATTTCGGAGCACGTTTCCGAAACCCGGGATCGAACCAGGGACCTTTAGATCTTCAGTCTAACGCTCTCCCAACTGAGCTATTTCGGCCTCGAAGGAAACCGTCGGACGTCGTTCCGAGTCGCTTTTATTTAACCCCTCCCCCTATCACTTAACTATTTAAAGATTAAAATTTCGGAGCACGTTGCCGAAACCCGGGATCGAACCAGGGACCTTTAGATCTTCAGTCTAACGCTCTCCCAACTGAGCTATTTCGGCCCCGAAAGAAACCGTCGGACGTCGTTCCGAGTCGCTTTTATTTAACCCCTCCCCCTATCACTTAATTATTTAAAGATTAAAATTTCGGAGCACGTTGCCGAAACCCGTGATCGAACCAGGGACCTTTAGATCTTCAGTCTAACGCTCTCCCAACTGAGCTATTTCGGCCCCGAAGGAAACCGTCGGACGTCGTTCCGAGTCGCTTTTATTTAACCCCTCCCCCTATCACTTAACTATTTAAAGATTAAAATTTCGGAGCACGTTGCCGAAACCCGGGATCGAACCAGGGACCTTTAGATCTTCAGTCTAACGCTCTCCCAACTGAGCTATTTCGGCCCCGAAGGAAACCGTCGGACGTCGTTCCGAGTCGCTTTTATTTAACCCCTCCCCCTATCACTTAATTATTTAAAGATTAAAATTTCGGAGCACATTGCCGAAACCCGTGATCGAACCAGGGACCTTTAGATCTTCAGTCTAACGCTCTCCCAACTGAGCTATTTCGGCCCCGAAGGAAACCGTCGGACGTCGTTCCGAGTCGCTTTTATTTAACCCCTCCCCCTATCACTTAACTATTTAAAGATTAAAATTTCGGAGCACGTTGCCGAAACCCGGGATCGAACCAGGGACCTTTAGATCTTCAGTCTAACGCTCTCCCAACTGAGCTATTTCGGCCCCGAAGGAAACCGTCGGACGTCGTTCCGAGTCGCTTTTATTTAACCCCTCCCCCTATCACTTAACTATTTAAAGATTAAAATTTCGGAGCACGTTGCCGAAACCCGGGATCGAACCAGGGACCTTTAGATCTTCAGTCTAACGCTCTCCCAACTGAGCTATTTCGGTCCCGAAGGAAGCCGTCGGACGTCGTTCCGAGTCGCTTTTATTTAACCCCTCCCCCTATCACTTAACTATTTAAAGATTAAAATTTCGGAGCACGTTGCCGAAACCCGGGATCGAACCAGGGACCTTTAGATCTTCAGTCTAACGCTCTCCCAACTGAGCTACTTCGGCCCCGAAGGACACCGTCGGACGTCGTTCCGAGTCGCTTTTATTTAACCCCTCCCCCTATCACTTAACTATTTAAAGATTAAAATTTCGGAGCACGTTGCCGAAACCCGGGATCGAACCAGGGACCTTTAGATCTTCAGTCTAACGCTCTCCCAACTGAGCTATTTCGGCCCCGAAGGAAACCGTCGGACGTCGTTCCGAGTCGCTTTTATTTAACCCATCCCCCTATCACTTAACTATTTAAAGATTAAAATTTCGGAGCACGTTGCCGAAACCCGGGATCGAACCATGGACCTTTAGATCTTCACTCTAACGCTCTCCCAACTGAGCTATTTCGGTCCCGAAGGAAACCGTCGGACGTCGTTCCGAGTCGCTTTTATTTAACCCCTCCCCCTATCACTTAACTATTTAAAGATTAAAATTTCGGAGCACGTTGCCGAAACCCGGGATCGAGCCAGGGACCTTTAGATCTTCAGTCTAACGCTCTCCCAACTGAGCTATTTCGGCCCCGAAGCAAACCGTCGGACGTCGTTCCGAGTCGCTTTTATTTAACCCCTCCCCCTACCACTTAACTATTTAAAGATTAAAATTTCGGAGCACGTTGCCGAAACCCGGGATCGAACCAGGGACCTTTAGATCTTCAGTCTAACGCTCTCCCAACTGAGCTATTTCGGCCCCGAAGCAAACCGTCGGACGTCGTTCCGAGTCGCTTTTATTTAACCCCTCCCCCTACCACTTAACTATTTAAAGATTAAAATTTCGGAGCACGTTGCCGAAACCCGGGATCGAACCAGGGACCTTTAGATCTTCAGTCTAACGCTCTCCCAACTGAGCTACTTCGGCCCCGAAGCAAACCGTCGGACGTCGTTCCGAGTCGCTTTTATTTATCCCCTCCCCCTACCACTTAACTATTTAAAGATTAAAATTTCGGAGCACGTTGCCGAAACCCGGGATCGAACCAGGGACCTTTAGATCTTCAGTCTAACGCTCTCCCAACTGAGCTACTTCGGCCCCGAAGGAAACCGTCGGACGTCGTTCCGAGTCGCTTTTATTTAACCCCTCCCCCTACCACTTAACTATTTAAAGATTAAAATTTCGGAGCACGTTGCCGAAACCCGGGATCGAACCAGGGACCTTTAGATCTTCAGTCTAACGCTCTCCCAACTGAGCTATTTCGGCCCCGAAGCAAACTGTCGGACGTCGTTCCGAGTCGCTTTTATTTAACCCCTCCCCCTACCACTTAACTATTTAAAGATTAAAATTTCGGAGCACGTTGCCGAAACCCGGGATCGAACCAGGGACCTTTAGATCTTCAGTCTAACGCTCTCCCAACTGAGCTATTTCGGCCCCGAAGGAAACCGTCGGACGTCGTTCCGAGTCGCTTTTATTTAACCCCTCCCCCTATCACTTAACTATTTAAAGATTAAAATTTCGGAGCATGTTGCCGAAACCCGGGATCGAACCAGGGACCTTTAGATCTTTAGTCTAACGCTCTCCCAACTGAGCTATTTCGGCCCCGAAGGAAACCGTCGGACGTCGTTCCGAGTCGCTTTTATTTAACCCCTCCCCCTATCACTTAACTATTTAAAGATTAAAATTTCGGAGCACGTTGCCGAAACCCATGATCGAACCAGGGACCTTTAGATCTTCAGTCTAACGCTCTCCCAATTGAGCTATTTCGGCCCCGAAGGAATCCGTCGGACGTCGTTCCGACTCTTCCGAGTCGCTTTTATTTAACCCCTCCCCCTACCACTTAACTATTTAAAGATTAAAATTTCGGAGCACGTTGCCGAAACCCGGGATCGAACCAGGGACCTTTAGATCTTCAGTCTAACGCTCTCCCAACTGAGCTATTTCGGCCCCGAAGGAAACCGTCGGACGTCGTTCCGAGTCGCTTTTATTTAACCCCTCCCCCTACCACTTAACTATTTAAAGATTAAAATTTCGGAGCACGTTGCCGAAACCCATGATCGAACCAGGGACCTTTAGATCTTCAGTCTAACGCTCTCCCAACTGAGCTATTTCGGCCCCGAAGGAAACCGTCGGACATCGTTCCGAGTCACTTTTATTTAACCCCTCCCCCTACCACTTAACTATTTAAAGATTAAAATTTCGGAGCACGTTGCCGAAACCCATGATCGAACCAGGGACCTTTAGATCTTCAGTCTAACGCTCTCCCAACTGAGCTATTTCGGCACCGAAGGAAACCGTCGGACGTCGTTCCGAGTCACTTTTATTTAACCCCTCCCCCTACCACTTAACTATTTAAAGATTAAAATTTCGGAGCACGTTGCCGAAACCCATGATCGAACCAGGGACCTTTAGATCTTCAGTCTAACGCTCTCCCAACTGAGCTATTTCGGCACCGAAGGAAACCGTCGGACGTCGTTCCGAGTCACTTTTATTTAACCCCTCCCCCTACCACTTAACTATTTAAAGATTAAAATTTCGGAGCACGTTGCCGAAACCCGGGATCGAACCAGGGACCTTTAGATCTTCAGTCTAACGCTCTCCCAACTGAGCTATTTCGGCCCCGAAGGAAACCGTCGGACGTCGTTCCGAGTCACTTTTATTTAACCCCTCCCCCTACCACTTAACTATTTAAAGATTAAAATTTCGGAGCACGTTGCCGAAACCCGGGATCGAACCAGGGACCTTTAGATCTTCAGTCTAACGCTCTCCCAACTGAGCTATTTCGGCCCCGAAGGAAACCGTCGGACGTCGTTCTGAGTCGCTTTTATTTAACCCCTCCCCCTATCACTTAACTATTTAAAGATTAAAATTTCGGAGCACGTTGCCGAAACCCGGGATCGAACCAGGGACCTTTAGATCTTCAGTCTAACGCTCTCCCAACTGAGCTATTTCGGCCCCGAAGGAAACCGTCGGACGTCGTTCTGAGTCGCTTTTATTTAACCCCTCCCCCTATCACTTAACTATTTATAGATTAAAATTTCGGAGCACGTTGCCGAAACCCGGGATCGAACCAGGGACCTTTAGATCTTCAGTCTAACGCTCTCCCAACTGAGCTATTTCGGCCCCGAAGGAAACCGTCGGACGTCGTTCTGAGTCGCTTTTATTTAACCCCTCCCCCTATCACTTAACTATTTAAAGATTAAAATTTCGGAGCACGTTGCCGAAACCCGGGATCGAACCAGGGACCTTTAGATCTTCAGTCTAACGCTCTCCCAACTGAGCTATTTCGGCCCCGAAGGAAACCGTCGGACGTCGTTCTGAGTCGCTTTTATTTAACCCCTCCCCCTATCACTTAACTATTTAAAGATTAAAATTTCGGAGCACGTTGCCGAAACCCGGGATCGAACCAGGGACCTTTAGATCTTCAGTCTAACGCTCTCCCAACTGAGCTATTTCGGCCCCGAAGGAAACCGTCGGACGTCGTTCTGAGTCGCTTTTATTTAACCCCTCCCCCTACCACTTAACTATTTAAAGATTAAAATTTCGGAGCACGTTGCCGAAACCCGGGATCGAACCAGGGACCTTTAGATCTTCAGTCTAACGCTCTCCCAACTGAGCTATTTCGGCCCCGAAAGAAACCGTCGGACGTCGTTCTGAGTCGCTTTTATTTAACCCCTCCCCCTACCACTTAACTATTTAAAGATTAAAATTGCGGAGCACGTTTCCGAAACCCGGGATCGAAATAGGGACCTTTAGATCTTCAGTCTAACGCTCTCCCAACTGAGCTATTCCGGCCCCGAAAGAAACCGTCGGACGTCGTTCTGAGTCGCTTTTATTTAACCCCTCCCCCTACCACTTAATTATTTAAAGATTAAAATTTCGGAGCACGTTTCCGAAACCCGGGATCGAACCAGGGACCTTTAGATCTTCAGTCTAACGCTCTCCCAATTGAGCTATTTCGGCCCCGAAGGAATCCGTCGGACGTCGTTCCGACTCTTCCGAGTCGCTTTTATTTAACCCCTCCCCCTACCACTTAACTATTTAAAGAGTAAAATTTCGGAGCACGTTGCCGAAACCCGGGATCGAACCAGGGACCTTTAGATCTTCAGTCTAACGCTCTCCCAACTGAGCTATTTCGGCCCCGATGAACATGGTCGGACATCGTTCCGAGTCGCTTTTATTTAACCCCTCCCCCTACCACTTAACTATTTAAAGATTAAAATTTCGGAGCACGTTGCCGAAACCCGGGATCGAACCATGGACCTTTAGATCTTCACTCTAACGCTCTCCCAACTGAGCTATTTCGGCCCCGAAGGAAACCGTCGGACGTCGTTCCGAGTCGCTTTTATTTAACCCCTCCCCCTACCACTTAACTATTTAAAGATTAAAATTTCGGAGCACGTTGCCGAAACCCGGGAACGAACCATGGACCTTTAGATCTTCATTCTAACGCTCTCCCAACTGAGCTATTTCGGCCCCGAAGGAAACCGTCGGACGTCGTTCCGAGTCGCTTTTATTTAACCCCTCCCCCTACCACTTAACTATTTAAAGATTAAAATTTCGGAGCACGTTGCCGAAACCCGGGATCGAACCATGGACCTTTAGATCTTCACTCTAACGCTCTCCCAACTGAGCTATTTCGGTCCCGAAGGAAACCGTCGGACGTCGTTCCGAGTCGCTTTTATTTAACCCCTCCCCCTATCACTTAACTATTTAAAGATTAAAATTTCGGAGCACGTTGCCGAAACCCGGGATCGAACCAGGGACCTTTAGATCTTCAGTCTAACGCTCTCCCAACTGAGCTATTTCGGCCCCGAAAGAAACCGTCGGACGTCGTTCTGAGTCGCTTTTATTTAACCCCTCCCCCTACCACTTAACTATTTAAAGATTAAAATTTCGGAGCACGTTGCCGAAACCCGGGATCGAACCAGGGACTTTTAGATCTTCAGTCTAACGCTCTCCCAACTGAGCTATTTCGGCCCCGAAAGAAACCGTCGGACGTCGTTCTGAGTCGCTTTTATTTAACCCCTCCCCCTACCACTTAACTATTTAAAGATTAAAATTTCGGAGCACGTTTCCGAAACCCGGGATCGAACCAGGGACCTTTAGATCTTCAGTCTAACGCTCTCCCAACTGAGCTATTTCGGCCTCGAAGGAAACCGTCGGACGTCGTTCCGAGTCGCTTTTATTTAAATCCTCCCCCTACCACTTAACTATTTAAAGATTAAAAATTCGGAGCACATTGCCGAAACCCGGGATCGAACCAGGGACCTTTAGTTCTTCAGTCTAACGCTCTCCCAACTGAGCTATTTCGGCCCCGAAGGAAACCGTCGGACGTCGTTCCGACTCTTCCGAGTCGCTTTTATTTAACCCCTCCCCCTACCACTTAACTATTTAAAGATTAAAATTTCGGAGCACGTTGCCGAAACCCGGAATCGAACCAGGGACCTTTAGATCTTCAGTCTAACGCTCTCCCAATTGAGCTATTTCGGCCCCGAAGGAATCCGTCGGACGTCGTTCCGACTCTTCCGAGTCGCTTTTATTTAACCCCTCCCCCTACCACTTAACTATTTAAAGATTAAAATTTCGGAGCACGTTGCCGAAACCCGGGATCGAACCATGCACCTTTAGATCTTCACTCTAACGCTCTCCCAACTGAGCTATTTCGGTCCCGAAGGACACCGTCGGACGTCGTTCCGAGTCGCTTTTATTTAACCCCTCCCCCTACCACTTAACTATTTAAAGATTAAAATTTCGGAGCACGTTGCCGAAACCCGGGATCGAACCATGGACCTTTAGATCTTCACTCTAACGCTCTCCCAACTGAGCTATTTCGGTCCCAAGGAAACCGTCGGACGTCGTTCCGAGTCGCTTTTATTTAACCCCTCCCCCTACCACTTAACTATTTAAACATTAAAATTTCGGAGCACGTTGCCGAAACCCGGGATCGAACCATAGACCTTTAGATCTTCACTCTAACGCTCTCCCAACTGAGCTATTTCGGTCCCGAAGGAAACCGTCGGACGTCGTTCCGAGTCGCTTTTATTTAACCCCTCCCCCTACCACTTAACTATTTAAAGATTAAAATTTCGGAGCACGTTGCCGAAACCCGGGATCGAACCATGGACCTTTAGATCTTCACTCTAACGCTCTCCCAACTGAGCTATTTCGGTCCCGAAGGAAACCGTCGGACGTCGTTCCGAGTCGCTTTTATTTAACCCCTCCCCCTATCACTTAACTATTTAAAGATTAAAATTTCGGAGCACGTTGCCGAAACCCGGGATCGAACCAGGGACCTTTAGATCTTCAGTCTAACGCTCTCCCAACTGAGCTATTTCGGTCCCGAAGGAAACCGTCGGACGTCGTTCCGAGTCGCTTTTATTTAACCCCTCCCCCTATCACTTAACTATTTAAAGATTAAAATTTCGGAGCACGTTGCCGAAACCCGGGATCGAACCAGGGACCTTTAGATCTTCAGTCTAACGCTCTCCCAACTGAGCTATTTAGCCCCGAAGCAAACCGTCGGACGTCGTTCCGAGTCGCTTTTATTTAACCCCTCCCCCTACCACTTAACTATTTAAAGATTAAAATTTCGGAGCACGTTGCCGAAACCCGGGATCGAACCAGGGACCTTTAGATCTTCAGTCTAACGCTCTCCCAACTGAGCTATTTCGGCCCCGAAAGAAACCGTCGGACGTCGTTCTGAGTCGCTTTTATTTAACCCCTCCCCCTACCACTTAACTATTTAAAGATTAAAATTTCGGAGCACGTTGCCGAAACCCGGGATCGAACCAGGGACCTTTAGATCTTCAGTCTAACGCTCTCCCAACTGAGCTATTTCGGCCCCGAAAGAAACCGTCGGACGTCGTTCTGAGTCGCTTTTATTTAACCCCTCCCCCTACCACTTAACTATTTAAAGATTAAAATTTCGGAGCACGTTGCCGAAACCCGGGTTCGAACCAGGGACCTTTAGATCTTCAGTCTAACGCTCTCCCAACTGAGCTATTTCGGCCCCGAAAGAAACCGTCGGACGTCGTTCCGAGTCGCTTTTATTTAAATCCTCCCCCTACCACTTAACTATTTAAAGATTAAAAATTCGGAGCACTTTGCCGAAACCCGGGATCGAACCAGGGACCTTTAGTTCTTCAGTCTAACGCTCTCCCAACTGAGCTATTTCGGCCCCGAAGGAAACCGTCGGACGTCGTTCCGACTCTTCCGAGTCGCTTTTATTTAACCCCTCCCCCTACCACTTAACTATTTAAAGATTAAAATTTCGGAGCACGTTGCCGAAACCCGGGATCGAACCAGGGACCTTTAGATCTTCAGTCTAACGCTCTCCCAATTGAGCTATTTCGGCCCCGAAGGAATCCGTCGGACGTCGTTCCGACTCTTCCGAGTCGCTTTTATTTAACCCCTCCCCCTACCACTTAACTATTTAAAGATTAAAATTTCGGAGCACGTTGCCGAAACCCGGGATCGAACCAGGGACCTTTAGATCTTCAGTCTAACGCTCTCCCAATTGAGCTATTTCGGCCCCGAAGGAATCCGTCGGACGTCGTTCCGACTCTTCCGAGTCGCTTTTATTTAACCCCTCCCCCTACCACTTAACTATTTAAAGATTAAAATTTCGGAGCACGTTGCCGAAACCCGGGATCGAACCAGGGACCTTTAGATCTTCAGTCGAACGCTCTCCCAACTGAGCTATTTCGGCCCCGATAAACATGGTCGGACATCGTTCCGAGTCGCTTTTATTTAACCCCTCCCCCTACCACTTAACTATTTAAAGATTAAAAATTCGGAGCTCGTTGCCGAAACCCGGGATCGAACCAGGGACGTTAGATCTTCAGTCTAACGCTCTCCCAACTGAGCTATTTCGGCCCCGAAGGAAACCGGCGGACGTCATTCCGAGTCGCTTTTATTTAACCCCTCCCCCTACGACTAAACTATTTAAAGATTAAAAATTCGGAGCTCGTTGCCGAAACCCGGGATCGAACCAGGGACCTTTATATCTTCAGTCTAACGCTCTCCCAACTGAGCTATTTCGTCCTCGAAGGAAATCGTCGGACGTCGTTCCGAGTCGCTTTTATTTAACCCCTCCCCCTACGACTAAACTATTTAAAGATTAAAAATTCGGAGCTCGTTGCCGAAACCCGGGATCGAACCAGGGACCGAACCAGGGACCTTTAGATCTTCAGTCTAACGCTCTCCCAACTGAGCTATTTCGGCCCCGATAAACATGGTCGGACATCGTTCCGAGTCGCTTTTATTTAACCCCTCCCCCTATCACTTAACTATTTAAAGATTAAAATTTCGGAGCACGTTGCCGAAACACGGGATCGAACCAGGGACCTTTAGATATTCAGTCTAACGCTCTCCCAACTGAGCTATTTCGGCCCCGAAGCAAACCGTCGGACGTCGTTCCGAGTCGCTTTTATTTAACCCCTCCCCCTACGACTAAACTATTTAAAGATTAAAATTTCGGAGCACGTTGCCGAAACCCGGGATCGAACCAGGGACCTTTAGATCTTCAGTCTAACGCTCTCCCAACTGAGCTATTTCGGCCCCGAAAGAAACCGTCGGACGTCGTTCTGAGTCGCTTTTATTTAACCCCTCCCCCTACCACTTAACTATTTAAAGATTAAAATTTCGGAGCACGTTGCCGAAACCCGGGTTCGAACCAGGGACCTTTAGATCTTCAGTCTAACGCTCTTTTTTTTTTTTTTTTTTTTTTTTTTTTTAAGGAAATACATTGTCAGAAGTGGGGTACGAACCCACGCCCTCTTTCGAGGATGAGAGCTTAAATCTGACGCCTTTTTTTTTTTTTTTTTTAATTATATCATTAAAAAATACACGACGCGTGTATGGTACAAAAAGCGAAATGCAACAAGATAATAGAACAAGAAAAAAATACGAAGTAACATTTGAAAAATCGGTCGCGAAAATGAACATCGATAAAGAAAGAAAAACGATTAGATAATATTGATTAAACAATAGTGAGAAATAAAAAAATTAAGCAACGTATCAAACACTATTAGGCAGTACATGTTGTAAAAAGAATTCATGAACAAAAATAGGCTAAATTAGATATTAAACAGCATTAAAGACGATTAAGAAGAAATAAATTAACGAAAAAAAAAACTCCTTATTGAAAATGAGAAGCAAAGGCTTAGAACCGACAGAACACAGAAAAGGCCGCAAAACATTAAGAAAATCCATCACCATTATTTTGTAACTTATACGTTGAAACCGTAATCATCCGGGATCACAAAGTCCTTATACAGAGGACTGGTAACAGGCTGACCCTGATACCGACACACCCGAGCAAAAAATTCGTTCTCTGAAGATGGCGGCCAAGCAACCTCCTTAGGCCACCACTCAGGCCGGCGATGACCCTTGAAAGGGTGCAGACGCATAGCAACGGGAACCCTTTGAACTTTCGTAGCTGAGCCAGAAGAAGAAGACAGCTTCTTACCGACATCGCCATCGCTTGACGACATCGAATGCTTAGCACTCCGACGCGGATCAGACTTGACACCGGCATCGACGATGGAAGATTCACCACTACCGGCCCGGACCGGAGAACCTTGAGGAATAGCGACTGAGGCAGGATCGACGACCATCGCTTCACCGTCACCACCACCGCCCGACGCCGCTTCTAAATCGCGGGATGCCATCCGGGGCCATAGAGGACACTCCCGAACAACATGTCCCTGCTTCTGGCACTTAAAGCACTTGAAATCAGGACAATGGCGATAAATATGGTCAGGAGAATAACACTTATTACATATTTTCAACTGAGAATCATGTCGGACAGCGTAAAACTTCTCCCGACCAACAGCATCGGCAACTCGTAAGCGATATGGTAATGATGACAGACTCTCAGGTAAGGTAACACGAACGGTACGAAGTCCGCAATAGAATGATGCCTTTTTATGCCAAACAAGCGGACCCTTGATTTCACAGCCAAGCGACGTTAATTTGGATAAAACGGCTTCATCAGTCACAAACTCAGGTAAGTCCGAAAAGGCGACAGTCAAAGTCTTCGCAGAAACGCTTGAAATTTCATATATCTCACCATCAATATCCAAGCCCGAATCTATAACGCCCTCGACATCGGCCAAAGTCTTCAAGGTGAGAATGTAACCACCCTCATCACAGACAACTAAAGCAGAAGCACAATCCAGACCAAAGTTCGCAATCACCGCCGTAGACACAACTTCAAAACTTGGTAGATTTCGTTTAAAATCAATAAAAACCGATCTTTTGAATGCGTCCATCCTGGGTAGAAACACCCAGGAGGGAATACCAAATTAATAAATTAACAACTATTGAATTAAATGCACGAATAATAACCGACAGAAAAATAAATTGGCAAAAAACCCCGCTTAGGCTTAGCGCGACGAAAACACGGAGTGCAAAATCGAACGACCTGCACTCTCCAAAAGCTCGAACGCAACCATTTCGGCCCCGAAAGAAACCGTCGGACGTCGTTCCGAGTCGCTTTTATTTAAATCCTCCCCCTACCACTTAACTATTTAAAGATTAAAAATTCGGAGCACATTGCCGAAACCCGGGATCGAACCAGGGACCTTTAGTTCTTCAGTCTAACGCTCTCCCAACTGAGCTATTTCGGCCCCGAAGGAAACCGTCGGACGTCGTTCCGACTCTTCCGAGTCGCTTTTATTTAACCCCTCCCCCTACCACTTAACTATTTAAAGATTAAAATTTCGGAGCACGTTGCCGAAACCCGGGATCGAACCAGGGACCTTTAGATCTTCAGTCTAACGCTCTCCCAACTGAGCTATTTCGGCCCCGAAAGAAACCGTCGGACGTCGTTCCGAGTCGCTTTTATTTAACCCCTCCCCCTACCACTTAACTATTTAAAGATTAAAATTTCGGAGCACGTTGCCGAAACCCGGGATCGAACCAGGGACCTTTAGATCTTCAGTCTAACGCTCTCCCAACTGAGCTATTTCGGCCTTGAAAGAAACAGTCGGACGTCGTTCTGAGTCGCTTTTATTTAACCCCTCCCCCTACCACTTAACTATTTAAAGATTAAAATTTCGGAGCACGTTTCCGAAACCCGGGATCGAACCAGGGACCTTTAGATCTTCAGTCTAACGCTCTCCCAACTGAGCTATTTCGGCCACGAAGGAAACCGTCGGACGTCGTTCCGAGTCGCTTTTATTTAAATCCTCCCCCTACCACTTAACTATTTAAAGATTAAAAATTCGGAGCACGTTGCCGAAACCCGGGATCGAACCAGGGACCTTTAGATCTTCAGTGTAACGCTCTCCCAACTGAGCTATTTCGGCCCCGAAGGAAACCGTCGGACGTCGTTCCGACTCTTCCGAGTCGCTTTTATTTAACCCCTCCCCCTACCACTTAACTATTTAAAGATTAAAATTTCGGAGCACGTTGCCGAAACCCGGGATCGAACCAGGGACCTTTAGATCTTCAGTCTAACGCTCTCCCAATTGAGCTATTTCGGCCCCGAAGGAATCCGTCGGACGTCGTTCCGACTCTTCCGAGTCGCTTTTATTTAACCCCTCCCCCTACCACTTAACTATTTAAAGATTAAAATTTCGGAGCACGTTGCCGAAACCCGGGATCGAACCAGGGACCTTTAAATCTTCAGTCTAACGCTCTCCCAACTGAGCTATTTCGGCCCCGATAAACATGGTCGGACATCGTTCCGAGTCGCTTTTATTTAACCCCTCCCCCTACCACTTAACTATTTAAAGATTAAAAATTCGGAGCTCGTTGCCGAAACCCGGGATCGAACCAGGGACGTTTAGATCTTCAGTCTAACGCTCTCCCAACTGAGCTATTTCGGCCCCTAAGGAAACCGGCGGACGTCGTTCCGAGTCGCTTTTATTTAACCCCTCCCCCTACGACTAAACTATTTAAAGATTAAAAATTCGGAGCTCGTTGCCGAAACCCGGGATCGAACCAGGGACCTTTAGATCTTCAGTCTAACGCTCTCCCAACTGAGCTATTTCGTCCTCGAAGGAAATCGTCGGACGTCGTTCCGAGTCGCTTTTATTTAACCCCTCCCCCTACGACTAAACTATTTAAAGATTAAAAATTCGGAGCTCGTTGCCGAAACCCGGGATCGAACCAGGGACCTTTAGATCTTCAGTCTAACGCTCTCCCAACTGAGCTATTTCGGTCCCGAAGGAAACCGTCGGACGTCGTTCCGAGTCGCTTTTATTAAACCCCTCCCCCTATCACTTAACTATTTAAAGATTAAAATTTCGGAGCACGTTGCCGAAACACGGGATCGAACCAGGGACCTTTAGATCTTCAGTCTAACGCTCTCCCAACTGAGCTATTTCGGCCCCGAAGCAAACCGTCGGACGTCGTTCCGAGTCGCTTTTATTTAACCCCTCCCCCTACCACTTAACTATTTAAAGATTAAAATTTCGGAGCACGTTGCCGAAACCCGGGATCGAACCAGGGACCTTTAGATCTTCAGTCTAACGCTCTCCCAACTGAGCTATTTCGGCCCCGAAGCAATCCGTCGGACGTCGTTCCGAGTCGCTTTTATTTAACCCCTCCCCCTACCACTTAACTATTTAAAGATTAAAATTTCGGAGCACGTTGCCGAAACCCGGGATCGAACCAGGGACCTTAAGATCTTCAGTCTAACGCTCTCCCAACTGAACTATTTCGGCCCCGAAAGAAACCGTCGGACGTCGTTCCGAGTCGCTTTTATTTAACCCCTCCCCCTACCACTTAACTATTTAAAGATTAAAATTTCGGAGCACGTTGCCGAAACCCGGGATCGAACCAGGGACCTTTAGATCTTCAGTCTAACGCTCTCCCAACTGAGCTATTTCGGCCTTGAAAGAAACAGTCGCACGTCGTTCTGAGTCGCTTGTATTTAACCCCTCCCCCTACCACTTAACTATTTAAAGATTAAAATTTCGGAGCACGTTTCCGAAACCCGGGATCGAACCAGGGACCTTTAGATCTTCAGTCTAACGCTCTCCCAACTGAGCTATTTCGGCCTTGAAAGAAACAGTCGGACGTCGTTCTGAGTCGCTTTTATTTAACCCCTCCCCCTACCACTTAACTATTTAAAGATTAAAATTTCGGAGCACGTTTCCGAAACCCAGGATCGAACCAGGGACCTTTAGATCTTCAGTCTAACGCTCTCCCAACTGAGCTATTTCGGCCTCGAAGGAAACCGTCGGACGTCGTTCTGAGTCGCTTTTATTTAAATCCTCCCCCTACCACTTAACTATTTAAAGATTAAAAATTCGGAGCACGTTGCCGAAACCCGGGATCGAACCAGGGACCTTTAGATCTTCAGTCTAACGCTCTCCCAACTGAGCTATTTCGGCCTTGAAAGAAACAGTCGGACGTCGTTCTGAGTCGCTTTTATTTAACCCCTCCCCCTACCACTTAACTATTTAAAGATTAAAATTTCGGAGCACGTTGCCGAAACCCGGGATCGAAATAGGGACCTTTAGATCTTCAGTCTAACGCTCTCCCAACTGAGCTATTTCGGCCCCGAAGGAAACCGGCGGACGTCGTTCCGAGTCGCTTTTATTTAACCCCTCCCCCTACGACTAAACTATTTAAAGATTAAAAATTCGGAGCTCGTTGCCGAAACCCGGGATCGAACCAGGGACCTTTAGATCTTCAGTCTAACGCTCTCCCAACTGAGCTATTTCGTCCTCGAAGGAAATCGTCGGACGTCGTTCCGAGTCGCTTTTATTTAACCCCTCCCCCTACGACTAAACTATTTAAAGATTAAAAATTCGGAGCTCGTTGCCGAAACCCGGGATCGAACCAAGGACCTTTAGATCTTCAGTCTAACGCTCTCCCAACTGAGCTATTTCGGCCTTGAAAGAAACAGTCGGACGTCGTTCTGAGTCGCTTTTATTTAACCCCTCCCCCTACCACTTAACTATTTAAAGATTAAAATTTCGGAGCACGTTTCCGAAACTCGGGATCGAACCAGGGACCTTTAGATCTTCAGTCTAACGCTCTCCCAACTGAGCTATTTCGGCCTCGAAGGAAACCGTCGGACGTCGTTCCGAGTCGCTTTTATTTAAATCCTCCCCCTACCACTTAACTATTTAAAGATTAAAAATTCGGAGCACGTTGCCGAAACCCGGGATCGAACCAGGGACCTTTAGATCTTCAGTCTAACGCTCTCCCAACTGAGCTATTTCGGCCCCGAAGGAAACCGTCGGACGTCGTTCCGACTCTTCCGAGTCGCTTTTATTTAACCCCTCCCCCTACCACTTAACTATTTAAAGATTAAAATTTCGGAGCACGTTGCCGAAACCCGGGATCGAACCAGGGACCTTTAGATCTTCAGTCTAACGCTCTCCCAATTGAGCTATTTCGGCCCCGAAGGAATCCGTCGGACGTCGTTCCGACTCTTCCGAGTCGCTTTTATTTAACCCCTCCCCCTACCACTTAACTATTTAAAGATTAAAATTTCGGAGCACGTTGCCGAAACCCGGGATCGAACCAGGGACCTTTAGATCTTCAGTCTAACGCTCTCCCAACTGAGCTATTTCGGCCCCGATAAACATGGTCGGACATCGTTCCGAGTCGCTTTTATTTAACCCCTCCCCCTACCACTTAACTATTTAAAGATTAAAAATTCGGAGCTCGTTGCCGAAACCCGGGATCGAACCAGGGACCTTTAGATCTTCAGTCTAACGCTCTCCCAACTGAGCTATTTCGGCCCCGAAGGAAACCGGCGGACGTCGTTCCGAGTCGCTTTTATTTAACCCCTCCCCCTACGACTAAACTATTTAAAGATTAAAAATTCGGAGCTCGTTGCCGAAACCCGGGATCGAACCAGGGACCTTTAGATCTTCAGTCTAACGCTCTCCCAACTGAGCTATTTCGTCCTCGAAGGAAATCGTCGGACGTCGTTCCGAGTCGCTTTTATTTAACCCCTCCCCCTACGACTAAACTATTTAAAGATTAAAAATTCGGAGCTCGTTGCCGAAACCCGGGATCGAACCAGGGACCTTTAGATCTTCAGTCTAACGCTCTCCCAACTGAGCTATTTCGTCCTCGAAGGAAATCGTCGGACGTCGTTCCGAGTCGCTTTTATTTAACCCCTCCCCCTACGACTAAACTATTTAAAGATTAAAAATTCGGAGCTCGTTGCCGAAACCCGGGATCGAACCAGGGACCTTAAGATCTTCAGTCTAACGCTCTCCCAACTGAGCTATTTCGGTCCCGAAGGAAACCGTCGGACGTCGTTCCGAGTCGCTTTTATTTAACCCCTCCCCCTATCACTTAACTATTTAAAGATTAAAATTTCGGAGCACGTTGCCGAAACACGGGATCGAACCAGGGACCTTTAGATCTTCAGTCTAACGCTCTCCCAACTGAGCTATTTCGGCCCCGAAGCAAACCGTCGGACGTCGTTCCGAGTCGCTTTTATTTAACCCCTCCCCCTACCACTTAACTATTTAAAGATTAAAATTTCGGAGCACGTTGCCGAAACCCGGGATCGAACCAGGGACCTTTAGATCTTCAGTCTAACGCTCTCCCAACTGAGCTATTTCGGCCCCGAAGCAAGCCGTCGGACGTCGTTCCGAGTCGCTTTTATTTAACCCCTCCCCCTACCACTTAACTATTTAAAGATTAAAATTTCGGAGCACGTTGCCGAAACCCGGGATCGAACCAGGGACCTTTAGATCTTCAGTCTAACGCTCTCCCAACTGAGCTATTTCGGCCCCGAAGCAAACCGTCGGACGTCGTTCCGAGTCGCTTTTATTTAACCCCTCCTCCTACCACTTAACTATTTAAAGATTAAAAATTCGGAGCTCGTTGCCGAAACCCGGGATCGAACCAGGGACCTTTAGATCTTCAGTCTAACGCTCTCCCAACTGAGCTATTTCGGCCCCGAAGGAAACCGTCGGACGTCGTTCCGAGTCGCTTTTATTTAACCCCTCCCCCTACCACTTAACTATTTAAAGATTAAAAATTCGGAGCTCGTTGCCTAAACCCGGGATCGAACCAGGGACCTTTAGATCTTCAGTCTAACGCTCTCCCAACTGAGCTATTTCGGCCCCGAAGGAAACCGTCGGACGTCGTTCCGAGTCGCTTTTATTTAACCCCTCCCCCTACCACTTAACTATTTAAAGATTAAAAATTCGGAGCTCGTTGCCGAAACCCGGGATCGAACCAGGGACCTTTAGATCTTCAGTCTAACGCTCTCCCAACTGAGCTATTTCGGCCCCGAAGGAAATCGTCGGACGTCGTTCCGAGTCGCTTTTATTTAACCCCTCCCCCTACCACTTAACTATTTAAAGATTAAAAATTCGGAGCTCGTTGCCGAAACCCGGGATCGAACCAGGGACCTTTAGATCTTCAGTCTAACGCTCTCCCAACTGAGCTATTTCGGCCCCGAAGGAAACCGTCGGACGTCGTTCCGAGTCGCTTTTATTTAACCCCTCCCCCTACCACTTAACTATTTAAAGATTAAAAATTCGGAGCTCGTTGCCGAAACCCGGGATCGAACCAGGGACCTTTAGATCTTCAGTCTAACGCTCTCCCAACTGAGCTATTTCGGCCCCGAAGGAAACCGTTGGACGTCGTTCCGAGTCGCTTTTATTTAACCCCTCCCCCTACCACTTAACTATTTAAAGATTAAAAATTCGGAGCTCGTTGCCGAAACCCGGGATCGAACCAGGGACCTTTAGATCTTCAGTCTAACGCTCTCCCAACTGAGCTATTTCGGCCCCGAAGGAAACCGTTGGACGTCGTTCCGAGTCGCTTTTATTTAACCCCTCCCCCTACCACTTAACTATTTAAAGATTAAAAATTCGGAGCTCGTTGCCGAAACCCGGGATCGAACCAGGGACCTTTAGATCTTCAGTCTAACGCTATCCCAACTGAGCTACTTCGGCCCCGAAGGAAACCGTCGGACGTCGTTCCGAGTCGCTTTTATTTAACCCCTCCCCCTACCACTTAACTATTTAAAGATTAAAATTTCGGAGCACGTTGCCGAAACCCGGGATCGAACCAGGGACCTTAAGATCTTCAGTCTAACGCTCTCCCAACTGAGCTATTTCGGCCCCGAAGGAAACCGTCGGACGTCGTTCCGAGTCGCTTTTATTTAACCCCTCCCCCTACCACTTAACTATTTAAAGATTAAAATTTCGGAGCACGTTGCCGAAACCCGGGATCGAACCAGGGACTTTAAGATCTTCAGTCTAACGCTCTCCCAACTGAGCTATTTCGGCCCCGAAGGAAACCGTCGGACGTCGTTCCGAGTCGCTTTTATTTAACCCCTCCCCCTACCACTTAACTATTTAAAGATTAAAACTTCGGAGCACGTTGCCGAAACCCGGGATCGAACCAGGGACCTTTAGATCTTCAGTCTAACGCTCTCCCAACTGAGCTATTTCGGCCCCGATAAACATGGTCGGACATCGTTCCGAGTCGCTTTTATTTAACCCCTCCCCCTATCACTTAACTATTTAAAGATTAAAATTTCGGAGCACGTTGCCGAAACCCGGGATCGAACCAGGGACCTTTAGATCTTCAGTCTAACGCTCTCCCAACTGAGCTATTTCGGCCCCGAAGAAACCGTCGGACGTCGTTCCGAGTCGCTTTTATTTAACCCCTCCCCCTACCACTTAACTATTTAAAGATTAAAATTTCGTAGCATGTTGCCGAAACCCGGGATCGAACCAGGGACCTTTAGATCTTCAGTCTAACGCTCTCCCAACTGAGCTATTTCTTCCCCGAAGGAAACCGTCGGACGTCGTTCCGAGTCGCTTTTATTTAACCCCTCCCCCTACCACTTAACTATTTAAAGATTAAAATTTCGGAGCACGTTGCCGAAACCCATGATCGAACCAGGGACCTTTAGATCTTCAGTCTAACGCTCTCCCAATTGAGCTATTTCGGCCCCGAAGGAATCCGTCGGACGTCGTTCCGACTCTTCCGAGTCGCTTTTATTTAACCCCTCCCCCTACCACTTAACTATTTAAAGATTAAAATTTCGGAGCACGTTGCCGAAACCCGGGATCGAACCAGGGACCTTTAGATCTTCAGTCTAACGCTCTCCCAACTGAGCTATTTCGGCCCCGAAGGAAACCGTCGGACGTCGTTCCGAGTCGCTTTTATTTAACCCCTCCCCCTACCACTTAACTATTTAAAGATTAAAATTTCGGAGCACGTTGCCGAAACCCGGGATCGAACCAGGGACCTTAAGATCTTCAGTCTAACGCTCTCCCAACTGAGCTATTTCGGCCCCGAAGGAAACCGTCGGACGTCGTTCCGAGTCGCTTTTATTTAACCCCTCCCCCTACCACTTAACTATTTAAAGATTAAAATTTCGGAGCACGTTGCCGAAACCCGGGATCGAACCAGGGACTTTAAGATCTTCAGTCTAACGCTCTCCCAACTGAGCTATTTCGGCCCCGAAGGAAACCGTCGGACGTCGTTCCGAGTCGCTTTTATTTAACCCCTCCCCCTACCACTTAACTATTTAAAGATTAAAACTTCGGAGCACGTTGCCGAAACCCGGGATCGAACCAGGGACCTTTAGATCTTCAGTCTAACGCTCTCCCAACTGAGCTATTTCGGCCCCGATAAACATGGTCGGACATCGTTCCGAGTCGCTTTTATTTAACCCCTCCCCCTATCACTTAACTATTTAAAGATTAAAATTTCGGAGCACGTTGCCGAAACCCGGGATCGAACCAGGGACCTTTAGATCTTCAGTCTAACGCTCTCCCAACTGAGCTATTTCGGCCCCGAAGAAACCGTCGGACGTCGTTCCGAGTCGCTTTTATTTAACCCCTCCCCCTACCACTTAACTATTTAAAGATTAAAATTTCGTAGCATGTTGCCGAAACCCGGGATCGAACCAGGGACCTTTAGATCTTCAGTCTAACGCTCTCCCAACTGAGCTATTTCTTCCCCGAAGGAAACCGTCGGACGTCGTTCCGAGTCGCTTTTATTTAACCCCTCCCCCTACCACTTAACTATTTAAAGATTAAAATTTCGGAGCACGTTGCCGAAACCCATGATCGAACCAGGGACCTTTAGATCTTCAGTCTAACGCTCTCCCAATTGAGCTATTTCGGCCCCGAAGGAATCCGTCGGACGTCGTTCCGACTCTTCCGAGTCGCTTTTATTTAACCCCTCCCCCTACCACTTAACTATTTAAAGATTAAAATTTCGGAGCACGTTGCCGAAACCCGGGATCGAACCAGGGACCTTTAGATCTTCAGTCTAACGCTCTCCCAACTGAGCTATTTCGGCCCCGATAAACATGGTCGGACATCGTTCCGAGTCGCTTTTATTTAACCCCTCCCCCTATCACTTAACTATTTAAAGATTAAAATTTCGGAGCACGTTGCCGACACCCGGGATCGAACCAGGGACCTTTAGATCTTCAGTCTAACGCTCTCCCAACTGAGCTATTTCGGCCCCGAAGGAAACCGTCGGACGTCGTTCCGAGTCGCTTTTATTTAACCCCTCCCCCTTTCACTTAACTATTTAAAGATTAAAATTTCGTAGCATGTTGCCGAAACCCGGGATCGAACCAGGGACCTTTAGATCTTCAGTCTAACGCTCTCCCAACTGAGCTATTTCTTCCCAGAAGGAAACCGTCGGACGTCGTTCCGAGTCGCTTTTATTTAACCCCTCCCCCTACCACTTAACTATTTAAAGATTAAAATTTCGGAGCACGTTGCCGAAACCCATGATCGAACCAGGGACCTTTAGATCTTCAGTCTAACGCTCTCCCAACTGAGCTATTTCTTCCCCGAAGGAAACCGTCGGACGTCGTTCCGAGTCGCTTTTATTTAACCCCTCCCCCTACCACTTAACTATTTAAAGATTAAAATTTCGGAGCACGTTGCCGAAACCCATGATCGAACCAGGGACCTTTAGATCTTCAGTCTAACGCTCTCCCAACTGAGCTATTTCGGCCCCGAAGGAAACCGTCGGACGTCGTTCCGAGTCACTTTTATTTAACCCCTCCCCCTACCACTTAACTATTTAAAGATTAAAATTTCGGAGCACGTTGCCGAAACCCGGGATCGAACCAGGGACCTTTAGATCTTCAGTCTAACGCTCTCCCAACTGAGCTATTTCGGCCCCGAAGGAAACCGTCGAACGTCGTTCCGAGTCACTTTTATTTAACCCCTCCCCCTACCACTTAACTATTTAAAGATTAAAATTTCGGAGCACGTTGCCGAAACCCGGGATCGAAAGAGGGACCTTTAGATCTTCAGTCTAACGCTCTCCCAACTGAGCTATTTCGGCCCCGAAGGAAACCGTCGGACGTCGTTCTGAGTTGCTTTTATTTAACCCCTCCCCCTATCACTTAACTATTTAAAGATTAAAATTTCGGAGCACGTTGCCGAAACCCGGGATCGAACCAGGGACCTTTAGATCTTCAGTCTAACGCTCTCCCAACTGAGCTATTTCGGCCCCGAAGGAAACCGTCGGACGTCGTTCTGAGTCGCTTTTATTTAACCCCTCCCCCTATCACTTAACTATTTAAAGATTAAAATTTCGGAATACGTTGCCGAAACCCGGGATCGAACCAGGGACCTTTAGATCTTCAGTCTAACGCTCTTCCAACTGAGCTATTTCAGCCCCGAAGGAAACCGTCGGACGTCGTTCTGAGTCGCTTTTATTTAACCCCTCCCCCTATCACTTAACTATTTAAAGATTAAAATTTCGGAGCACGTTGCCGAAACCCGGGATCGAACCAGGGACCTTTAGATCTTCAGTCTAACGCTCTCCCAACTGAGCTATTTCGGCCCCGAAGGAAACCGTCGGACGTCGTTCTGAGTCGCTTTTATTTAACCCCTCCCCCTATCACTTAACTATTTAAAGATTAAAATTTCGGAGCACGTTGCCGAAACCCGGGATCGAACCAGGGACCTTTAGATCTTCAGTCTAACGCTCTCCCAACTGAGCTATTTCGGCCCCGAAGGAAACCGTCGGACGTCGTTCTGAGTCGCTTTTATTTAACCCCTCCCCCTATCACTTAACTATTTAAAGATTAAAATTTCGGAGCACGTTGCCGAAACCCGGGATCGAACCAGGGACCTTTAGATCTTCAGTCTAACGCTCTCCCAACTGAGCTATTTCGGCCCCGAAGGAAACCGTCGGACGTCGTTCTGAGTCGCTTTTATTTAACCCCTCCCCCTATCACTTAACTATTTAAAGATTAAAATTTCGGAGCACGTTGCCGAAACCCGGGATCGAACCAGGGACCTTTAGATCTTCAGTCTAACGCTCTCCCAACTGAGCTATTTCGGCCCCGAAGGAAACCGTCGGACGTCGTTCTGAGTCGCTTTTATTTAACCCCTCCCCCTACCACTTAACTATTTAAAGATTAAAATTTCGGAGCACGTTGCCGAAACCCGGGATCGAACCAGGGACCTTTAGATCTTCAGTCTAACGCTCTCCCAACTGAGCTATTTCGGCCCCGAAGGAAACCGTCGGACGTCGTTCTGAGTCGCTTTTATTTAACCCCTCCCCCTACCACTTAACTATTTAAAGATTAAAATTTCGGAGCACGTTGCCGAAACCCGGGATCGAACCAGGGACCTTTAGATCTTCAGTCTAACGCTCTCCCAACTGAGCTATTTCGGCCCCGAAGGAAACCGTCGGACGTCGTTCTGAGTCGCTTTTATTTAACCCCTCCCCCTATCACTTAACTATTTAAAGATTAAAATTTCGGAACACGTTGCCGAAACCCGGGATCGAACCAGGGACCTTTAGATCTTCAGTCTAACGCTCTTCCAACTGAGCTATTTCGGCCCCGAAGGAAACCGTCGGACGTCGTTCTGAGTCGCTTTTATTTAACCCCTCCCCCTATCACTTAACTATTTAAAGATTAAAATTTCGGAGCACGTTGCCGAAACCCGGGATCGAACCAGGGACCTTTAGATCTTCAGTCTAACGCTCTCCCAACTGAGCTATTTCGGCCCCGAAGGAAACCGTCGGACGTCGTTCTGAGTCGCTTTTATTTAACCCCTCCCCCTATCACTTAACTATTTAAAGATTAAAATTTCGGAGCACGTTGCCGAAACCCGGGATCGAACCAGGGACCTTTAGATCTTCAGTCTAACGCTCTCCCAACTGAGCTATTTCGGCCCCGAAGGAAACCGTCGGACGTCGTTCTGAGTCGCTTTTATTTAACCCCTCCCCCTATCACTTAACTATTTAAAGATTAAAATTTCGGAGCACGTTGCCGAAGCCCGGGATTGAACCAGGGACCTTTAGATCTTCAGTCTAACGCTCTCCCAACTGAGCTATTTCGGCCCCGAAGGAAACCGTCGGACGTCGTTCTGAGTCGCTTTTATTTAACCCCTCCCCCTATCACTTAACTATTTAAAGATTAAAATTTCGGAGCACGTTGCCGAAACCCGGGATTGAACCAGGGACCTTTAGATCTTCAGTCTAACGCTCTCCCAACTGAGCTATTTCGGCCCCGAAGGAGACCGTCGGACGTCGTTCTGAGTCGCTTTTATTTAACCCCTCCCCCTACCACTTAACTATTTAAAGATTAAAATTTCGGAGCACGTTGCCGAAACCCGGGATCGAACCAGGGACCTTTAGATCTTCAGTCTAACGCTCTCCCAACTGAGCTATTTCGGCCCCGAAAGAAACCGTCGGACGTCGTTCTGAGTCGCTTTTATTTAACCCCTCCCCCTATCACTTAACTATTTAAAGATTAAAATTTCGGAGCACGTTGCCGAAACCCGGGATCGAACCAGGGACCTTTAGATCTTCAGTCTAACGCTCTTCCAACTGAGCTATTTCGGCCCCGAAGGAAACCGTCGGACGTCGTTCTGAGTCGCTTTTATTTAACCCCTCCCCCTATCACTTAACTATTTAAAGATTAACGCTCTCCCAACTGAGCTATTTCGGCCCCGAAAGAAACCGTCGGACGTCGTTCTGAGTCGCTTTTATTTAACCCCTCCCCCTATCACTTAACTATTTAAAGATTAACGCTCTCCCAACTGAGCTATTTCGGCCCCGAAAGAAACCGTCGGACGTCGTTCTGAGTCGCTTTTATTTAACCCCTCCCCCTATCACTTAACTATTTAAAGATTAAAATTTCGGAGCACGTTGCCGAAACCCGGGATCGAACCAGGGACCTTTAGATCTTCAGTCTAACGCTCTTCCAACTGAGCTATTTCGGCCCCGAAGGAAACCGTCGGACGTCGTTCTGAGTCGCTTTTATTTAACCCCTCCCCCTATCACTTAACTATTTAAAGATTAAAATTTCGGAGCACGTTGCCGAAACCCGGGATCGAACCAGGGACCTTTAGATCTTCAGTCTAACGCTCTCCCAACTGAGCTATTTCGGCCCCGAAGGAAACCGTCGGACGTCGTTCTGAGTCGCTTTTATTTAACCCCTCCCCCTATCACTTAACTATTTAAAGATTAAAATTTCGGAGCACGTTGCCGAAACCCGGGATCGAACCAGGGACCTTTAGATCTTCAGTCTAACGCTCTCCCAACTGAGCTATTTCGGCCCCGAAGGAAACCGTCGGACGTCGTTCTGAGTCGCTTTTATTTAACCCCTCCCCCTATCACTTAACTATTTAAAGATTAAAATTTCGGAGCACGTTGCCGAAACCCGGGATCGAACCAGGGACCTTTAGATCTTCAGTCTAACGCTCTCCCAACTGAGCTATTTCGGCCCCGAAGGAAACCGTCGGACGTCGTTCTGAGTCGCTTTTATTTAACCCCTCCCCCTATCACTTAACTATTTAAAGATTAAAATTTCGGAGCACGTTGCCGAAACCCGGGATTGAACCAGGGACCTTTAGATCTTCAGTCTAACGCTCTCCCAACTGAGCTATTTCGGCCCCGAAGGAAACCGTCGGACGTCGTTCTGAGTCGCTTTTATTTAACCCCTCCCCCTACCACTTAACTATTTAAAGATTAAAATTTCGGAGCACGTTGCCGAAACCCGGGATCGAACCAGGGACCTTTAGATCTTCAGTCTAACGCTCTCCCAACTGAGCTATTTCGGCCCCGAAAGAAACCGTCGGACGTCGTTCTGAGTCGCTTTTATTTAACCCCTCCCCCTACCACTTAACTATTTAAAGATTAAAATTGCGGAGCACGTTTCCGAAACCCGGGATCGAACCAGGGACCTTTAGATCTTCAATCTAACGCTCTCCCAACTGAGCTATTTCGGCCTCGAAGGAAACCGTCGGACGTCGTTCCGAGTCGCTTTTATTTAAATCCTCCCCCTACCACTTAACTATTTAAAGATTAAAAATTCGGAGCACGTTGCCGAAACCCGGGATCGAACCAGGGATCTTTAGATCTTCAGTCTAACGCTCTCCCAACTGAGCTATTTCGGCCCCGAAGGAAACCGTCGGACGTCGTTCTGAGTCGCTTTTATTTAACCCCTCCCCCTACCACTTAACTATTTAAAGATTAAAATTTCGGAGCACGTTGCCGAAACCCGGGATCGAACCAGGGACCTTTAGATCTTCAGTCTAACGCTCTCCCAACTGAGCTATTTCGGCCCCGAAGGAAACCGTCGGACGTCGTTCCGAGTCACTTTTATTTAACCCCTCCCCCTACCACTTAACTATTTAAAGATTAAAATTTCGGAGCACGTTGCCGAAACCCGGGATCGAACCAGGGACCTTTAGATCTTCAGTCTAACGCTCTCCCAACTGAGCTATTTCGGCCCCGAAGGAAACCGTCGGACGTCGTTCCGAGTCACTTTTATTTAACCCCTCCCCCTACCACTTAACTATTTAAAGATTAAAATTTCGGAGCACGTTGCCGAAACCCGGGATCGAACCAGGGACCTTTAGATCTTCAGTCTAACGCTCTCCCAACTGAGCTATTTCGGCCCCGAAGGAAACCGTCGGACGTCGTTCTGAGTCGCTTTTATTTAACCCCTCCCCCTACCACTTAACTATTTAAAGATTAAAATTTCGGAGCACGTTGCCGAACCCCGGGATCGAACCAGGGACCTTTAGATCTTCAGTCTAACGCTCTCCCAACTGAGCTATTCCGGCCCCGAAAGAAACCGTCGGACGTCGTTCTGAGTCGCTTTTATTTAACCCCTCCCCCTACCACTTAACTATTTAAAGATTAAAATTTCGGAGCACGTTGCCGAAACCCGGGATCGAACCAGGGACCTTTAGATCTTCAGTCTAACGCTCTCCCAACTGAGCTATTTCGGCCCCGAAGGAAACCGTCGGACGTCGTTCCGAGTCACTTTTATTTAACCCCTCCCCCTACCACTTAACTATTTAAAGATTAAAATTTCGGAGCACGTTGCCGAAACCCGGGATCGAACCAGGGACCTTTAGATCTTCAGTCTAACGCTCTCCCAACTGAGCTATTTCGGCCCCGAAGGAAACCGTCGGACGTCGTTCTGAGTCGCTTTTATTTAACCCCTCCCCCTACCACTTAACTATTTAAAGATTAAAATTTCGGAGCACGTTGCCGAACCCCGGGATCGAACCAGGGACCTTTAGATCTTCAGTCTAACGCTCTCCCAACTGAGCTATTCCGGCCCCGAAAGAAACCGTCGGACGTCGTTCTGAGTCGCTTTTATTTAACCCCTCCCCCTACCACTTAACTATTTAAAGATTAAAATTTCGGAGCACGTTGCCGAACCCCGGGATCGAACCAGGGACCTGTAGATCTTCAGTCTAACGCTCTCCCAACTGAGCTATTCCGGCCCCGAAAGAAACCGTCGGACGTCGTTCTGAGTCGCTTTTATTTAACCCCTCCCCCTACCACTTAACTATTTAAAGATTAAAATTTCGGAGCACGTTTCCGAAACCCGGGATCGAACCAGGGACCTTTAGATCTTCAGTCTAACGCTCTCCCAACTGAGCTATTTCGGCCCCGATAAACATGGTCGGACATCGTTCCGAGTCGCTTTTATTTAACCCCTCCCCCTACCACTTAACTATTTAAAGATTAAAATTTCGGAGCACGTTGCCGAAACCCGGGATCGAACCAGGGACCTTTAGATCTTCAGTCTAACGCTCTCCCAACTGAGCTATTTCGGCCCCGATAAACATGGTCGGACATCGTTCCGAGTCGCTTTTATTTAACCCCTCCCCCTACCACTTAACTATTTAAAGATTAAAATTTCGGAGCACGTTGCCGAAACCCGGGATCGAACCATGGACCTTTAGATCTTCACTCTAACGCTCTCCCAACTGAGCTATTTCGGCCCCGAAGGAATCCGTCGGACGTCGTTCCGACTCTTCCGAGTCGCTTTTGTTTAACCCCTCCCCCTACCACTTAACTATTTAAAGATTAAAATTTCGGAGCACGTTGCCGAAACCCGGGATCGAACCAGGGACCTTTAGATCTTCAGTCTAACGCTCTCCCAACTGAGCTATTTCGGCCCCGATAAACATGGTCGGACATCGTTCCGAGTCGCTTTTATTTAACCCCTCCCCCTACCACTTAACTATTTAAAGATTAAAATTTCGGAGCACGTTGCCGAAACCCGGGATCGAACCATGGACCTTTAGATCTTCACTCTAACGCTCTCCCAACTGAGCTATTTCGGTCCCGAAGGAAACCGTCGGACGTCGTTCCGAGTCGCTTTTATTTAACCCCTCCCCCTATCACTTAACTATTTAAAGATTAAAATTTCGGAGCACGTTGCCGAAACCCGGGATCGAACCAGGGACCTTTAGATCTTCAGTCTAACGCTCTCCCAACTGAGCTATTTCGGCCCCGAAGCAAACCGTCGGACGTCGTTCCGAGTCGCTTTTATTTAACCCCTCCCCCTACCACTTAACTATTTAAAGATTAAAATTTCGGAGCACGTTGCCGAAACCCGGGATCGAACCAGGGACCTTTAGATCTTCAGTCTAACGCTCTCCCAACTGAGCTATTTCGGCCCCGAAAGAAACCGTCGGACGTCGTTCTGAGTCGCTTTTATTTAACCCCTCCCCCTACCACTTAACTATTTAAAGATTAAAATTTCGGAGCACGTTGCCGAAACCCGGGATCGAACCAGGGACCTTTAGATCTTCAGTCTAACGCTCTCCCAATTGAGCTATTTCGGCCCCGAAGGAATCCGTCGGACGTCGTTCCGACTCTTCCGAGTCGCTTTTATTTAACCCCTCCCCCTACCACTTAACTATTTAAAGATTAAAATTTCGGAGCACGTTGCCGAAACCCGGGATCGAACCATGGACCTTTAGATCTTCACTCTAACGCTCTCCCAACTGAGCTATTTCGGTCCCGAAGGAAACCGTCGGACGTCGTTCCGAGTCGCTTTTATTTAACCCCTCCCCCTACCACTTAACTATTTAAAGATTAAAATTTCGGAGCACGTTGCCGAAACCCGGGATCGAACCATGGACCTTTAGATCTTCACTCTAACGCTCTCCCAACTGAGCTATTTCGGTCCCGAAAGAAACCGTCGGACGTCGTTCCGAGTCGCTTTTATTTAACCCCTCCCCCTACCACTTAACTATTTAAAGATTAAAATTTCGGAGCACGTTGCCGAAACCCGGGATCGAACCATGGACCTTTAGATCTTCACTCTAACGCTCTCCCAACTGAGCTATTTCGGTCCCGAAGGAAACCGTCGGACGTCGTTCCGAGACGCTTTTATTTAACCCCTCCCCCTACCACTTAACTATTTAAAGATTAAAATTTCGGAGCACGTTGCCGAAACCCGGGATCGAACCATGGACCTTTAGATCTTCACTCTAACGCTCTCCCAACTGAGCTATTTCGGCCCCGAAGGAAACCGTCGGACGTCGTTCCGAGTCGCTTTTATTTAACCCCTCCCCCTATCACTTAACTATTTAAAGATTAAAATTTCGGAGCACGTTGCCGAAACCCGGGATCGAACCAGGGACCTTTAGATCTTCAGTCTAACGCTCTCCCAACTGAGCTATTTCGGTCCCGAAGCAAACCGTCGGACGTCGTTCCGAGTCGCTTTTATTTAACCCCTCCCCCTACCACTTAACTATTTAAAGATTAAAATTTCGGAGCACGTTGCCGAAACCCGGGATCGAACCAGGGACCTTTAGATCTTCAGTCTAACGCTCTCCCAACTGAGCTATTTCGGCCCCGAAAGAAACCGTCGGACGTCGTTCTGAGTCGCTTTTATTTAACCCCTCCCCCTACCACTTAACTATTTAAAGATTAAAATTTCGGAGCACGTTGCCGAAACCCGGGATCGAACCAGGGACCTTTAGATCTTCAGTCTAACGCTCTCCCAACTGAGCTATTTCGGCCCCGAAAGAAACCGTCGGACGTCGTTCTGAGTCGCTTTTATTTAACCCCTCCCCCTACCACTTAACTATTTAAAGATTAAAATTTCGGAGCACGTTGCCGAAACCCGGGATCGAACCAGGGACCTTTAGATCTTCAGTCTAACGCTCTCCCAACTGAGCTATTTCGGCCCCGAAAGAAACCGTCGGACGTCGTTCTGAGTCGCTTTTATTTAACCCCTCCCCCTACCACTTAACTATTTAAAGATTAAAATTTCGGAGCACGTTTCCGAAACCCGGGATCGAACCAGGGACCTTTAGATCTTCAGTCTAACGCTCTCCCAACTGAGCTATTTCGGCCTCGAAGGAAACCGTCGGACGTCGTTCTGAGTCGCTTTTATTTAACCCCTCCCCCTACCACTTAACTATTTAAAGATTAAAATTTCGGAGCACGTTTCCGAAACCCGGGATCGAACCAGGGACCTTTAGATCTTCAGTCTAACGCTCTCCCAACTGAGCTATTTCGGCCTCGAAGGAAACCGTCGGACGTCGTTCCGAGTCGCTTTTATTTAAATCCTCCCCCTACCACTTAACTATTTAAAGATTAAAAATTCGGAGCACATTGCCGAAACCCGGGATCGAACCAGGGACCTTTAGTTCTTCAGTCTAACGCTCTCCCAACTGAGCTATTTCGGCCCCGAAGGAAACCGTCGGACGTCGTTCCGACTCTTCCGAGTCGCTTTTATTTAACCCCTCCCCCTACCACTTAACTATTTAAAGATTAAAATTTCGGAGCACGTTGCCGAAACCCGGGATCGAACCAGGGACCTTTAGATCTTCAGTCTAACGCTCTCCCAATTGAGCTATTTCGGCCCCGAAGGAATCCGTCGGACGTCGTTCCGACTCTTCCGAGTCGCTTTTATTTAACCCCTCCCCCTACCACTTAACTATTTAAAGATTAAAATTTCGGAGCACGTTGCCGAAACCCGGGATCGAACCAGGGACCTTTAGATCTTCAGTCTAACGCTCTCCCAATTGAGCTATTTCGGCCCCGAAGGAATCCGTCGGACGTCGTTCCGACTCTTCCGAGTCGCTTTTATTTAACCCCTCCCCCTACCACTTAACTATTTAAAGATTAAAATTTCGGAGCACGTTGCCGAAACCCGGGATCGAACCAGGGACCTTTAGATCTTCAGTCTAACGCTCTCCCAATTGAGCTATTTCGGCCCCGAAGGAATCCGTCGGACGTCGTTCCGACTCTTCCGAGTCGCTTTTATTTAACCCCTCCCCCTACCACTTAACTATTTAAAGATTAAAATTTCGGAGCACGTTGCCGAAACCCGGGATCGAACCAGGGACTTTTAGATCTTCAGTCTAACGCTCTCCCAACTGAGCTATTTCGGCCCCGATAAACATGGTCGGACATCGTTCCGAGTCGCTTTTATTTAACCCCTCCCCCTACCACTTAACTATTTAAAGATTAAAAATTCGGAGCTCGTTGCCGAAACCCGGGATCGAACCAGGGACCTTTAGATCTTCAGTCTAACGCTCTCCCGACTGAGCTATTTCGGCCCCGAAGGAAACCGGCGGACGTCGTTCCGAGTCGCTTTTATTTAACCCCTCCCCCTACGACTAAACTATTTAAAGATTAAAAATTCGGAGCTCGTTGCCGAAACCCGGGATCGAACCAGGGACCTTTAGATCTTCAGTCTAACGCTCTCCCAACTGAGCTATTTCGTCCTCGAAGGAAATCGTCGGACGTCGTTCCGAGTCGCTTTTATTTAACCCCTCCCCCTACGACTAAACTATTTAAAGATTAAAAATTCGGAGCTCGTTGCCGAAACCCGGGATCGAACCAGGGACCTTTAGATCTTCAGTCTAACGCTCTCCCAACTGAGCTATTTCGGTCCCGAAGGAAACCGTCGGACGTCGTTCCGAGTCGCTTTTATTTAACCCCTCCCCCTATCACTTAACTATTTAAAGATTAAAATTTCGGAGCACGTTGCCGAAACACGGGATCGAACCAGGGACCTTTAGATCTTCAGCCTAACGCTCTCCCAACTGAGCTATTTCGGCCCCGAAGCAAACCGTCGGACGTCGTTCCGAGTCGCTTTTATTTAACCCCTCCCCCTACCACTTAACTATTTAAAGATTAAAATTTCGGAGCACGTTGCCGAAACCCGGGATCGAACCAGGGACCTTTAGATCTTCAGTCTAACGCTCTCCCAACTGAGCTATTTCGGCCCCGAAGCAAACCGTCGGACGTCGTTCCGAGTCGCTTTTATTTAACCCCTCCCCCTACCACTTAACTATTTAAAGATAAAAATTTCGGAGCACGTTGCCGAAACCCGGGATCGAACCAGGGACCTTTAGATCTTCAGTCTAACGCTCTCCCAACTGAGCTATTTCGGCCCCGAAAGTAACCGTCGGAGATCGTTCCGAGTCGCTTTTATTTAACCCCTCCCCCTACCACTTAACTATTTAAAGATTAAAATTTCGGAGCACGTTGCCGAAACCCGGGATCGAACCAGGGACCTTTAGATCTTCAGTCTAACGCTCTCCCAACTGAGCTATTTCGGCCTTGAAAGAAACAGTCGGACGTCGTTCTGAGTCGCTTTTATTTAACCCCTCCCCCTACCACTTAACTATTTAAAGATTAAAATTTCGGAGCACGTTTCCGAAACCCGGGATCGAACCAGGGACCTTTAGATCTTCAGTCTAACGCTCTCCCAACTGAGCTATTTCGGCTCCGAAGCAAACCGTCGGACGTCGTTCCGAGTCGCTTTTATTTAACCCCTCCCCCTACCACTTAACTATTTAAAGATTAAAATTTCGGAGCACGTTGCCGAAACCCGGGATCGAACCAGGGACCTTTAGATCTTCAGCCTAACGCTCTCCCAACTGAGCTATTTCGGCCCCGAAGCAAACCGTCGGACGTCGTTCCGAGTCGCTTTTATTTAACCCCTCCCCCTACCACTTAACTATTTAAAGATTAAAATTTCGGAGCACGTTGCCGAAACCCGGGATCGAACCAGGGACCTTTAGATCTTCAGTCTAACGCTCTCCCAACTGAGCTATTTCGGCCCCAAAGCAAACCGTCGGACGTCGTTCCGAGTCGCTTTTATTTAACCCCTCCCCCTACCACTTAACTATTTAAAGATTAAAATTTCGGATCACGTTGCCGAAACCCGGGATCGAACCAGGGACCTTTAGATCTTCAGTCTAACGCTCTCCCAACTGAGCTATTTCGGCCCCGAAGCAAACCGTCGGACGTCGTTCCGAGTCGCTTTTATTTAACCCCTCCCCCTACCACTTAACTATTTAAAGATAAAAATTTCGGAGCACGTTGCCGAAACCCGGGATCGAACCAGGGACCTTTAGATCTTCAGTCTAACGCTCTCCCAACTGAGCTATTTCGGCCCCGAAAGTAACCGTCGGAGATCGTTCCGAGTCGCTTTTATTTAACCCCTCCCCCTACCACTTAACTATTTAAAGATTAAAATTTCGGAGCACGTTGCCGAAACCCGGGATCGAACCAGGGACCTTTAGATCTTCAGTCTAACGCTCTCCCAACTGAGCTATTTCGGCCTTGAAAGAAACAGTCGGACGTCGTTCTGAGTCGCTTTTATTTAACCCCTCCCCCTACCACTTAACTATTTAAAGATTAAAATTTCGGAGCACGTTTCCGAAACCCGGGATCGAACCAGGGACCTTTAGATCTTCAGTCTAACGCTCTCCCAACTGAGCTATTTCGGCCCCGAAGGAAACCGTCGGACGTCGTTCCGAGTCGCTTTTATTTAAATCCTCCCCCTACCACTTAACTATTTAAAGATTAAAAATTCGGAGCACGTTGCCGAAACCCGGGATCGAACCAGGGACCTTTAGATCTTCAGTCTAACGCTCTCCCAACTGAGCTATTTCGGCCCCGAAGGAAACCGTCGGACGTCGTTCCGACTCTTCCGAGTCGCTTTTATTTAACCCCTCCCCCTACCACTTAACTATTTAAAGATTAAAATTTCGGAGCACGTTGCCGAAACCCGGGATCGAACCAGGGACCTTTAGATCTTCAGTTTAACGCTCTCCCAATTGAGCTATTTCGGCCCCGAAGGAATCCGTCGGACGTCGTTCCGACTCTTCCGAGTCGCTTTTATTTAACCCCTCCCCCTACCACTTAACTATTTAAAGATTAAAATTTCGGAGAACGTTGCCGAAACCCGGGATCGAACCAGGGACCTTTAGATCTTCAGTCTAACGCTCTCCCAACTGAGCTATTTCGGCCCCGATAAACATGGTCGGACATCGTTCCGAGTCGCTTTTATTTAACCCCTCCCCCTACCACTTAACTATTTAAAGATTAAAAATTCGGAGCTCGTTGCCGAAACCCGGGATCGAACCAGGGACCTTTAGATCTTCAGTCTAACGCTCTCCCAACTGAGCTATTTCGGCCCCGAAGGAAACCGGCGGACGTCGTTCCGAGTCGCTTTTATTTAACCCCTCCCCCTACGACTAAACTATTTAAAGATTAAAAATTCGGAGCTCGTTGCCGAAACCCGGGATCGAACCAGGGACCTTTAGATCTTCAGTCTAACGCTCTCCCAACTGAGCTATTTCGTCCTCGAAGGAAATCGTCGGACGTCGTTCCGAGTCGCTTTTATTTAACCCCTCCCCCTACGACTAAACTATTTAAAGATTAAAAATTCGGAGCTCGTTGCCGAAACCCGGGATCGAACCAGGGACCTTTAGATCTTCAGTCTAACGCTCTCCCAACTGAGCTATTTCGGCCCCGATAAACATGGTCGGACATCGTTCCGAGTCGCTTTTATTTAACCCCTCCCCCTACCACTTAACTATTTAAAGATTAAAAATTCGGAGCTCGTTGCCGAAACCCGGGATCGAACCAGGGACCTTTAGATCTTCAGTCTAACGCTCTCCCAACTGAGCTATTTCGGCCCCGAAGGAAACCGGCGGACGTCGTTCCGAGTCGCTTTTATTTAACCCCTCCCCCTACGACTAAACTATTTAAAGATTAAAAATTCGGAGCTCGTTGCCGAAACCCGGGATCGAACCAGGGACCTTTAGATCTTCAGTCTAACGCTCTCCCAACTGAGCTATTTCGTCCTCGAAGGAAATCGTCGGACGTCGTTCCGAGTCGCTTTTATTTAACCCCTCCCCCTACGACTAAACTATTTAAAGATTAAAAATTCGGAGCTCGTTGCCGAAACCCGGGATCGAACCAGGGACCTTTAGATCTTCAGTCTAACGCTCTCCCAACTGAGCTATTTCGGCCCCGAAGCAAACCGTCGGACGTCGTTCCGAGTCGCTTTTATTTAACCCCTCCCCCTACCACTTAACTATTTAAAGATAAAAATTTCGGAGCACGTTGCCGAAACCCGGGATCGAACCAGGGACCTTTAGATCTTCAGTCTAACGCTCTCCCAACTGAGCTATTTCGGCCCCGAAAGTAACCGTCGGAGATCGTTCCGAGTCGCTTTTATTTAACCCCTCCCCCTACCACTTAACTATTTAAAGATTAAAATTTCGGAGCACGTTGCCGAAACCCGGGATCGAACCAGGGACCTTTAGATCTTCAGTCTAACGCTCTCCCAACTGAGCTATTTCGGCCTTGAAAGAAACAGTCGGACGTCGTTCTGAGTCGCTTTTATTTAACCCCTCCCCCTACCACTTAACTATTTAAAGATTAAAATTTCGGAGCACGTTTCCGAAACCCGGGATCGAACCAGGGACCTTTAGATCTTCAGTCTAACGCTCTCCCAACTGAGCTATTTCGGCCCCGAAGCAAACCGTCGGACGTCGTTCCGAGTCGCTTTTATTTAACCCCTCCCCCTACCACTTAACTATTTAAAGATTAAAATTTCGGAGCACGTTGCCGAAACCCGGGATCGAACCAGGGACCTTTAGATCTTCAGCCTAACGCTCTCCCAACTGAGCTATTTCGGCCCCGAAGCAAACCGTCGGACGTCGTTCCGAGTCGCTTTTATTTAACCCCTCCCCCTACCACTTAACTATTTAAAGATTAAAATTTCGGAGCACGTTGCCGAAACCCGGGATCGAACCAGGGACTTTTAGATCTTCAGTCTAACGCTCTCCCAACTGAGCTATTTCGGCCCCAAAGCAAACCGTCGGACGTCGTTCCGAGTCGCTTTTATTTAACCCCTCCCCCTACCACTTAACTATTTAAAGATTAAAATTTCGGATCACGTTGCCGAAACCCGGGATCGAACCAGGGACCTTTAGATCTTCAGTCTAACGCTCTCCCAACTGAGCTATTTCGGCCCCGAAGCAAACCGTCGGACGTCGTTCCGAGTCGCTTTTATTTAACCCCTCCCCCTACCACTTAACTATTTAAAGATAAAAATTTCGGAGCACGTTGCCGAAACCCGGGATCGAACCAGGGACCTTTAGATCTTCAGTCTAACGCTCTCCCAACTGAGCTATTTCGGCCCCGAAAGTAACCGTCGGAGATCGTTCCGAGTCGCTTTTATTTAACCCCTCCCCCTACCACTTAACTATTTAAAGATTAAAATTTCGGAGCACGTTGCCGAAACCCGGGATCGAACCAGGGACCTTTAGATCTTCAGTCTAACGCTCTCCCAACTGAGCTATTTCGGCCTTGAAAGAAACAGTCGGACGTCGTTCTGAGTCGCTTTTATTTAACCCCTCCCCCTACCACTTAACTATTTAAAGATTAAAATTTCGGAGCACGTTTCCGAAACCCGGGATCGAACCAGGGACCTTTAGATCTTCAGTCTAACGCTCTCCCAACTGAGCTATTTCGGCCTCGAAGGAAACCGTCGGACGTCGTTCCGAGTCGCTTTTATTTAAATCCTCCCCCTACCACTTAACTATTTAAAGATTAAAAATTCGGAGCACGTTGCCGAAACCCGGGATCGAACCAGGGACCTTTAGATCTTCAGTCTAACGCTCTCCCAACTGAGCTATTTCGGCCCCGAAGGAAACCGTCGGACGTCGTTCCGACTCTTCCGAGTCGCTTTTATTTAACCCCTCCCCCTACCACTTAACTATTTAAAGATTAAAATTTCGGAGCACGTTGCCGAAACCCGGGATCGAACCAGGGACCTTTAGATCTTCAGTCTAACGCTCTCCCAATTGAGCTATTTCGGCCCCGAAGGAATCCGTCGGACGTCGTTCCGACTCTTCCGAGTCGCTTTTATTTAACCCCTCCCCCTACCACTTAACTATTTAAAGATTAAAATTTCGGAGCACGTTGCCGAAACCCGGGATCGAACCAGGGACCTTTAGATCTTCAGTCTAACGCTCTCCCAACTGAGCTATTTCGGCCCCGATAAACATGGTCGGACATCGTTCCGAGTCGCTTTTATTTAACCCCTCCCCCTACCACTTAACTATTTAAAGATTAAAAATTCGGAGCTCGTTGCCGAAACCCGGGATCGAACCAGGGACCTTTAGATCTTCAGTCTAACGCTCTCCCAACTGAGCTATTTCGGCCCCGAAGGAAACCGGCGGACGTCGTTCCGAGTCGCTTTTATTTAACCCCTCCCCCTACGACTAAACTATTTAAAGATTAAAAATTCGGAGCTCGTTGCCGAAACCCGGGATCGAACCAGGGACCTTTAGATCTTCAGTCTAACGCTCTCCCAACTGAGCTATTTCGTCCTCGAAGGAAATCGTCGGACGTCGTTCCGAGTCGCTTTTATTTAACCCCTCCCCCTACGACTAAACTATTTAAAGATTAAAAATTCGGAGCTCGTTGCCGAAACCCGGGATCGAACCAGGGACCTTTAGATCTTCAGTCTAACGCTCTCCCAACTGAGCTATTTCGTCCTCGAAGGAAATCGTCGGACGTCGTTCCGAGTCGCTTTTATTTAACCCCTCCCCCTACGACTAAACTATTTAAAGATTAAAAATTCGGAGCTCGTTGCCGAAACCCGGGATCGAACCAGGGACCTTTAGATCTTCAGTCTAACGCTCTCCCAACTGAGCTATTTCGGTCCCGAAGGAAACCGTCGGACGTCGTTCCGAGTCGCTTTTATTTAACCCCTCCCCCTATCACTTAACTATTTAAAGATTAAAATTTCGGAGCACGTTGCCGAAACACGGGATCGAACCAGGGACCTTTAGATCTTCAGTCTAACGCTCTCCCAACTAAGCTATTTCGGCCCCGAAGCAAACCGTCGGACGTCGTTCCGAGTCGCTTTTATTTAACCCCTCCCCCTACCACTTAACTATTTAAAGATTAAAATTTCGGAGCACGTTGCCGAAACCCGGGATCGAACCAGGGACCTTTAGATCTTCAGTCTAACGCTCTCCCAACTGAGCTATTTCGGCCCCGAAGCAAACCGTCGGACGTCGTTCCGAGTCGCTTTTATTTAACCCCTCCCCCTACCACTTAACTATTTAAAGATTAAAATTTCGGAGCACGTTGCCGAAACCCGGGATCGAACCAGGGACCTTTAGATCTTCAGTCTAACGCTCTCCCAACTGAGCTATTTCGGCCCCGAAGCAAACCGTCGGACGTCGTTCCGAGTCGCTTTTATTTAACCCCTCCCCCTACCACTTAACTATTTAAAGATTAAAATTTCGGAGCACGTTGCCGAAACCCGGGATCGAACCAGGGACCTTTAGATCTTCAGTCTAACGCTCTCCCAACTGAGCTATTTCGGCCCCGAAGCAAACCGTCGGACGTCGTTCCGAGTCGCTTTTATTTAACCCCTCCCCCTACCACTTAACTATTTAAAGATTAAAATTTCGGAGCACGTTGCCGAAACCCGGGATCGAACCAGGGACCTTTAGATCTTCAGTCTAACGCTCTCCCAACTGAGCTATTTCGGCCCCGAAGCAAACCGTCGGACGTCGTTCCGAGTCGCTTTTATTTAACCCCTCCCCCTACCACTTAACTATTTAAAGATTAAAATTTCGGAGCACGTTGCCGAAACCCGGGATCGAACCAGGGACCTTAAGATCTTCAGTCTAACGCTCTCCCAACTGAGCTATTTCGGCCCCGAAAGAAACCGTCGGACGTCGTTCCGAGTCGCTTTTATTTAACCCCTCCCCCTACCACTTAACTATTTAAAGATTAAAATTTCGGAGCACGTTGCCGAAACCCGGGATCGAACCAGGGACCTTAAGATCTTCAGTCTAACGCTCTCCCAACTGAGCTATTTCGGCCCCGAAAGAAACCGTCGGACGTCGTTCCGAGTCGCTTTTATTTAACCCCTCCCCCTACCACTTAACTATTTAAAGATTAAAATTTCGGAGCACGTTGCCGAAACCCGGGATCGAACCAGGGACCTTTAGATCTTCAGTCTAACGCTCTCCCAACTGAGCTATTTCGGCCTCGAAGGAAACCGTCGGACGTCGTTCCGAGTCGCTTTTATTTAAATCCTCCCCCTACCACTTAACTATTTAAAGATTAAAAATTCGGAGCACGTTGCCGAAACCCGGGATCGAACCAGGGACCTTTAGATCTTCAGTCTAACGCTCTCCCAATTGAGCTATTTCGGCCCCGAAGGAATCCGTCGGACGTCGTTCCGACTCTTCCGAGTCGCTTTTATTTAACCCCTCCCCCTACCACTTAACTATTTAAAGATTAAAATTTCGGAGCACGTTGCCGAAACCCGGGATCGAACCAGGGACCTTTAGATCTTCAGTCTAACGCTCTCCCAACTGAGCTATTTCGGCCCCGATAAAAATGGTCGGACATCGTTCCGAGTCGCTTTTATTTAACCCCTCCCCCTACCACTTAACTATTTAAAGATTAAAAATTCGGAGCTCGTTGCCGAAACCCGGGATCGAACCAGGGACCTTTAGATCTTCAGTCTAACGCTCTCCCAACTGAGCTATTTCGGCCCCGAAGAAAACCGTCGGACGTCGTTCCGAGTCGCTTTTATTTAACCCCTCCCCCTACCACTTAACTATTTAAAGATTAAAAATTCGGAGCTCGTTGCCGAAACCCGGGATCGAACCAGGGACCTTTAGATCTTCAGTCTAACGCTCTCCCAACTGAGCTATTTCGGCCCCGAAGAAATCCGTCGGACGTCGTTCCGAGTCGCTTTTATTTAACCCCTCCCCCTATCACTTAACTATTTAAAGATTAAAATTTCGGAGCACGTTGCCGAAACACGGGATCGAACCAGGGACCTTTAGATCTTCAGTCTAACGCTCTCCCAACTGAGCTATTTCGGCCCCGAAGCAAACCGTCGGACGTCGTTCCGAGTCGCTTTTATTTAACCCCTCCCCCTACCACTTAACTATTTAAAGATTAAAATTTCGGAGCACGTTGCCGAAACCCGGGATCGAACCAGGGACCTTTAGATCTTCAGTCTAACGCTCTCCCAACTGAGCTATTTCGGCCCCGAAGCAAACCGTCGGACGTCGTTCCGAGTCGCTTTTATTTAACCCCTCCCCCTATCACTTAACTATTTAAAGATTAAAATTTCGGAGCACGTTGCCGAAACACGGGATCGAACCAGGGACCTTTAGATCTTCAGTCTAACGCTCTCCCAACTGAGCTATTTCGGCCCCGAAGCAAACCGTCGGACGTCGTTCCGAGTCGCTTTTATTTAACCCCTCCCCCTACCACTTAACTATTTAAAGATTAAAATTTCGGAGCACGTTGCCGAAACCCGGGATCGAACCAGGGACCTTTAGATCTTCAGTCTAACGCTCTCCCAACTGAGCTATTTCGGCCCCGAAGCAAACCGTCGGACGTCGTTCCGAGTCGCTTTTATTTAACCCCTCCCCCTACCACTTAACTATTTAAAGATTAAAATTTCGGAGCACGTTGCCGAAACCCGGGATCGAACCAGGGACCTTTAGATCTTCAGTCTAACGCTCTCCCAACTGAGCTATTTCGGCCCCGAAGCAAACCGTCGGACGTCGTTCCGAGTCGCTTTTATTTAACCCCTCCCCCTACCACTTAACTATTTAAAGATTAAAATTTCGGAGCACGTTGCCGAAACCCGGGATCGAACCAGGGACCTTTAGATCTTCAGTCTAACGCTCTCCCAACTGAGCTATTTCGGCCCCGAAGCAAACCGTCGGACGTCGTTCCGAGTCGCTTTTATTTAACCCCTCCCCCTTCCACTTAACTATTTAAAGATTAAAATTTCGGAGCACGTTGCCGAAACCCGGGATCGAACCAGGGACCTTTAGATCTTCAGTCTAACGCTCTCCCAACTGAGCTATTTCGGCCCCGAAGCAAACCGTCGGACGTCGTTCCGAGTCGCTTTTATTTAACCCCTCCCCCTACCACTTAACTATTTAAAGATTAAAATTTCGGAGCACGTTGCCGAAACCCGGGATCGAACCAGGGACCTTAAGATCTTCAGTCTAACGCTCTCCCAACTGAGCTATTTCGGCCCCGAAAGAAACCGTCGGACGTCGTTCCGAGTCGCTTTTATTTAACCCCTCCCCCTACCACTTAACTATTTAAAGATTAAAATTTCGGAGCACGTTGCCGAAACCCGGGATCGAAACAGGGACCTTAAGATCTTCAGTCTAACGCTCTCCCAACTGAGCTATTTCGGCCCCGAAAGAAACCGTCGGACGTCGTTCCGAGTCGCTTTTATTTAACCCCTCCCCCTACCACTTAACTATTTAAAGATTAAAATTTCGGAGCACGTTGCCGAAACCCGGGATCGAACCAGGGACCTTTAGATCTTCAGTCTAACGCTCTCCCAACTGAGCTATTTCGGCCTCGAAGGAAACCGTCGGACGTCGTTCCGAGTCGCTTTTATTTAAATCCTCCCCCTACCACTTAACTATTTAAAGATTAAAAATTCGGAGCACGTTGCCGAAACCCGGGATCGAACCAGGGACCTTTAGATCTTCAGTCTAACGCTCTCCCAACTGAGCTATTTCGGCCCCGAAGGAAACCGTCGGACGTCGTTCCGACTCTTCCGAGTCGCTTTTATTTAACCCCTCCCCCTACCACTTAACTATTTAAAGATTAAAATTTCGGAGCACGTTGCCGAAACCCGGGATCGAACCAGGGACCTTTAGATCTTCAGTCTAACGCTCTCCCAATTGAGCTATTTCGGCCCCGAAGGAATCCGTCGGACGTCGTTCCGACTCTTCCGAGTCGCTTTTATTTAACCCCTCCCCCTACCACTTAACTATTTAAAGATTAAAATTTCGGAGCACGTTGCCGAAACCCGGGATCGAACCAGGGACCTTTAGATCTTCAGTCTAACGCTCTCCCAACTGAGCTATTTCGGCCCCGATAAACATGGTCGGACATCGTTCCGAGTCGCTTTTATTTAACCCCTCCCCCTACCACTTAACTATTTAAAGATTAAAAATTCGGAGCTCGTTGCCGAAACCCGGGATCGAACCAGGGACCTTTAGATCTTCAGTCTAACGCTCTCCCAACTGAGCTATTTCGGCCCCGAAGAAAACCGTCGGACGTCGTTCCGAGTCGCTTTTATTTAACCCCTCCCCCTACCACTTAACTATTTAAAGATTAAAAATTCGGAGCTCGTTGCCGAAACCCGGGATCGATCCAGGGACCTTTAGATCTTCAGTCTAACGCTCTCCCAACTGAGCTATTTCGGCCCCGAAGAAAACCGTCGGACGTCGTTCCGAGTCGCTTTTATTTAACCCCTCCCCCTACCACTTAACTATTTAAAGATTAAAAATTCGGAGCTCGTTGCCGAAACCCGGGATCGAACCAGGGACCTTTAGATCTTCAGTCTAACGCTCTCCCAACTGAGCTATTTCGGCCCCGAAGAAAACCGTCGGACGTCGTTCCGAGTCGCTTTTATTTAACCCCTCCCCCTACCACTTAACTATTTAAAGATTAAAAATTCGGAGCTCGTTGCCGAAACCCGGGATCGAACCATGGACCTTAAGATCTTCAGTCTAACGCTCTCCCAACTGAGCTATTTCGGCCCCGAAGGTAACCGTCGGACGTCGTTCCGAGTCGCTTTTATTTAACCCCTCCCCCTACCACTTAACTATTTAAAGATTAAAATTTCGGAGCACGTTGCCGAAACTCGGGATCGAACCAGGGACCTTTAGATCTTCAGTCTAACGCTCTCCCAACTGAGCTATTTCGGCCCCGAAGGAAACCGTCGGACGTCGTTCCGAGTCGCTTTTATTTAACCCCTCCCCCTACCACTTAACTATTTAAAGATTAAAATTTCGGAGCACGTTGCCGAAACTCGGGATCGAACCAGGGACCTTTAGATCTTCAGTCTAACGCTCTCCCAACTGAGCTATTTCGGCCCCGAAGGAAACCGTCGGACGTCGTTCCGAGTCGCTTTTATTTAACCCCTCCCCCTACCACTTAACTATTTAAAGATTAAAATTTCGGAGCACGTTGCCGAAACTCGGGATCGAACCAGGGACCTTTAGATCTTCAGTCTAACGCTCTCCCAACTGAGCTATTTCGGCCCCGAAGGAAACCGTCGGACGTCGTTCCGAGTCGCTTTTATTTAACCCCTCCGCCTACGACTAAACTATTTAAAGATTAAAAATTCGGAGCTCGTTGCCGAAACCCGGGATCGAACCAGGGACCTTTAGATCTTCAGTCTAACGCTCTCCCAACTGAGCTATTTCGGCCCCGAAGGAAACCGTCGGACGTCGTTCTGAGTCGCTTTTATTTAACCCCTCCCCCTACGACTAAACTATTTAAAGATTAAAAATTCGGAGCTCGTTGCCGAAACCCGGGATCGAACCAGGGACCTTTAGATCTTCAGTCTAACGCTCTCCCAACTGAGCTATTTCGGCCCCGAAGGAAACCGTCGGACGTCGTTCTGAGTCGCTTTTATTTAACCCCTCCCCCTACGACTAAACTATTTAAAGATTAAAAATTCGGAGCTCGTTGCCGAAACCGGGGATCGAACCAGGGACCTTTAGATCTTCAGTCTAACGCTCTCCCAACTGAGCTATTTCGGCCCCGAAGGAAACCGTCGGACGTCGTTCTGAGTCGCTTTTATTTAACCCCTCCCCCTACGACTAAACTATTTAAAGATTAAAAATTCGGAGCTCGTTGCCGAAACCCGGGATCGAACCAGGAACCTTTAGATCTTCAGTCTAACGCTCTCCCAACTGAGCTATTTCGGCCCCGAAGGAAACCGTCGGACGTCGTTCCGAGTCGCTTTTATTTAACCCCTCCCCCTACGACTAAACTATTTAAAGATTAAAAATTCGGAGCCCGTTGCCGAAACCCGGGATCGAACCAGGGACCTTTAGATCTTCAGTCTAACGCTCTCCCAACTGAGCTATTTCGGCCCCGAAGGAAACCGTCGGACGTCGTTCCGAGTCGCTTTTATTTAACCCCTCCCCCTACGACTAAACTATTTAAAGATTAAAAATTCGGAGCCCGTTGCCGAAACCCGGGATCGAACCAGGGACCTTTAGATCTTCAGTCTAAGTCTCTCCCAACTAAGCTATTTCGGCCCCGAAGGAAACCGTCGGACGTCGTTCTGAGTCGCTTTTATTTATCCCTCCCCCTACGACTAAACTATTTAAAGATTAAAAATTCGGAGCCCGTTGCCGAAACCCGGGATCGAACCAGGGACCTTTAGATCTTCAGTCTAAGTCTCTCCCAACTAAGCTATTTCGGCCCCGGAGGAAACCGTCGGACGTCGTTCTGAGTCGCTTTTATTTAACCCCTCCCCCTACGACTAAACTATTTAAAGATTAAAAATTCGGAGCCCGTTGCCGAAACCCGGGATCGAACCAGGGACCTTTAGATCTTCAGTCTAACGCTCTCCCAACTGAGCTATTTCGGCCCCGAAGGAAACCGTCGGACGTCGTTCCGAGTCGCTTTTATTTAACCCCTCCCCCTACGACTAAACTATTTAAAGATTAAAAATTCGGAGCCCGTTGCCGAAACCCGGGATCGAACCAGGGACCTTTAGATCTTCAGTCTAACGCTCTCCCAACTGAGCTATTTCGGCCCCGAAGGAAACCGTCGGACGTCGTTCCGAGTCGCTTTTATTTAACCCCTCCCCCTACGACTAAACTATTTAAAGATTAAAAATTCGGAGCCCGTTGCCGAAACCCGGGATCGAACCAGGGACCTTTAGATCTTCAGTCTAACGCTCTCCCAACTGAGCTATTTCGGCCCCGAAGGAAACCGTCGGACGTCGTTCCGAGTCGCTTTTATTTAACCCCTCCCCCTACGACTAAACTATTTAAAGATTAAAAATTCGGAGCCCGTTGCCGAAACCCGGGATCGAACCAGGGACCTTTAAATCTTCAGTCTAACGCTCTCCCAACTGAGCTATTTCGGCCCCGAAGGAAACCGTCGGACGTCGTTCCGAGTCGCTTTTATTTAACCCCTCCCCCTACGACTAAACTATTTAAAGATTAAAAATTCGGAGCCCGTTGCCGAAACCCGGGATCGAACCAGGGACCTTTAAATCTTCAGTCTAACGCTCTCCCAACTGAGCTATTTCGGCCCCGAAGGAAACCGTCGGACGTCGTTCCGAGTCGCTTTTATTTAACCCCTCCCCCTACGACTAAACTATTTAAACTTTAAAAATTCGGAGCCCGTTGCCGAAACCCGGGATCGAACCAGGGACCTTTAGATCTTCAGTCTAACGCTCTCCCAACTGAGCTATTTCGGCCCCGAATGAAACCGTCGGACGTCGTTCTGAGTCGCTTTTATTTAACCCCTCCCCCTACGACTAAACTATTTAAAGATTAAAAATTCGGAGCTCGTTGCCGAAACCCGGGATCGAACCAGGGACCTTTAGATCTTCAGTCTAACGCTCTCCCAACTGAGCTATTTCGGCCCCGAAGGAAACCGTCGGACGTCGTTCTGAGTCGCTTTTATTTAACCCCTCCCCCTACGACTAAACTATTTAAAGATTAAAAATTCGGAGCTCGTTGCCGAAACCCGGGATCGAACCAGGGACCTTTAGATCTTCAGTCTAACGCTCTCCCAACTGAGCTACTTCGGCCCCGAAGGAAACCGTCGGACGTCGTTCCGAGTCGCTTTTATTTAACCCCTCCCCCTACGACTAAACTATTTAAAGATTAAAAATTCGGAGCCCGTTGCCGAAACCCGGGATCGAACCAGGGACCTTTAGATCTTCAGTCTAAGTCTCTCCCAACTAAGCTATTTCGGCCCCGAAGGAAACCGTCGGACGTCGTTCTGAGTCGCTTTTATTTAACCCCTCCCCCTACGACTAAACTATTTAAAGATTAAAAATTCGGAGCCCGTTGCCGAAACCCGGGATCGAACCAGGGACCTTTAGATCTTCAGTCTAAGTCTCTCCCAACTAAGCTATTTCGGCCCCGAAGGAAACCGTCGGACGTCGTTCTGAGTCGCTTTTATTTAACCCCTCCCCCTACGACTAAACTATTTAAAGATTAAAAATTCGGAGCCCGTCGCCGAAACCCGGGATCGAACCAGGGACCTTTAGATCTTCAGTCTAACGCTCTCCCAACTGAGCTATTTCGGCCCCGAAGGAAACCGTCGGACGTCGTTCTGAGTCGCTTTTATTTAACCCCTCCCCCTACGACTAAACTATTTAAAGATTAAAAATTCGGAGCCCGTTGCCGAAACCCGGGATCGAACCAGGGACCTTTAAATCTTCAGTCTAACGCTCTCCTAACTGAGCTATTTCGGCCCCGAAGGAAACCGTCGGACGTCGTTCCGAGTCGCTTTTATTTAACCCCTCCCCCTACGACTAAACTATTTAAAGATTAAAAATTCGGAGCCCGTTGCCGAAACCCGGGATCGAACCAGGGACCTTTAAATCTTCAGTCTAACGCTCTCCCAACTGAGCTATTTCAGCCCCGAAGGAAACCGTCGGACGTCGTTCCGAGTCGCTTTTATTTAACCCCTCCCCCTACGACTAAACTATTTAAACATTAAAAATTCGGAGCCCGTTGCCGAAACCCGGGATCGAAACAGGGACCTTTAGATCTTCAGTCTAACGCTCTCCCAACTGAGCTATTTCGGCCCCGAAGGAAACCGTCGGACGTCGTTCCGAGTCGCTTTTATTTAACCCCTCCCCCTACCACTTAACTATTTAAAGATTAAAATTTCGGAGCACGTTGCCAAAACCCGGGATCGAACCAGGGACCTTTAGATCTTCAGTCTAACGCTCTCCCAACTGAGCTTTTTCGGGCCCGAAGGAAACCGTCGGACGTCGTTCCGAGTCGCTTTTATTTAACCCCTCCCCCTACCACTTAACTATTTAAAGATTGAAATTTCGGAGCACGTTGCCGAAACCCGGGATCGAACCAGGGACCTTTAGATCTTCAGTCTAACGCTCTCCCAACTGAGCTTTTTCGGGCCCGAAGGAAACCGTCGGACGTCGTTCCGAGTCGCTTTTATTTAACCCCTCCCCCTACCACTTAACTATTTAAAGATTGAAATTTCGGAGCACGTTGCCGAAACCCGGGATCGAACCAGGGACCTTTAGATCTTCAGTCTAACGCTCTCCCAACTGAGCTTTTTCGGCCCCGAAGGAAACCGTCGGACGTCGTTCCGAGTCGCTTTTATTTAACCCCTCCCCCTACCACTTAACTATTTAAAGATTGAAATTTCGGAGCACGTTGCCGAAACCCGGGGTCGAACCAGGGACCTTTAGATCTTCAGTCTAACGCTCTCCCAACTGAGCTATTTCGGCCCCGAAGGAAACCGTCGGACGTCGTTCCGAGTCGCTTTTATTTAACCCCTCCCCCTACCACTTAACTATTTAAAGATTAAAATTTCGGAGCACGTTGCCGAAACCCGGGGTCGAACCAGGGACCTTTAGATCTTCAGTCTAACGCTCTCCCACCTGAGCTATTTCGGCCCCGAAGGAAACCGTCGGACGTCGTTCCGAGTCGCTTTTATTTAACCCCTCCCCCTACGACTAAACTATTTAAAGATTAAAAATTCGGAGCCCGTTGCCGAAACCCGGGATCGAACCAGGGACCTTTAGATCTTCAGTCTATCGCTCTCCCAACTGAGCTATTTCGGCCCCGAAGGAAACCGTCGGACGTCGTTCCGAGTCGCTTTTATTTAACCCCTCCCCCTACGACTAAACTATTTAAAGATTAAAAATTCGGAGCCCGTTGCCGAAACCCGGGATCGAACCAGGGACCTTTAGATCTTCAGTCTATCGCTCTCCCATCTGAGCTATTTCGGCCCCGAAGGAAACCGTCGGACGTCGTTCCGAGTCGCTTTTATTTAACCCCTCCCCCTACGACTAAACTATTTAAAGATTAAAAATTCGGAGCCCGTTGCCGAAACCCGGGATCGAACCAGGGATCGAACCAGGGACCTTTAGATCTTCAGTCTAACGCTCTCCCAACTGAGCTACTTCGGCCCCGAAGGAAACCGTCGGACGTCGTTCCGAGTCGCTTTTATTTAACCCCTCCCCCTACGACTAAACTATTTAAAGATTAAAAATTCGGAGCCCGTTGCCGAAACCCGGGATCGAACCAGGGATCGAACCAGGGATCGAACCAGGGACCTTTAGATCTTCAGTCTAACGCTCTCCCAACTGAGCTATTTCGGCCCCGAAGGAAACCGTCGGACGTCGTTCCGAGTCGCTTTTATTTAACCCCTCCCCCTACCACTTAACTATTTAAAGATTAAAATTTCGGAGCACGTTGCCGAAACCCGGGGTCGAACCAGGGACCTTTCGATCTTCAGTCTAACGCTCTCCCAACTGAGCTATTTCGGCCCCGAAGGAAACCGTCGGACGTCGTTCCGAGTCGCTTTTATTTAACCCCTCCCCCTACGACTAAACTATTTAAAGATTAAAAATTCGGAGCCCGTTGCCGAAACCCGGGATCGAACCAGGGACCTTTAGATCTTCAGTTTAACGCTCTCCCAACTGAGCTATTTCGGCCCCGAAGGAAACCGTCGGACGTCGTTCCGAGTCGCTTTTATTTAACCCCTCCCCCTACGACTAAACTATTTAAAGATTAAAAATTCGGAGCCCGTTGCCGAAACCCGGGATCGAACCAGGGACCTTTAGATCTTCAGTTTAACGCTCTCCCAACTGAGCTATTTCGGCCCCGAAGGAAACCGTCGGACGTCGTTCCGAGTCGCTTTTATTTAACCCCTCCCCCTACGACTAAACTATTTAAAGATTAAAAATTCGGAGCCCGTTGCCGAAACCCGGGATCGAACCAGGGACCTTTAGATCTTCAGTCTAACGCTCTCCCAACTGAGCTATTTCGGCCCCGAAGGAAACCGTCGGACGTCGTTCCGAGTCGCTTTTATTTAACCCCTCCCCCTACGACTAAACTATTTAAAGATTAAAAATTCGGAGCCCGTTGCCGAAACCCGGGATCGAACCAGGGACCTTTAGATCTTCAGTCTAATGCTCTCCCAACTGAGCTATTTCGGCCCCGAAGGAAACCGTCGGACGTCGTTCCGAGTCGCTTTTATTTAACCCCTCCCCCTACGACTAAACTATTTAAAGATTAAAAATTCGGAGCCCGTTGCCGAAACCCGGGATCGAACCAGGGACCTTTAGATCTTCAGTCTAACGCTCTCCCAACTGAGCTATTTCGGCCCCGAAGGAAACCGTCGGACGTCGTTCCGAGTCGCTTTTATTTAACCCCTCCCCCTACGACTAAACTATTTAAAGATTAAAAATTCGGAGCCCGTTGCCGAAACCCGGGATCGAACCAGGGACCTTTAGATCTTCAGTCTAACGCTCTCCCAACTGAGCTATTTCGGCCCCGAAGGAAACCGTCGGACGTCGTTCCGAGTCGCTTTTATTTAACCCCTCCCCCTACGACTAAACTATTTAAAGATTAAAAATTCGGAGCCCGTTGCCGAAACCCGGGATCGAACCAGGGACCTTTAGATCTTCAGTCTAACGCTCTCCCAACTGAGCTATTTCGGCCCCGAAGGAAACCGTCGGACGTCGTTCCGAGTCGCTTTTATTTAACCCCTCCCCCTACGACTAAACTATTTAAAGATTAAAAATTCGGAGCCCGTTGCCGAAACCCGGGATCGAACCAGGGACCTTTAGATCTTCAGTCTAACGCTCTCCCAACTGAGCTATTTCGGCCCCGAAGGAAACCGTCGGACGTCGTTCCGAGTCGCTTTTATTTAACCCCTCCCCCTACGACTAAACTATTTAAAGATTAAAAATTCGGAGCCCGTTGCCGAAACCCGGGATCGAACCAGGGACCTTTAGATCTTCAGTCTAACGCTCTCCCAACTGAGCTATTTCGGCCCCGAAGGAAACCGTCGGACGTCGTTCCGAGGGGTAAGGATAATAACGCCAACTCCCCATTACCCCAACTAAAAATTCCCATAACGCCAACGACCATAACGCCAACGGCCCATAACAACAACTGCTGGTGTAATGAACAATTGGTGTTATGGACCGTTGGCGTTATGGGATGCTTAAAACGCCAACTCGATTTCGAGATACAGCGGCAGTTGGCGTTGTGGTCTGCTCATAACGCCAACTTGATTTCGAGATACAGCGGCAGTTGGCGTTGTGGTCTGCTCATAAAGCCAACTCGATTTCGAGATACATCAGATTGTTGTATTTTTATACCCCGTGCACCGCCAAAGCATTACAGGGGTTACTCATCATCTGTCCCGGCCGAGCCGTCGACCTGTATACAAAGATAGGAAGTGCTTCCTAAATCACATACACACAACGGTATACACCCGTATACAGCGGCAGTTGGCGTTGTGGTCTGCTCATAAAGCCAACTCGATTTCGAGATACAGCGGCAGTTGGCGTTGTGGTCTGCTCATAAAGCCAACTCGATTTCGAGATACAGCGGCAGTTGGCGTTGTGGTCTGCTCATAATGCCAACTCGATTTCGAGATACAGCGGCAGTTGGCATTGTGGTCTGCTCATAACGCCAACTTGATTTCGATATACAGCGGCAGTTGGCGTTGAGTCTGCTTATAAAGCCAACTCAATTTCGAGATACAGCGGCAGTTGGCGTTGTGGTCTGCTCATAAAGCCAACTCGATTTCGAGATACAGCGGCAGTTGGCGTTGTGGTCTGCTCATAAAGCCAACTCGATTTCGAGATACAGCGGCAGTTGGCGTTGTGGTCTGCTCATAATGCCAACTCGATTTCGAGATACAGCGGCAGTTGGCGTTGTGGTCTGCTCATAACGCCAACTGGATTTCGAGATACAGCGGCAGTTGGCGTTGTGTTCTGCTCATAAAGCCAACTCGATTTCGAGATACAGCGGCAGTTGGCGTTGTGGTCTGCTCATAACGCCAACTGGATTTCGAGATACAGCGGCAGTTGGCGTTGTGGTCTGCTCATAAAGCCAACTCGGTTTCGAGATACAGCGGCAGTTGGCGTTGTGGTCTGCTCATAAAGCCAACTCGATTTCGAGATACAGCGGCATTTGGCGTTGTGGTCTGCTCATAAAGTCAACTCGATTTCGAGATACAGCGGCAGTTGGCGTTGTGGTCTGCTCATAACGCCAACTGGATTTCGAGATACAGCGGCAGTTGGCGTTGTGGTCTGCTCATAAAGCCAACTCGATTTCGAGATACAGCGGCAGTTGGCGTTGTGGTCTGCTCATAAAGCCAACTCGATTTCGAGATACAGCGGCAGTTGGCGTTGTGGTCTGCTCATAACGCCAACTTGATTTCGAGATACAGCGGCAGTTGGCGTTGTGGTCTGCTCATAAAGCCAACTCGATTTCGAGATACATCAGATTGTTGTATTTTTATACCCCGTGCACCGCCAAAGCATTACAGGGGTTACTCATCATCTGTCCCGGCCGAGCCGTCGACCTGTATACAAAGATAGGAAGTGCTTCCTAAATCACATACACACAACGGTATACACCCGTATACAGCGGCAGTTGGCGTTGTGGTCTGCTCATAAAGCCAACTCGATTTCGAGATACAGCGGCAGTTGGCGTTGTGGTCTGCTCATAAAGCCAACTCGATTTCGAGATACAGCGGCAGTTGGCGTTGTGGTCTGCTCATAATGCCAACTCGATTTCGAGATACAGCGGCAGTTGGCATTGTGGTCTGCTCATAACGCCAACTTGATTTCGATATACAGCGGCAGTTGGCGTTGAGTCTGCTTATAAAGCCAACTCGATTTCGAGATACAGCGGCAGTTGGCGTTGTGGTCTGCTCATAAAGCCAACTCGATTTCGAGATACAGCGGCAGTTGGCGTTGTGGTCTGCTCATAAAGCCAACTCGATTTCGAGATACAGCGGCAGTTGGCGTTGTGGTCTGCTCATAATGCCAACTCGATTTCGAGATACAGCGGCAGTTGGCGTTGTGGTCTGCTCATAACGCCAACTGGATTTCGAGATACAGCGGCAGTTGGCGTTGTGTTCTGCTCATAAAGCCAACTCGATGTCGAGATACAGCGGCAGTTGGCGTTGTGGTCTGCTCATAACGCCAACTGGATTTCGAGATACAGCGGCAGTTGGCGTTGTGGTCTGCTCATAAAGCCAACTCGGTTTCGAGATACAGCGGCAGTTGGCGTTGTGGTCTGCTCATAAAGCCAACTCGATTTCGAGATACAGCGGCATTTGGCGTTGTGGTCTGCTCATAAAGTCAACTCGATTTCGAGATACAGCGGCAGTTGGCGTTGTGGTCTGCTCATAACGCCAACTGGATTTCGAGATACAGCGGCAGTTGGCGTTGTGGTCTGCTCATAAAGCCAACTCGATTTCGAGATACAGCGGCAGTTGGCGTTGTGGTCTGCTCATAAAGCCAACTCGATTTCGAGATACAGCGGCAGTTGGCGTTGTGGTCTGCTCATAAAGCCAACTCGATTTCGAGATACAGCGGCAGTTGGCGTTGTGGTCTGCTCATAACGCCAACTGGATTTCGAGATACAGCGGCAGTTGGCGTTGTGGTCTGCTCATAATGCCAACTCGATTTCGAGATACAGCGGCAGTTGGCGTTGTGGTCTGCTCATAACGCCAACTGGATTTCGAGATACAGCGGCAGTTGGCGTTGTGGTCTGCTCATAAAGCCAACTCGATTTCGAGATACGGCGGCAGTTGGCGTTGTGGTCTGCTCATAACGCCAACTGGATTTCGAGATACAGCGGCAGTTGGCGTTGTGGTCTGCTCATAAAGCCAACTCGATTTCGAGATACAGCGGCAGTTGGCGTTGTGGTCTGCTCATAAAGCCAACTCGATTTCGAGATACAGCGGCATTTGGCGTTGTGGTCTGCTCATAAAGTCAACTCGATTTCGAGATACAGCGGCAGTTGGCGTTGTGGTCTGCTCATAACGCCAACTGGATTTCGAGATACAGCGGCAGTTGGCGTTGTGGTCTGCTCATAAAGCCAACTCGGTTTCGAGATACGGCGGCAGTTGGCGTTGTGGTCTGCTCATAAAGCCAACTCGATTTCGAGATACAGCGGCAGTTGGCGTTGTGGTCTGCTCATAAAGCCAACTCGATTTCGAGATACAGCGGCAGTTGGCGTTGTGGTCTGCTCATAAAGCCAACTAAAATTATTTTTGAATAATTATTTAATTTATTTATCATATTTATGAATAAATTTATTATTCATAGTTATTAATCATAATCTCTTTTTTCGTTCGAAAGTCAACTATCATGAAAACGGCCAAATCCGAGTTTTCTCGAAGGTTTCCCGCGTTTTTCCTTCGCTCATGAAAACGTAGACTATGGAAGTCATTAGACTCATTACAAATGCTACGATAGTAAAGTAAAATGCACACATCTAATCAGCACCAGGTTTTAGCAACAATTTTAGCAAACTATTTTAGTTTGAATATAACTTGACTTCTTAAGAAATATTGACTTGATATACATAATTAATTGTAATTATTTAAAAACCATATTAATTATTAAATATAAAATAAAACACTATTAACAATTAAATATATAAATAAAATACTATTAATTATTAAATATATAAATAAAATACTATTAATTATTTAATATATAAATAAAATACTATTAATTATTTAATATATAAATAAAATACTATTAATTATTAAATATATAATAATAACACTAATAATTATTACATATAAAAATAAAACACTAATAATTATGAAATTTATAAATAAAACACCAATAATTATGAAATTTATAAATAAAACACCAATAATTATGAAATTTATAAATAAAACACTAATAATTATGAAATTTATAAATAAAACACCAATAATTATGAAATTTATAAATAAAACACCAATAATTATGAAATTTATAAATAAAACACCAATAATTATGAAATTTATAAATAAAACACCAATAATTATGAAATTTATAAATAAAACACCAATAATTATGAAATTTATAAATAAAACACCAATAATTATGAAATTTATAAATAAAACACCAATAATTATGAAATTTATAAATAAAACCCTTAATTATTAAATATACGAAGGAAGAAGAAACGAAGACTGAAACTGTTCCTTTTTCGAAACACGTTCTTGGGGCTAACAATAGAGGCCGATGTATATCTATTGAAATCAGTGACAAAGAACTTTGACATTTCTTAAATTCCGCTGTCAAGTGACCAGTGCTAGAAGTATCAAGAACACCATTGTAAAGGAATCCCACCTGCCAACAGGTTTTAGCCTCAGTGTGGCTTACTCGCACGTGCGCAGTCAAAGATTCAAATTCTCGTAAAAAAGGAACAGGGACGACTTGTTGTCTGACATCCAGTGACGTTTCTTTCGGGGAATAAGTCGATGTCTTTCCCCTTTACTCCTTCCTTCGCGAGTTTTATAGAGAGTGTTGTCGTCTGATACAATTTTGAAAACTTGTAACGTCACAGCTGTAGTGTTAATAGTGGCCGCCATGACAGTTACCGTTTTTTATCAATAGGCAAATTACAATGGTGACGTCGCAGGGTTTCAGACGACAACACTCTATAGTCTAGAGGATAACGGAGGTTTTTTTCTCAAATCGTGCACTTTTTGATTAAAGCATGCAAATTTGTGGAAAAATACTTTGGAGTATGTAAAACCAAAAAAAGATTAGAGGCATTCTCTATCTATGCTGTGACAGGTGTGACAAGCTGTCAAAGTTGATGAAAAAGTGTAAACTTACCTTTTTGAGCAACCCTCTCGAAAGGCAGCCCGGTGCGCGCGCCGCTCGCCGCTTTGCGCTATAGAGAAGAGACGGGGGTCGGTCTATAACGGTAAACACAAGCCGAATACGCGTAGATTCGCAGTGCATTGATACAATTTTTATAGATATAGATATTTAAGAACACCGTGTATATTTTCAAGTTCCCCTTCGACTTTAAATGTATTAAATATTTTTATCCTCTAAATATACATATAATATTGTTTAAGGAACTTAATAAGGGCAGCCATATTCTTCTTATATAAATTATAAAAATTTTCATTAAAATAATAAAAAAAGCTTATTATTACTCTCTTAAAGGGATAATGAAATGTTAAAATAACTTATTTTCAGTTTATTCCGCTCCAAAATTAAGTATAATCCCGATTTTTTAAAAATTGAAATTAAATAATTCCAACGAAAGAAAATCGGAATTATACTTAATTTTGGGAGCATAATAGACTGAAAGTAGGTTATTTTACTTTATTTTTAATGGTAAATTTGTAGTAAATCTACAGGTGCATACTTTAACTTGGTAATATATCATAGCTAGTCATTTAAAGGTACGGTATTGCGAAACTGGCAAGTGGCTGTCAGCTGGAAAAAACCTTTCACACACAATAGAACTCCGATGGAAAAGCTTACATCTCTATTGCGATGGACGGTAGCGGGACCTGAGATTTGTCGAGTGGTTCAACAATTTACAGATATTATTGGATTCAAAAGTTCTAAAAATCAGACATTTCATCAAGACGCCAACTTCTCAAAACCAATTTTTAGAAGACGTCCAGTCACTCATATCAGTCCTGAATGACATGGGAAATCCGTTTGCCGATGCAAGCGAAGATTTGCTTATTTTGGATACACGGCAAATTTTGGACAAAAGAATAGCGAATTCTCTAAAAAATATAAAAACCATTGGGGAACTCCAATCAAATGAGCTATTGTGCAAGCGTCTTGTCGATTGTACCGTGGAAATTACGGATGTTCTGAAGAAAAACAAATTTCCTCTTTTCAGCAGACCGCCACAAAAAGAGAAATGCTAAAGCCAGCTTCAAATTTCGAGTATTAAAAGCGACAGAAATTTATTTTCGAGACTTTATAAAGCGTCTCAAGTACGAAGTGGAGACCTTGATGTTTTTTTTAATCATTAAAATCAAGCTTTTCCGCCATCATTGAGGTTTTGCAACAAATCCGATTTACTTTCGTGTTTAGAAGATCTGTTGACAGACTAGGAGGATATTCTAAAATCAGGTCTCGAATCCGACATGGTCATCATCGACGGCGCTGCAATCATCAATATGATAAAGCGTGGAAACGCTAAAACATTTTTAGATTACGCTGCGACATTTTCTAAATACCTAGTTGGTCAGTTTACCGGTTGCGTTCGTCGTGTTGACGTTGTCTTTGACGTGTACATAACGGGTACCCTTAAAGAGAACGCGAGGAAGAAGCGTGGTAAAGGTGCAAGAATAAGAGTGGATGGTCGCGAGGATTTACCAAAAAACTGGCCAGAGTTTTTAAGAGAAAACGAAAACAAGAAAGAACTCTTTAGATTCTTGAGTGTCTACGCCGTTACAGCTAAAAATCCTGGAGCTATATACATTACGAACAGAGAAAATGTTCTTAGTTCCATCAAAGGTAATCTTAAAAACCTTTCTCCGTGCTCCCACGAAGAAGCTGATACCAGGATGTTCCTACACGCTCTAGACGAAGCGAAGCAGGGAATGAAATACATCCTGCTTAGAACTGTGGATACTGAAGTCTTGACTCTAGGTATCAGCTTCGTGAACAAGATTCCTCGCGAACCTATGGTTATAGCCTTTGAATCTGGTAAAGATTTCCGTTACATAGACGCCACATGGTTATCAAGACAATTGGGTAGAGACAAAGCGAAAGCCTTGCCAGTTTTTCACGCGTTAACAGGATGCGACACAACTTACTGTTTTAATGGAAAAGGTAAAAAACCGCGTGGTCAACATGGAAGTGTTTCCAAGACGTAACTCCGGCTCTTAAACAACTATCGTTGTGTCCTACTAAATCGGACCTTAAAGAGGTTTGGCCGTTGATTGAGAAGTTCTTAGGCTTAATGTACGATCGTTGCAGTACCGATGAAGAAGTTAATAAAGCGAGACCAAGTCTTTTAACCCAGAAAAACCGTGAAATGAACTAATTCCACCAACACAAGACGCATTATTGCAACACTTATTACGTGTAGCTTTCCAGGCGGGTCACGTGTGGGGTCAAGCTCTAATAAGAGAACCCATTTTACCAGAACCGTCGAGTTTTGGGTGGACTAATTTAAAAGTGAAACTGGTCATAAATGGCAACCTCTTTGGATGACTCTGCCACCAGCAGGTGATGTCTGTAGAGAGATGGTAAAATGTGGTTGTGTCAAAGGTTGTCGGGGTAATTGTAAATGCCACAAAACTAATTTACCATGTACTGAACTTTGTAAATGTGGAGGATGCGAAAACGATTTTGAATAGTTTATCAAAAAAAAATTGAAATGGATAATGGAAAAAGTTTGAAAAATGTAAGACTAATGGAAAATAAACACGCTAATTAATATTATAGGTTATGTTAAAAAACGTTTTATCATCTAACGCAATAAGGCAGTTGAATTTAAAAATATTACATATACATATTATATCAACACACTGCGAATCTACGCGTATTCGGCTGGTGTTTACCTTTATAGACTGACCCCCGTTTCTTCTCTATAGCGCAAAGCGGCGAGCGGCGCGCGCACCCGGCTGCTTTTCGAAAGGGTTGTTCAAAAAGGTAAGTTTACACTTTTTCATCAACTTTGACAGCTTGTCACACCTGTCACAGCAGAGGTAGAGAATGCCTCTAATCTTTTTTTGATTTTACATACTTCAAAGTATTTTTCCACTAATTTGCATGCTTTAATCCAAAAGTGCACGATTATTTCCTGTAGCCTCTAGCCTAATATTTTCTCGTTTGAAAAGAGGCTTTTTGCGCCAACCTAATAGACCCATAACAAAAGAGGGGCCGCAGACGAGGCTTAAGTGAGACCTTTGGACGGAACATCCTGTTTGTGACGTTTTGAACCACGTGACCGCCATTGAAATATACAGGCGGAAGTAAGGAAACGGATGTTCCGTCCAAATGCTGAGTTTCCAGGTAAAAATGTTAATGGACGCTTCAATAAAAGATACTCGGTTTCTACTCCCCTCTCCAAATTCATCCGGGAAGGAACTATTTCCGGTCGGTTGGTTAAACGGTTAGAATGGCTAGCCAAAAAGTCATATATAAGCCAATTGGAGACGCGTTTTTGCCCTCATGAGAATTTTGCGTCAGATAAGAAACGCGTCGGCTCACGTGTTTAAGGAACATACTAATTTTAATTTTGGATAATATATTTTAAGGTAAAATATAAAATGTTACTAAAATTAAGTATAAGAAGATAATATTAGTATTATTATCAATTATCATCCTCTTATGGTATAAATAATTAAAATTATACGGAATATTTTTATATTACCGGGCAATTTTAAGGCTTCTCATGGAGGCAGAGTTAATTCATTTCGTATAAAATTATCTTTCGGAAAAATATGAAAACTAATTCCTTAGAACTAAACGTATTAGTTTTGCAGTACGGTATGAAAAAAGTGTTTCCTTTTAACCAGGTAACTTTTTTGGCATGTTAAGGCTTAGCAAAAAACCGATGTTATGTTCGAGAAAAGTCTCCAGCTTCTAATATTTCAAATAGTAACTTATGAGTCCTGGCTGTCGGAAATATTACTTCTTGGCAATTTCTGGGAAGATGTTTTATTTAAGCGCCTATTTTCGGCCCCCCAACTTTCATCATGGGTCTATTCTAAGCGTAGCTTTTTTCTAGGAACCTTGGGCAGTTGGTTCTTTGTTATTACACAATAAAACCGACAATTTGGGTGGTGGGAGATAAATAGGATCAAGACCTACTGATTTCAGATTTTTGGCTATTTTTTTGAGAGAAGCCAGGATAAAAAGAGTTGTTTGAAAACTGACGGTATTAGATAATTTTTTTTATATTTTTATTATTATGTGATCTATCTGGGATTCCGAAAAAGAATGATTTAAAGCTATGGATTTAACTAATTGTAATTCGGAGGAGAGGAAGGAAGAATTGGAGGAAATGGTGAAAGCGCGGTGAATTAATGTTGATAGAGCACTTATTTTTTGGGAAGATGGTGGCATGTATTCGCAATTAAATACCCTCTATTCCATTATATTGATAGACTGGTAAAAATTCCTGAAGAAGGAGGAAGAGTTCCTCCGAAACGTTGGACTTTTTAAATAAATAAATTGTGAATTTTAAAACCGTTTTAAGTCTTATTTAATTTAGTTTTTTCACAATGTGCTTCTCTTCACTTCTATTTAACGGTATCCAACTAATTGTAAGCAAGAAAATTGTATATTGTGAACAGAAAAAGTGGGAGTTATTGTTACAATTTTTCTGTTCACACTAAACAATTTTCTTGCTTACAATTAGTGGGATACAAGTAAGTGTCCCATTTAATTGTATAGTGTCATGAATGTATTCATTTCAACGATGAATATCGAAATATATCATTACCCTGTCTACCATCTGGGGCTAAGATGGGCGGTTCCTTTCTTCGTTTTACGTAATCACTTGAGCCAATCAGGAGATAGATATTTGTCATTGACTCGATCCACAAAACGTTTCCGGGATTGCGCGATTTAACCAGCGAAGAAAATGACTCGTGATTCTTAGAAAAATATCTCTACTACTACAAAATCAATTGATTAAGGAATTTTATTCATATTTTGGAAACAAAATTTAAGGGTAAGCCTTGGCACTGACAGTTAGTCAAGTTTCAAAATGTTGCCCTTCAATACAATGTTTGAGCGGCCCCCCTCCCCCCTCTTCTATAGCCTACGTTTTCATGAGCGAAGGGAAAACGCGGGAAACCTTCGAGAAAACTCGGATTTGGCCGTTTTCATGATAGTTGACTTTCGAACGAAAAAAGAGATTATGATTAATAACTATGAATAATAAATTTATTCATAAATATGATAAATAAATTAAATAATTATTCAAAAATAATTTTAGTTGGCTTTATGAGCAGACCACAACGCCAACTGCCGCTGTATCTCGAAATCGAGTTGGCTTTATGAGCAGACCACAACGCCAACTGCCGCTGTATCTCGAAATCGAGTTGGCTTTATGAGCAGACCACAACGCCAACTGCCGCTGTATCTCGAAACCGAGTTGGCTTTATGAGCAGACCACAACGCCAACTGCCGCTGTATCTCGAAACCGAGTTGGCTTTATGAGCAGACCACAACGCCAACTGCCGCTGTATCTCGAAATCGAGTTGGCTTTATGAGCAGACCACAACGCCAACTGCCGCTGTATCTCGAAACCGAGTTGGCTTTATGAGCAGACCACAACGCCAACTGCCGCTGTATCTCGAAATCGAGTTGGCGTTATGAGCAGACCACAACGCCAACTGCCGCTGTATCTCGAAATCCAGTTGGCGTTATGAGCAGACCACAACGCCAACTGCCGCTGTATCTCGAAATCGAGTTGGCTTTATGAGCAGACCACAACGCCAACTGCCGCTGTATCTCGAAATCCAGTTGGCGTTATGAGCAGACCACAACGCCAACTGCCGCTGTATCTCGAAATCGAGTTGGCGTTATGAGCAGACCACAACGCCAACTGCCGCTGTATCTCGAAACCGAGTTGGCGTTATGAGCAGACCACAACGCCAACTGCCGCTGTATCTCGAAATCCAGTTGGCGTTATGAGCAGACCACAACGCCAACTGCCGCTGTATCTCGAAATCGAGTTGGCTTTATGAGCAGACCACAACGCCAACTGCCGCTGTATCTCGAAATCCAGTTGGCGTTATGAGCAGACCACAACGCCAACTGCCGCTGTATCTCGAAATCGAGTTGGCTTTATGAGCAGACCACAACGCCAACTGCCGCTGTATCTCGAAATCCAGTTGGCGTTATGAGCATCCCATAACGCCAACGGCCCATAACACCAATTGTTCATTACACCAGCAGTTGGTGTTATGGGCCGTTGGCGTTATGGTCGTTGGCGATATGAGTAGTTGGTGTTATGAACAGCTGGTCTTATGAAAAGTTGGACTTATGAGTACCACCCGTTCCGAGTCGCTTTTATTTAACCCCTCCCCCTACGCCTCTTTACAGGGACCCAAAGGTATCGGTTATACTCCGCCACGATGAAAAATAGTTCTCAATAAAATACGCGAATATTAAACTTTTGCTTTCGATAATTTGGTTAATTTAGTTCCTAAATAAAGTAGATATATGATAGAAACTAAAATGCGACATTTTAAAAATAATAACAAGACTTTTGAAAAGAAATATACCGTAACTAGAATAACGCTCACTCAAATCGTGGAGATCCTGGCGCCATCTAAGAGCAGAGATCGGGACTAATTGGTAAATCTACGATGTTAGGGCCCTTAGAGCATGCATGGGCATTTCTTAGCCCATGGAGCATGCACGATTTACGAACCTTGGTTAAGGCCTAACAATTTGCAAGTTCAACTGAAATAATAGCTATAACTACGAGCTTTTTTCGTTTATTTTACAATTGATATAGTAATTATTAATTAAAATCAACCGTTATCGAAGGAAATAATGGTAAGCATTTGACAGAGGTGACATGGTTGCCAGGGAATAAAATTCAAAATTTTCATCTTGAGCGTGGACTGGAATACCACAAATGCACTACTTCGCGCGTAATGCGCTATCCTTATTGGTTAGAAATATCACGTGATCACTAGCTCTTTAAAGGCCGAGAACAGAGATTCCATTTTCTCGTGTGCGAATTTAGACCCCCACAAAATTGAGTGACAGCGTCGACAGCTTGACCGACGGCTCGGACTGTTTTTGAATAGAATATATACAATGAGCATCGAAAAAAGAGGTAAGCTACAATACATGGAATTGTCCAGGCGGTCACTCAATCTGCCAGAGCTGTCACTTAAGTTGTCAGAGATGTCAATCAGTTGTCACTCGTCAAAAAATTAAGTACAGGATAAGAGGGGTGGAAATTCGCTCTGGTCTCGGTCTTTAAAAAGGGTGTCAAGCATGGTGGGAGGTAAAATCTGAAGGCAGTGATAGACTTTCTCCCCCTATTTACTTTTGCTTTTATTTAACCCCTCCCCCTACGACTTAACTAGGAGAAGATTAAAAATTCGGAGCTGGTTGCCGAAACCCGGGATCGAACCAGGAACCTTTAGACCTTCAGTCTAACGCTCTCCCATTTGAGCTTTTTCGGTACCTTCCCCTACGACTTAACATCAAAATAAAGCAAAATTTTACAATATACTTTTGGAACAGTAAATATCAATAGAAGGGCAAATTCAGACACCCTGTATACGACCAATTGGTTTTTATGATATTGATATAACCTAATTAGTATAATCAGAAACCCTTACTTCGAATTAACCGATAAAATCATATCACAACGGAAACTGCGCTTTTGGAAAACGGTGGCCTTGACGAAGGTGTAATTCGAAGGGCGAATTGAGTTTTCCCATTTCTAAAGTGCTTCCGAAGGACTGTACACAAATTTCGTATTTAAAAATATAGATTCTTGTTGGATTTTCGTCTGTTTAGCGGACGTTTTGTTATTTACGCCTGCTTTGTAGACGATAAACCAGTTGGCCGCTATGTGGCCCTGTCTAAACTGAAATACCCCAGCCAATAAATTATGTAACAAATTTTCAATTCCCTTTAAAATATTTCCGATATTTCAAAATATTTCCGATATTTCAAAATATTTCCAATATTTCAAAATATTTCCAATATTTCAAAATATTTCCAATATTTCAAAATATTTCCAATATTTCAAAATATTTTCAATATTTCAAAATATTTTCGATATTTCAAAATATTTCCAATATTTCAAAATATTTTCGATATTTCAAAATATTTCCGATATTTCAAAATGTTTCCGATATTGCAAAATATTTCCGATATTGCAAAATATTTCCGATATTTCAAAATATTTCCGATATTTGTCTCATTTGTTGAAATTTCCAAAATTTCATAATAAATACGACCTTATTTTACAATTTTGTATCATTTGTTGAGATTTGCAAATCAACCTGTATTATGTTGATTAGGAAATCTCAACAAAAGATCATCCGAGCAGAGATCATCTTCATTATAAGTTCCCAACACCATATCATTTTGGAACAAACTTTTGCACTTGGGTTATTTTAACGCCATTTTGCTTAAATAATAAGATAACCAATACATTTATATTATTCTATTTTAACTAAAACAATGTATTGTTTCAATGGAAAAATATAGCAAATTATTCCAATTTATGACAGGCAAATATTTATCAGTCTTTATACCCTTTTTTGAAACCATAGAAAATACACAAGAGGAAAAGGCTTTAAAAATAATTTTAGCGGAAGTTAAAAATGCCTAAAGCAGTTCGAGACGGTACTGCTTGGTCAAGTTGCTACTGTGATATCTAAGCACTGAAAGATCTAATGGTCCTAACTAAACAGTTCGTTATTGATTCGTAGATGAAGAGAATACGACACTCGCAATAAAGACGCTCGAACACGTGAGTCTAGTTACAACAGGCTTTATTACAACATATTAATTATTAAAATAAGTTAAGTTTAAAAAAACTGCGTATAGCAAAGAAAATTGGAATAGATTTACATTGCGTATAGAACCAGAGCTAAATTAGTTCAGCTAATCGACCTAAACTATTTTATCAAAGACCTTTCCAGCTAACCTAGGTCAAAGGTTCAAAAAATAAACACCAAAATCGAAGTAACCTATTTACATCTACAAAAAATGATTATTTACCAAAGATTTTATACTAAATTTTTTAGTTAAACGTTACCTGATTTATCAGCTACTCCTCTTCTATATTTTCTATAGTTCACAACTTAAGCCTATTACCAAGATTTAAATAGTGCATTCTACAAATTCAAAGATATAAAAATAATATTACCTTAAAACGCTTAAATATTCCAAGGTAAGTGAGGTACGGCTTGCAACATAAACTGGACGTAATAATGCAATCGCGTTTACCTGGTACGATTCATTCGCGCCTTAACTAATCAAATGAAATCTGGCGTCGCCCGCAGATGCATCAAAAACAAGCAATTCAAGGTCATCATCGCGCTTTACTATTACGAAACACCAGAAATTATGGAGCTAAGTCATTACGAAAATTATTACGTTTCTCCGAATCGAGGACGTAGTAGCGGAACCGTTGTTAAGCATTTCCCCGTTTACGATAAAGATATATAAATTTCTAACACAGTCCTATAGGATTTCGCGTTTTCTGGTTTCCCCTAGCACGGCCAACTTAGATCTGTTCTCGCTGTACTCGCACAAGAAGGCCCGCCAGCTTGAAACGACTCAATGTTAACGAGCGTATGAGAAATTCACGTTTTACTCGAAAATATTCCGCTTGGGGCGCCAAAATACGGGAGTACCTTCCTAATGCTTTTCTATGGGAAAATATTTTGTAAAGTGGATCACTTTTCCGAACCTTTTTCGTAACTTTACCGATTTACGTCAGTGCCGAGTTTCTTATATGATTTCAGGTAAGTTTCATTAATAAATTCAAGCCTAATATCGTAATTTTCCATCATTTGGTTCGCTCACAATCTATTTTTGAAATCACCGATATTTTTAAGGCGAGGAAGCGTCTCCTCATCGGATTTTAAGCCTTGGAGTCGTATCGCGCGCGTGAGATTTGAAAATGTAAAACTGAGAACAGTAAATAAAATAGTAAATAAAACACAGTTTTGCCTCTTTTTTTAACTTCAATTATTATGTTTCAATAAAAAACCCGTAATAAACATCATTTAAAATGGTAATAGTTTGTTGTTTACCGTTCTGTAAATCTACAGATAAAAATAAAACCGCTGGGTTGTCTTTCCTTGAGATTCCTAATGATCCTACCTTATGTAATGAATGGCTTAAAGCCATTGCAAGGAAAATAGTTTACCAAAGAAAAAATAAAATAAATTGGATTTGAGTCGAAAAGTATGTCTAGAAAAAGTGAGGGGAAAAAAGTCTCAAGATCACATCTACTTGGATAACTGATAACAAGAACACAATTAAAACCTTAGAGAGATCTGATTTATCTCTATTTATATCCGAAAACAGTGAAAAAACTATGATCAATTCAAAAGTTTCTATCATTGAAAACCCAGAAGCGCACTCAATCTAAGTATTAAATAAAACCATAGAATATTTATTTATTTATGACAAAAATAATTACTCAATAAGAATCAGATGGGCTTTTAAAGAAAACTGTAAATAAACTCAATTCTACAATTTGGAGACTAAACAAGAAAATTGACCAACATAATAATGAGTAACAAATTCAAGAAGAAGCGGAAAAATTAAACCATCACGAGAAAGTGGTATCAATCGCAAATGATGAGATGTCGTTGAATAGCCAACTTCTATATATAAAAGATAACCCAGTTTTTGGATGAAAAATTGGCAAGACACACTCCTGAAACTGCAGAAGAGTTCCAAAATTCACCAACACACCGAAATATTGGCTAGAAATATTGTAAATCAGTTAGTTCCCCCTCTTTTGGACAATTTGATGCACAACATCTCTAAATAATTTGAAAAGTCTTGAAATTTTAAATATAATATATATTAGGTGAAATTAAGGATATTTAGTATTTAACGGTTTTTAACCCAATAAGGAGATTTAGTATTTAACACAACAAGGAGATTTAGTATTTAACCCAACGAAGAGATTTAGTATTTAACACAAAAAGTATATTTAATATTTAACCCAATAAGGAGATTTAATATACAACATAACTAGGAGATTTAATGTAATATAAAAGTTATGAAATTTTATTTTAAAGTTTAAATTACTTGGTTGAATTAATTACAAAGTTCCAGCTGGGCGGCACCGTAGAGGACCTTCGATACGCGCGAGACGACTCCAAGGCTTAAAATCCGATGCGGATTGCGGAGACGCTTCCTCGCCTTAAAAATATCGGTGATTTCAAAAATAGATTGTGAGCGAACCAAATGATGGAAAATTACGATATTAGGCTTGAATTTATTAATGAAACTTACCTGAAATCATATAAGAAACTCGGCACTGACATAAATCGGTAAAGTTACGAAAAAGGTTCGGAAAAGTGATCCACTTTACAAAATATTTTCCCATAGGAAAGCATTAGGAAGGTACTCCCGTATTTTAGCGCCCCAAGCGGAATATTTTCGAGTAAAACGTGAATTTCTCATACGCTCGTTAACATTGAGTCGTTTCAAGCTGGCGGGCCTTCTTGTGCGAGTACAGCGAGAACAGATCTAAGTTGGCCGTGCTCTGCGAGTACAGCGAGAACAGATCTAAGTTGGCCGTGCCCCTAGTAAGTATCCACCGCCGTATTGGTCATAACTAGAGGCTTGCGCCGCCGCCGATAATTTTGAACGCGCCGATCGCGCCGCCGCCGATACAAAGAACGGCGCGCCGCCGTTTCTTTTTTTCTTTATACACTTTTTTTGGTATATTAATTGGTTTTCAATTACGCGAAAATAACGACATTTGAACACGACGTCGAACGTCAAATTTTGGTTTTCGTATTTCGGTCGACGCAGAGTAATAGCATTTTCACTTAGCGTCAATAGATTCCAGCATTGCTATCTTGGCTATAGACAGAGTCACTATTATAACCAAGGCTTATCCACATTTTAATTATCTTTAAATTTAAATGTTACTTGATTTATCGATATGTTTTCGAAAATTGCATTATAATAATCAGTGGCGGACTGGGTCTAATATTTTTGGTTGCTAGGAGACTATGAGTCCCAGCTTTAACAACTATAACGCTACCACGTTTACGGAGGCCCACTTCATGAACGGTCCATGGGATCCACGCCATCGGGCAGGTTACCTCTATGGCCAATGCGAGACTGATAATAATTTTTTACTTTAAATTCAATAAATGAAGCATTTGTTATACTGCATTTTAGACGTCCAATACTTTTATAAAATCACATCATGATATCTTAAATTATATTTAAATGGAAAATAACATTTCAAAATAGCAATATGTATGTTCACCGTGCGATGATAACCTTCGGCAGCAAAAATGATATTATTCGTAACTCGGATTTATTTCTGATTGGAAGGCTCAGAATTTCGTCAAAGGGGGTCCAAGAATGTTAATATTAAGAGCGGTGTCGAGAAGGGGGTGGTAATTTAGTATAGTCAAGGTAGGCCCAGGGGGTTGACATTGAACCCTCCTTGTCTACTTCACTGCAGAGCGTTATCGTAGAGCCCGACCAAAAAAATAAAAAGCCAATATCGAGCCTTCATCCGAATTTTGATCCGGCATAACTGTAAATAATTTTGGATGTCGTTTGACGTCAGGCCAGTGGCCCACCTCGGAAGGACCATGGACTAATTAATGTACTTCGAACATTAAAACATTAAAACATTAAAACAAACGTTTTACAAATTGAGCCAGTCCCACGTGTTTTCCAGCTGCTGAGCTACATTTGTAGTTTCCCTCCCCTCACCCCTTTTCCTTCTTCCTCGGTTATCATTAGTTAGTTAGTTCCTAACTGCGCCGCCAGAGCGCACATTTAACAATCGCCCGAAGCAAATATTCGGGAACGAGGCGTCCCTGTGCGAAGTACATTAATTAGTCCATGGAAGGACTAGTACGAGTTGGTATTTGCCCGTGCCCTTCTGGTCGCGTGTTTTTTTAAACTGTAGCTACAAGAAATAGCTCAAAAATTTATACAATCGCCGCCGCCGCCGCCACCGGTCATTTTGGCTACGCCGAAGACGCCGCCGTCGTAGGCCTAAACGCCGGCGTAAGCCGCCGTGGCCGGTATATTTGGGGTCAAACGCTGCCGCCGACCCATATCAGATCAGCGCAGGCCTCTAGTCATAACTCTTCAACCGTGGTGGTTAAAATGGCGAATGACACTTCAAAATGCAGGACATTACAGACCGTCGATATCCCAACATTAGTTTTGTCGATCGGAGACCCACCAGTTGGTCGTTTAACCATTTTAATGATTTCTGACGATTTTCGCTTTTAAATATACACACATTTCTTAAAGGGAGTATAGGGTAATTCCAGGACAGATTTTCCCACTTGTTCACCCGACCATCGCCAAATTTCGTGAAACCTTGTAGGGTTATTTTGGCCGTAGAAGTCGATTATGAAATTTTCAGGAAGATTGGTTGATTGGTTGCTGAGATACAGTGTAGTCACATTTTCGAAAATGACATTGAACCCTACCATTAACCATTTTTTATCTCAGCTTCTACTTAACCCAAAAATTCGAAAATGGGCTCATTTTAAAGGAATTGAAGAGCGCAATTACAATAAGCACTTAGGTTCATGCTATATATAAGATAAAATACAATAAATCAAGTATTAAATAGTTGACCTTCGACCCTGAAAATAGCTCATTTTTAATTTTCCGCATTCCCTATACGCGCTTACAGGTTACATAGAGGGTACAGGGGGACAAATGTCAATGAAAATTTCAATGACCTTGAACCGGGTCTTCAAGGTCATTCAAATTTTATCTCGAGAACCATTATTATTAGAAAAATGGTTCCAATTAGAAATGTGTTCTACGTTTAATTTTAAGTCTAAGCAACTTTGACCCGATCTAATTTGACCAATGGGTAGCCGAGAAATGTTAGACCTAAAACCATAAGGTCGTGTGTAGTATTCTAATCTTAAATTTCTTTATATTTTTTTAAGGAGGGGTATACAAAATATTTTTTTTTCTCGAAAAAAAAAATATTACCCTCGCAGTTTTTTGACTGCAACTAAAGCGCGTATAGGGAATGCGGAAAAAAATTAAATTTTGAAAATTAAAAATGAGCTATTTTCAGGGTCAAAGGTCAACTATTTAAAAATTGATTTATTGTATTTTATCTTATATATAGCATGAACCTAAGTGCTTATTGTAATTGCGCTCTTCAATTCCTTTAAAATGAGCCCTCTTTCGAATTTTTGGGTTAAGTAGAAGCTGAGATAAAAAATGGTTAATGGTAGGGTTCAATGTCATTTTCCAAAATGTGACTACAATGTATCTCAGCAACCACTCAACCAATCGTCCTGAAAATTGCAAAATTGACTTCTACGGCAAAAATAACCCTAAATACAAGTTTTCAAGAAATTTGGCGATGGTCGGGTGAACAAGTGGGAAAATCTGTCCAGGAATGACCCTATAACCTTTTCAGGAATTTGGGGCAATACATAATTCCCTCATCTCATTTTTCTAACCACGTGTTATACGAAGTGTGAAATACAGTGGCTTTAGAGGAATTATCCCACTAAAAGTATCCCCGCTTTGGTAGTGCTTTAATTTATCATATCTACTAGAAAGCCGTTCGGGAATCTAAAACCACGTACCTCATTATTAAAAAATGATATTTGAATAAATATCCAAACTATAATGAACGTAATTAAGTTATAGCTCGGATATGGTTGTTTATATGTTAATTAAGGTAGCGTTTAAAAAAGAAACACTAAATATGAAACAATAAAGGTTTCTTCAGGGCGGGCGCACTTCCTCTAATAGAAGAATTGGGTGTTTTTACTATCCTTCGAGACTAGCACCATGAGCGAGAAATAAGGGAAGCTATAGCACACCCTACCAAACAAGGATTAAAAATTAATTTTATAATTAGAACCGCGTCATTTCCGAGTTTGAGGGGGGGGGGGGGCTAAGCATTTTAAACCCGGCGTTTCGGGAATTGTTTGACGGCTTCGTTTTTAGTGATGCACTGACCACCTCTCATGGGAGCTCTCACGTTAATTTAAAGTTATCTCTCATGAGACGTGGTCGAAGCATCAATATTTTATTCCCGGCGTTTCCGGAATTGTTGGACGGCTTCGTTTTTAGTGATGCACTGACCACCTCTCATGAGAGCTATCAAGTAATTTTCAAGTTATCTCTCATGAGAGGTGGTCGAAGCATCAACATTTTATTCCCGGCGTTTCGGGAATTGATTGACGGCCTCGTTTATAGTGATGCACTGACCACATCTCATGAGAGCTCTCATGTTAATTTCAAGTTATCTCTCATGAGAAGTGGTCGAAGCATGAACATTTTATTCCCGGCGTTTTGGGAATTGTTGGTAGGCTTCGTTTTTAGTGATGCACTGACCACCTCTCATGAGAGCTCTCACGTTAATTTCAAGTTATCTCTCATGAGACGTGGTCGAAGCATCAACATTTTATTCCCGGCGTTTCGGGAATTGATTGACGGCCTCGTTTATAGTGATGCACTGACCACCTCTCATGAGAGCTATCAAGTAATTTTCAAGTTATCTCTCATGAGAGGTGGTCGAAGCATTAACCTTTTATTCCCGGCGTTTCCGGAATTGTTGGACGGCTTCGTTTTTAGTGATGCACTGACCACCTCTCATGAGAGCTCTCACGTTAATTTCAAGTTATCTCTCATGAGACGTGGTCGAAGCATCAATATTTTATTCCCGGCGTTTCCGGAATTGTTGGACGGCTTCGTTTTTAGTGATGCACTGACCACCTCTCATGAGAGCTATCAAGTAATTTTCAAGTTATCTCTCATGAGAGGTGGTCGAAGCATCAACATTTTATCCCCGGCGTTTCGGGAATTGATTGACGGCTTCGTTTATAGTGATGCACTGACCACCTCTCATGAGAGCTCTCACGTTAATTTAAAGTTATCTCTCATGAGAAGTGGTCGAAGCATGAACATTTTATTCCCGGCGTTTCGGGAATTGTTTGATGGCTTCGTTTTTAGTGATGCACTGACCACCTATCATGAGAGCTCTCACGTTAATTTCAAGTTATCTCTCATGAGACGTGGTCGAAGCATCAATATTTTATTCCCGGCGTTTCCGGAATTGTTGGACGGCTTCGTTTTTAGTGATGCACTGACCACCTCTCATGAGAGCTATCAAGTAATTTTCAAGTTATCTCTCATGAGAGGTGGTCGAAGCATCAACATTTTATTCCCGGCGTTTCGGGAATTGATTGACGGCCTCGTTTATAGTGATGCACTGACCACCTCTCATGAGAGCTCTCATGTTAATTTCAAGTTATCTCTCATGAGAAGTGGTCGAAGCATGAACATTTTATTCCCGGCGTTTCGGGAATTGTTGGTAGGCTTCGTTTTTAGTGATGCATTGACCACCTCTCATGAGAGCTCTCATGTTAATTTCAAGTTACCTCTCATGAGAGGTGGTCGAAGCATCAACATTTTATTCCCGGCGTTTCGGGAATTGTTTGACGGCTTCGTTTTTAGTGATGCATTGACCACCTCTCATGAGAGCTCTCACGTTAATTTCAAGTTATCTCTCATGAGAGGTGGTCGAAGCATCAACATTTTATTCCCGGCGTTTCGGGAATTGTTTGACGGCTTCGTTTTTAGTGATGCACTGACCACCTCTCATGAGAGCTCTCACGTTAATTTAAAGTTATCTCCCATGAGAGGTGGTCGAAGCATCAACATTTTATTCCCGGCGTTTCGGGAATTGTTTGACGGCTTCGTTTTTAGTGATGCACTGACCACCTCTTATGAGAGATCTCATGTTAATTTCAAGTTATCTCTCATGAGAGGTGGTCGAAGCATCATTATTTTATTCCCGGCGTTTCGGGAATTGTTTGACGGCTTCGTTTTTAGTGATGCACAGACCACCTCTCTTGAGAGCTCTCACGGTAATTTAAAGTTATCTCTCATGAGAGGTGGTCGAAGCATCAACATTTTATTCCCGGCGTATCGGGAATTGTTTGACGGCTTCGTTTTTAGTGATGCACTGACCACCTCTCATGAGAGATCTCATGTTAATTTCAAGTTATTTCTCATGAGAGGTGGTCGAAGCATCAACATTTTATTCCCGGCGTTTCGGGAATTGTTTGACGGCTTCGTTTTTAGTGATGCACTGACCACCTCTCATGAGAGCTCTCACGTTAATTTAAAGTTATCTCTCATGAGAGGTGGTCGAAGCATCAACATTTTATTCCCGGCGTTTCGGGAATTGTTTGACGGCTTCGTTTTTAGTGATGCACTGACCACCTCTCATGAGAGCTCTCACGTTAATTTCAAGTTATCTCTCATGAGACGTGGTCGAAGCATCAATATTTTATTCCCGGCGTTTCCGGAATTGTTGGACGGCTTCGTTTTTAGTGATGCACTGACCACCTCTCATGAGAGCTCTCACGTTAATTTAAAGTTATCTCTCATGAGAAGTGGTCGAAGCATGAACATTTTATTCCCGGCGTTTCGGGAATTGTTTGACGGCTTCGTTTTAAGTGATGCATTGACCACCTCTCATGAGAGCTCTCACGTTAATTTCAAGTTATCTCTCATGAGAGGTGGTCGAAGCATCAACATTTTATTTCCGGCGTTTCGGGAATTGTTTGATGGCTTCGTTTTTAGTGATGCACTGACCACCTCTCATGAGAGCTCTCACGTTAATTTCAAGTTATCTCTCATGAGACGTGGTCGAAGCATCAACATTTTATTCCCGGCGTTTCGGGAATTGATTGACGGCCTCGTTTATAGTGATGCACTGACCACCTCTCATGAGAGCTATCAAGTAATTTTCAAGTTATCTCTCATGAGAGGTGGTCGAAGCATTAACCTTTTATTCCCGGCGTTTCGGGAATTGATTGACGGCTTCGTTTATAGTGATGCACTGACCTCCTCTCATGAGAGCTCTCACGTTAATTTAAAGTTATATCTCATGAGAAGTGGTCGAAGCATGAACATTTTATTCCCGGCGTTTCGGGAATTGTTTGACGGCTTCGTTTTTAGTGATGCACTGACCACTTCTCATGAGAGCTCTCACGTTAATTTAAAGTTATCTCTCATGAGAGGTGGTCGAAGCATCAACATTTTATTCCCGGCGTTTCGGGAATTGTTTGACGGCTTCGTTTTTAGTGATGCACTGACCACCTCTCATGAGAGCTCTCACGTTAATTTCAAGTTATCTCTCATGAGACGTGGTCGAAGCATCAATATTTTATTCCCGGCGTTTCCGGAATTGTTTGACGGCTTCGTTTTTAGTGATGCATTGACCACCTCTCATGAGAGCTCTCACGTTAATTTCAAGTTATCTCTCATGAGAGGTGGTCGAAGCATCAACATTTTATTTCCGGCGTTTCGGGAATTGTTTGATGGCTTCGTTTTTAGTGATGCACTGACCACCTCTCATGAGAGCTCTCACGTTAATTTCAAGTTATCTCTCATGAGACGTGGTCGAAGCATCAATATTTTATTCCCGGCGTTTCCGGAATTGTTGGACGGCTTCGTTTTTAGTGATGCACTGACCACCTCTCATGAGAGCTATCAAGTAATTTTCAAGTTATCTCTCATGAGAGGTGGTCGAAGCATCAACATTTTATTCCCGGCGTTTCGGGAATTGGTTGACGGCCTCGTTTATAGTGATGCACTGACCACCTCTCATGAGAGCTATCAAGTAATTTTCAAGTTATCTCTCATGAGAGGTGGTCGAAGCATTAACCTTTTATTCCCGGCGTTTCGGGAATTGATTGACGGCTTCGTTTATAGTGATGCACTGACCTCCTCTCATGAGAGCTCTCACGTTAATTTAAAGTTATATCTCATGAGAAGTGGTCGAAGCATGAACATTTTATTCCCGGCGTTTCGGGAATTGTTGGTAGGCTTCGTTTTTAGTGATGCATTGACCACCTCTCATGAGAGCTCTCATGTTAATTTCAAGTTATCTCTCATGAGAGGTGGTCGAATCATAAACATTTTATTCCCGGCGTTTCCGGAATTGTTGGACGGCTTCGTTTTTAGTGATGCACTGACCACCTCTCATGAGAGCTCTCACGTTAATTTCAAGTTATCTCTCATGAGACGTGGTCGAAGCATCAACATTTTATTCCCGGCGTTTCGGGAATTGATTGACGGCCTCGTTTATAGTGATGCACTGACCACCTCTCATGAGAGCTATCAAGTAATTTTCAAGTTATCTCTCATGAGAGGTGGTCGAAGCATTAACCTTTTATTCCCGGCGTTTCGGGAATTGATTGACGGCTTCGTTTATAGTGATGCACTGACCTCCTCTCATGAGAGCTCTCACGTTAATTTAAAGTTATATCTCATGAGAAGTGGTCGAAGCATGAACATTTTATTCCCGGCGTTTCGGGAATTGTTTGACGGCTTCGTTTTTAGTGATGCACTGACCACTTCTCATGAGAGCTCTCACGTTAATTTAAAGTTATCTCTCATGAGAGGTGGTCGAAGCATCAACATTTTATTCCCGGCGTTTCGGGAATTGTTTGACGGCTTCGTTTTTAGTGATGCACTGACCACCTCTCATGAGAGCTCTCACGTTAATTTCAAGTTATCTCTCATGAGACGTGGTCGAAGCATCAATATTTTATTCCCGGCGTTTCCGGAATTGTTTGACGGCTTCGTTTTTAGTGATGCATTGACCACCTCTCATGAGAGCTCTCACGTTAATTTCAAGTTATCTCTCATGAGAGGTGGTCGAAGCATCAACATTTTATTTCCGGCGTTTCGGGAATTGTTTGATGGCTTCGTTTTTAGTGATGCACTGACCACCTCTCATGAGAGCTCTCACGTTAATTTCAAGTTATCTCTCATGAGACGTGGTCGAAGCATCAATATTTTATTCCCGGCGTTTCCGGAATTGTTGGACGGCTTCGTTTTTAGTGATGCACTGACCACCTCTCATGAGAGCTATCAAGTAATTTTCAAGTTATCTCTCATGAGAGGTGGTCGAAGCATCAACATTTTATTCCCGGCGTTTCGGGAATTGGTTGACGGCCTCGTTTATAGTGATGCACTGACCACCTCTCATGAGAGCTATCAAGTAATTTTCAAGTTATCTCTCATGAGAGGTGGTCGAAGCATTAACCTTTTATTCCCGGCGTTTCGGGAATTGATTGACGGCTTCGTTTATAGTGATGCACTGACCTCCTCTCATGAGAGCTCTCACGTTAATTTAAAGTTATATCTCATGAGAAGTGGTCGAAGCATGAACATTTTATTCCCGGCGTTTCGGGAATTGTTGGTAGGCTTCGTTTTTAGTGATGCATTGACCACCTCTCATGAGAGCTCTCATGTTAATTTCAAGTTATCTCTCATGAGAGGTGGTCGAATCATAAACATTTTATTCCCGGCGTTTCCGGAATTGTTGGACGGCTTCGTTTTTAGTGATGCACTGACCACCTCTCATGAGAGCTCTCACGTTAATTTCAAGTTATCTCTCATGAGACGTGGTCGAAGCATCAATATTTTATTCCCGGCGTTTCCGGAATTGTTGGACGGCTTCGTTTTTAGTGATGCACTGACCACCTCTCATGAGAGCTCTCATGTTAATTTAAAGTTATCTCTCATGAGAGGTGGTCGAAGCATGAACATTTTATTCCCGGCGTTTCGGGAATTGTTGGTAGGCTTCGTTTTTAGTGATGCATTGACCACCTCTCATGAGAGCTCTCATGTTAATTTCAAGTTATCTCTCATGAGAGGTGGTCGAATCATAAACATTTTATTCCCGGCGTTTCCGGAATTGTTGGACGGCTTCGTTTTTAGTGATGCACTGACCACCTCTCATGAGAGCTCTCACGTTAATTTCAAGTTATCTCTCATGAGACGTGGTCGAAGCATCAATATTTTATTCCCGGCGTTTCCGGAATTGTTGGACGGCTTCGTTTTTAGTGATGCACTGACCACCTCTCATGAGAGCTCTCATGTTAATTTAAAGTTATCTCTCATGAGAGGTGGTCGAAGCATCAACATTTTATTCCCGGCGTTTCGGAAATTGTTGGTAGGCTTCGTTTATAGTGATGCACTGACCACCTCTCATGAGAGCTCTCACGTTAATTTAAAGTTATCTCTCATGAGAGGTGGTCGAAGCATCAACATTTTATTCCCGGCGTTTCGGGAATTGTTTGACGGCTTCGTTTTTAGTGATGCACTGACCACCTCTCATGAGAGCTCTCACGTTAATTTCAAGTTATCTCTCATGAGACGTGGTCGAAGCATCAATATTTTATTCCCGGCGTTTCCGGAATTGTTTGACGGCTTCGTTTTTAGTGATGCATTGACCACCTCTCATGAGAGCTCTCACGTTAATTTCAAGTTATCTCTCATGAGAGGTGGTCGAAGCATCAACATTTTATTCCCGGCGTTTCCGGAATTGTTGGACGGCTTCGTTTTTAGTGATGCACTGACCACCTCTCATGAGAGCTCTCATGTTAATTTAAAGTTATCTCTCATGAGACGTGGTCGAAGCATCAATATTTTATTCCCGGCGTTTCCGGAATTGTTGGACGGCTTCGTTTTTAGTGATGCACTGACCACCTCTCATGAGAGCTCTCATGTTAATTTAAAGTTATCTCTCATGAGAGGTGGTCGAAGCATGAACATTTTATTCCCGGCGTTTCGGGAATTGTTGGTAGGCTTCGTTTTTAGTGATGCATTGACCACCTCTCATGAGAGCTCTCATGTTAATTTCAAGTTATCTCTCATGAGAGGTGGTCGAATCATAAACATTTTATTCCCGGCGTTTCCGGAATTGTTGGACGGCTTCGTTTTTAGTGATGCACTGACCACCTCTCATGAGAGCTCTCACGTTAATTTCAAGTTATCTCTCATGAGACGTGGTCGAAGCATCAATATTTTATTCCCGGCGTTTCCGGAATTGTTGGACGGCTTCGTTTTTAGTGATGCACTGACCACCTCTCATGAGAGCTCTCATGTTAATTTAAAGTTATCTCTCATGAGAGGTGGTCGAAGCATCAACATTTTATTCCCGGCGTTTCGGAAATTGTTGGTAGGCTTCGTTTATAGTGATGCACTGACCACCTCTCATGAGAGCTCTCACGTTAATTTAAAGTTATCTCTCATGAGAGGTGGTCGAAGCATCAACATTTTATTCCCGGCGTTTCGGGAATTGTTTGACGGCTTCGTTTTTAGTGATGCACTGACCACCTCTCATGAGAGCTCTCACGTTAATTTCAAGTTATCTCTCATGAGACGTGGTCGAAGCATCAATATTTTATTCCCGGCGTTTCCGGAATTGTTTGACGGCTTCGTTTTTAGTGATGCATTGACCACCTCTCATGAGAGCTCTCACGTTAATTTCAAGTTATCTCTCATGAGAGGTGGTCGAAGCATCAACATTTTATTTCCGGCGTTTCGGGAATTGTTTGATGGCTTCGTTTTTAGTGATGCACTGACCACCTCTCATGAGAGCTCTCACGTTAATTTCAAGTTATCTCTCATGAGACGTGGTCGAAGCATCAATATTTTATTCCCGGCGTTTCCGGAATTGTTGGACGGCTTCGTTTTTAGTGATGCACTGACCACCTCTCATGAGAGCTATCAAGTAATTTTCAAGTTATCTCTCATGAGAGGTGGTCGAAGCATCAACATTTTATTCCCGGCGTTTCGGGAATTGGTTGACGGCCTCGTTTATAGTGATGCACTGACCACCTCTCATGAGAGCTATCAAGTAATTTTCAAGTTATCTCTCATGAGAGGTGGTCGAAGCATTAACCTTTTATTCCCGGCGTTTCGGGAATTGATTGACGGCTTCGTTTATAGTGATGCACTGACCTCCTCTCATGAGAGCTCTCACGTTAATTTAAAGTTATATCTCATGAGAAGTGGTCGAAGCATGAACATTTTATTCCCGGCGTTTCGGGAATTGTTGGTAGGCTTCGTTTTTAGTGATGCATTGACCACCTCTCATGAGAGCTCTCATGTTAATTTCAAGTTATCTCTCATGAGAGGTGGTCGAATCATAAACATTTTATTCCCGGCGTTTCCGGAATTGTTGGACGGCTTCGTTTTTAGTGATGCACTGACCACCTCTCATGAGAGCTCTCACGTTAATTTCAAGTTATCTCTCATGAGACGTGGTCGAAGCATCAATATTTTATTCCCGGCGTTTCCGGAATTGTTGGACGGCTTCGTTTTTAGTGATGCACTGACCACCTCTCATGAGAGCTCTCATGTTAATTTAAAGTTATCTCTCATGAGAGGTGGTCGAAGCATCAACATTTTATCACCCGGCGTTTCGGGAATTGTTTGACGGCTTCGTTTTTAGTGATGCACTGACCACCTCTCATGAGAGCTCTCACGTTAATTTAAAGTTATCTCTCATGAGAGGTGGTCGAAGCATCAACATTTTATTCCCGGCGTTTCGGGAATTGTTTGACGGCTTCGTTTTTAGTGATGCACTGACCACCTCTCATGAGAGCTCTCACGTTAATTTCAAGTTATCTCTCATGAGACGTGGTCGAAGCATCAATATTTTATTCCCGGCGTTTCCGGAATTGTTTGACGGCTTCGTTTTTAGTGATGCATTGACCACCTCTCATGAGAGCTCTCACGTTAATTTCAAGTTATCTCTCATGAGAGGTGGTCGAAGCATCAACATTTTATTTCCGGCGTTTCGGGAATTGTTTGATGGCTTCGTTTTTAGTGATGCACTGACCACCTCTCATGAGAGCTCTCACGTTAATTTCAAGTTATCTCTCATGAGACGTGGTCGAAGCATCAATATTTTATTCCCGGCGTTTCCGGAATTGTTGGACGGCTTCGTTTTTAGTGATGCACTGACCACCTCTCATGAGAGCTATCAAGTAATTTTCAAGTTATCTCTCATGAGAGGTGGTCGAAGCATCAACATTTTATTCCCGGCGTTTCGGGAATTGGTTGACGGCCTCGTTTATAGTGATGCACTGACCACCTCTCATGAGAGCTATCAAGTAATTTTCAAGTTATCTCTCATGAGAGGTGGTCGAAGCATTAACCTTTTATTCCCGGCGTTTCGGGAATTGATTGACGGCTTCGTTTATAGTGATGCACTGACCTCCTCTCATGAGAGCTCTCACGTTAATTTAAAGTTATATCTCATGAGAAGTGGTCGAAGCATGAACATTTTATTCCCGGCGTTTCGGGAATTGTTGGTAGGCTTCGTTTTTAGTGATGCATTGACCACCTCTCATGAGAGCTCTCATGTTAATTTCAAGTTATCTCTCATGAGAGGTGGTCGAATCATAAACATTTTATTCCCGGCGTTTCCGGAATTGTTGGACGGCTTCGTTTTTAGTGATGCACTGACCACCTCTCATGAGAGCTCTCACGTTAATTTCAAGTTATCTCTCATGAGACGTGGTCGAAGCATCAATATTTTATTCCCGGCGTTTCCGGAATTGTTGGACGGCTTCGTTTTTAGTGATGCACTGACCACCTCTCATGAGAGCTCTCATGTTAATTTAAAGTTATCTCTCATGAGAGGTGGTCGAAGCATGAACATTTTATTCCCGGCGTTTCGGGAATTGTTGGTAGGCTTCGTTTTTAGTGATGCATTGACCACCTCTCATGAGAGCTCTCATGTTAATTTCAAGTTATCTCTCATGAGAGGTGGTCGAATCATAAACATTTTATTCCCGGCGTTTCCGGAATTGTTGGACGGCTTCGTTTTTAGTGATGCACTGACCACCTCTCATGAGAGCTCTCACGTTAGTTTCAAGTTATCTCTCATGAGACGTGGTCGAAGCATCAATATTTTATTCCCGGCGTTTCCGGAATTGTTGGACGGCTTCGTTTTTAGTGATGCACTGACCACCTCTCATGAGAGCTCTCATGTTAATTTAAAGTTATCTCTCATGAGAGGTGGTCGAAGCATCAACATTTTATTCCCGGCGTTTCGGAAATTGTTGGTAGGCTTCGTTTATAGTGATGCACTGACCACCTCTCATGAGAGCTCTCACGTTAATTTAAAGTTATCTCTCATGAGAGGTGGTCGAAGCATCAACATTTTATTCCCGGCGTTTCGGGAATTGTTTGACGGCTTCGTTTTTAGTGATGCACTGACCACCTCTCATGAGAGCTCTCACGTTAATTTCAAGTTATCTCTCATGAGACGTGGTCGAAGCATCAATATTTTATTCCCGGCGTTTCCGGAATTGTTTGACGGCTTCGTTTTTAGTGATGCATTGACCACCTCTCATGAGAGCTCTCACGTTAATTTCAAGTTATCTCTCATGAGAGGTGGTCGAAGCATCAACATTTTATTTCCGGCGTTTCGGGAATTGTTTGATGGCTTCGTTTTTAGTGATGCACTGACCACCTCTCATGAGAGCTCTCACGTTAATTTCAAGTTATCTCTCATGAGACGTGGTCGAAGCATCAATATTTTATTCCCGGCGTTTCCGGAATTGTTGGACGGCTTCGTTTTTAGTGATGCACTGACCACCTCTCATGAGAGCTATCAAGTAATTTTCAAGTTATCTCTCATGAGAGGTGGTTGAAGCATCAACATTTTATTCCCGGCGTTTCGGGAATTGGTTGACGGCCTCGTTTATAGTGATGCACTGACCACCTCTCATGAGAGCTATCAAGTAATTTTCAAGTTATCTCTCATGAGAGGTGGTCGAAGCATTAACCTTTTATTCCCGGCGTTTCGGGAATTGATTGACGGCTTCGTTTATAGTGATGCACTGACCTCCTCTCATGAGAGCTCTCACGTTAATTTAAAGTTATATCTCATGAGAAGTGGTCGAAGCATGAACATTTTATTCCCGGCGTTTCGGGAATTGTTGGTAGGCTTCGTTTTTAGTGATGCATTGACCACCTCTCATGAGAGCTCTCATGTTAATTTCAAGTTATCTCTCATGAGAGGTGGTCGAATCATAAACATTTTATTCCCGGCGTTTCCGGAATTGTTGGACGGCTTCGTTTTTAGTGATGCACTGACCACCTCTCATGAGAGCTCTCACGTTAATTTCAAGTTATCTCTCATGAGACGTGGTCGAAGCATCAATATTTTATTCCCGGCGTTTCCGGAATTGTTGGACGGCTTCGTTTTTAGTGATGCACTGACCACCTCTCATGAGAGCTCTCATGTTAATTTAAAGTTATCTCTCATGAGAGGTGGTCGAAGCATCAACATTTTATTCCCGGCGTTTCGGGAATTGTTTGACGGCTTCGTTTTTAGTGATGCACTGACCACCTCTCATGAGAGCTCTCACGTTAATTTCAAGTTATCTCTCATGAGACGTGGTCGAAGCATCAATATTTTATTCCCGGCGTTTCGGAAATTGTTGGTAGGCTTCGTTTATAGTGATGCACTGACCACCTCTCATGAGAGCTTTCACGTTAATTTAAAGTTATCTCTCATGAGAAGTGGTCGAAGCATGAACATTTTATTCCCGGCGTTTCGGGAATTGTTGGTAGGCTTCGTTTTTAGTGATGCATTGACCACCTCTCATGAGAGCTCTCACGTTAATTTCAAGTTATCTCTCATGAGAGGTGGTCGAAGCATCAACATTTTATTCCCGGCGTTTCGGGAATTGTTTGACGGCTTCGTTTTTAGTGATTAGTGCTTCCAACCGACTCCCAGATATCAGTTGCGATATCTGATCTGAGGATAAGAAAAAAATCAGATCGATATCTGATTATCTGATTTTAAAACAAGGTTAGGATGAAGTGCTAAAAAATAACTTCATCAAAATTATAATTTTTAATTTGGTTTCCATAGGATATAATGCTAAAAATATTAGTCAGATAACTGTTCGGATAACAGTTAACGGGGAAATTTAACCTGAATGAGCAGATCAGTTGACCTTTGGAAGCGCTATTAGTGATGCACTGACCACCTCTCATGAGAGCTCTCACGTTAATTTCAAGTTATCTCTCATGAGACGTGGTCGAAGCATCAATATTTTATTCCCGGCGTTTCCGGAATTGTTGGACGGCTTCGTTTTTAGTGATGCACTGACCACCTCTCATGAGAGCTCTCACGTTAATTTCAAGTTATCTCTCATGAGACGTGGTCGAAGCATCAATATTTTATTCCCGGCGTTTCCGGAATTGTTGGACGGCTTCGTTTTTAGTGATGCACTGACCACCTCTCATGAGAGCTATCAAGTAATTTTCAAGTTATCTCTCATGAGAGGTGGTCGAAGCATCAACATTTTATTCCCGGCGTTTCGGGAATTGATTGACGGCTTCGTTTATAGTGATGCACTGACCACCTCTCATGAGAGCTCTCACGTTAATTTAAAGTTATCTCTCATGAGAAGTGGTCGAAGCATGAACATTTTATTCCCGGCGTTTCGGGAATTGTTTGATGGCTTCGTTTTTAGTGATGCACTGACCACCTATCATGAGAGCTCTCACGTTAATTTCAAGTTATCTCTCATGAGACGTGGTCGAAGCATCAATATTTTATTCCCGGCGTTTCCGGAATTGTTGGACGGCTTCGTTTTTAGTGATGCACTGACCACCTCTCATGAGAGCTATCAAGTAATTTTCAAGTTATCTCTCATGAGAGGTGGTCGAAGCATCAACATTTTATTCCCGGCGTTTCGGGAATTGATTGACGGCCTCGTTTATAGTGATGCACTGACCACCTCTCATGAGAGCTCTCATGTTAATTTCAAGTTATCTCTCATGAGAAGTGGTCGAAGCATGAACATTTTATTCCCGGCGTTTCGGGAATTGTTGGAAGGCTTCGTTTTTAGTGATGCATTGACCACCTCTCATGAGAGCTCTCATGTTAATTTCAAGTTACCTCTCATGAGAGGTGGTCGAAGCATCAACATTTTATTCCCGGCGTTTCGGGAATTGTTTGACGGCTTCGTTTTTAGTGATGCATTGACCACCTCTCATGAGAGCTCTCACGTTAATTTCAAGTTATCTCTCATGAGAGGTGGTCGAAGCATCAATATTTTATTCCCGGCGTTTCCGGAATTGTTGGACGGCTTCGTTTTTAGTGATGCACTGACCACCTCTCATGAGAGCTCTCATGTTAATTTAAAGTTATCTCTCATGAGAGGTGGTCGAAGCATCAACATTTTATTCCCGGCGTTTCGGGAATTGTTTGACGGCTTCGTTTTTAGTGATGCACTGACCACCTCTCATGAGAGCTCTCACGTTAATTTCAAGTTATCTCTCATGAGACGTGGTCGAAGCATCAATATTTTATTCCCGGCGTTTCGGAAATTGTTGGTAGGCTTCGTTTATAGTGATGCACTGACCACCTCTCATGAGAGCTTTCACGTTAATTTAAAGTTATCTCTCATGAGAAGTGGTCGAAGCATGAACATTTTATTCCCGGCGTTTCGGGAATTGTTGGTAGGCTTCGTTTTTAGTGATGCATTGACCACCTCTCATGAGAGCTCTCACGTTAATTTCAAGTTATCTCTCATGAGAGGTGGTCGAAGCATCAACATTTTATTCCCGGCGTTTCGGGAATTGTTTGACGGCTTCGTTTTTAGTGATTAGTGCTTCCAACCGACTCCCAGATATCAGTTGCGATATCTGATCTGAGGATAAGAAAAAAATCAGATCGATATCTGATTATCTGATTTTAAAACAAGGTTAGGATGAAGTGCTAAAAAATAACTTCATCAAAATTATAATTTTTAATTTGGTTTCCATAGGATATAATGCTAAAAATATTAGTCAGATAACTGTTCGGATAACAGTTAACGGGGAAATTTAACCTGAATGAGCAGATCAGTTGACCGTTGGAAGCGCTATTAGTGATGCACTGACCACCTCTCATGAGAGCTCTCACGTTAATTTCAAGTTATCTCTCATGAGACGTGGTCGAAGCATCAATATTTTATTCCCGGCGTTTCCGGAATTGTTGGACGGCTTCGTTTTTAGTGATGCACTGACCACCTCTCATGAGAGCTCTCACGTTAATTTCAAGTTATCTCTCATGAGACGTGGTCGAAGCATCAATATTTTATTCCCGGCGTTTCCGGAATTGTTGGACGGCTTCGTTTTTAGTGATGCACTGACCACCTCTCATGAGAGCTATCAAGTAATTTTCAAGTTATCTCTCATGAGAGGTGGTCGAAGCATCAACATTTTATTCCCGGCGTTTCGGGAATTGTTTGACGGCTTCGTTTTTAGTGATGCACTGACCACCTCTCATGAGAGCTCTCACGTTAATTTCAAGTTATCTCTCATGAGACGTGGTCGAAGCATCAATATTTTATTCCCGGCGTTTCGGAAATTGTTGGTAGGCTTCGTTTATAGTGATGCACTGACCACCTCTCATGAGAGCTTTCACGTTAATTTAAAGTTATCTCTCATGAGAAGTGGTCGAAGCATGAACATTTTATTCCCGGCGTTTCGGGAATTGTTGGTAGGCTTCGTTTTTAGTGATGCATTGACCACCTCTCATGAGAGCTCTCACGTTAATTTCAAGTTATCTCTCATGAGAGGTGGTCGAAGCATCAACATTTTATTCCCGGCGTTTCGGGAATTGTTTGACGGCTTCGTTTTTAGTGATTAGTGCTTCCAACCGACTCCCAGATATCAGTTGCGATATCTGATCTGAGGATAAGAAAAAAATCAGATCGATATCTGATTATCTGATTTTAAAACAAGGTTAGGATGAAGTGCTAAAAAATAACTTCATCAAAATTATAATTTTTAATTTGGTTTCCATAGGATATAATGCTAAAAATATTAGTCAGATAACTGTTCGGATAACAGTTAACGGGGAAATTTAACCTGAATGAGCAGATCAGTTGACCGTTGGAAGCGCTATTAGTGATGCACTGACCACCTCTCATGAGAGCTCTCACGTTAATTTCAAGTTATCTCTCATGAGACGTGGTCGAAGCATCAATATTTTATTCCCGGCGTTTCCGGAATTGTTGGACGGCTTCGTTTTTAGTGATGCACTGACCACCTCTCATGAGAGCTCTCACGTTAATTTCAAGTTATCTCTCATGAGACGTGGTCGAAGCATCAATATTTTATTCCCGGCGTTTCCGGAATTGTTGGACGGCTTCGTTTTTAGTGATGCACTGACCACCTCTCATGAGAGCTATCAAGTAATTTTCAAGTTATCTCTCATGAGAGGTGGTCGAAGCATCAACATTTTATTCCCGGCGTTTCGGGAATTGATTGACGGCTTCGTTTATAGTGATGCACTGACCACCTCTCATGAGAGCTCTCACGTTAATTTAAAGTTATCTCTCATGAGAAGTGGTCGAAGCATGAACATTTTATTCCCGGCGTTTCGGGAATTGTTTGATGGCTTCGTTTTTAGTGATGCACTGACCACCTATCATGAGAGCTCTCACGTTAATTTCAAGTTATCTCTCATGAGACGTGGTCGAAGCATCAATATTTTATTCCCGGCGTTTCCGGAATTGTTGGACGGCTTCGTTTTTAGTGATGCACTGACCACCTCTCATGAGAGCTATCAAGTAATTTTCAAGTTATCTCTCATGAGAGGTGGTCGAAGCATCAACATTTTATTCCCGGCGTTTCGGGAATTGATTGACGGCCTCGTTTATAGTGATGCACTGACCACCTCTCATGAGAGCTCTCATGTTAATTTCAAGTTATCTCTCATGAGAAGTGGTCGAAGCATGAACATTTTATTCCCGGCGTTTCGGGAATTGTTGGAAGGCTTCGTTTTTAGTGATGCATTGACCACCTCTCATGAGAGCTCTCATGTTAATTTCAAGTTACCTCTCATGAGAGGTGGTCGAAGCATCAACATTTTATTCCCGGCGTTTCGGGAATTGTTTGACGGCTTCGTTTTTAGTGATGCATTGACCACCTCTCATGAGAGCTCTCACGTTAATTTCAAGTTATCTCTCATGAGAGGTGGTCGAAGCATCAATATTTTATTCCCGGCGTTTCCGGAATTGTTGGACGGCTTCGTTTTTAGTGATGCACTGACCACCTCTCATGAGAGCTCTCATGTTAATTTAAAGTTATCTCTCATGAGAGGTGGTCGAAGCATCAACATTTTATTCCCGGCGTTTCGGGAATTGTTTGACGGCTTCGTTTTTAGTGATGCACTGACCACCTCTCATGAGAGCTCTCACGTTAATTTCAAGTTATCTCTCATGAGACGTGGTCGAAGCATCAATATTTTATTCCCGGCGTTTCGGAAATTGTTGGTAGGCTTCGTTTATAGTGATGCACTGACCACCTCTCATGAGAGCTTTCACGTTAATTTAAAGTTATCTCTCATGAGAAGTGGTCGAAGCATGAACATTTTATTCCCGGCGTTTCGGGAATTGTTGGTAGGCTTCGTTTTTAGTGATGCACTGACCACCTATCATGAGAGCTCTCACGTTAATTTCAAGTTATCTCTCATGAGACGTGGTCGAAGCATCAATATTTTATTCCCGGCGTTTCCGGAATTGTTGGACGGCTTCGTTTTTAGTGATGCACTGACCACCTCTCATGAGAGCTATCAAGTAATTTTCAAGTTATCTCTCATGAGAGGTGGTCGAAGCATCAACATTTTATTCCCGGCGTTTCGGGAATTGATTGACGGCCTCGTTTATAGTGATGCACTGACCACCTCTCATGAGAGCTCTCATGTTAATTTCAAGTTATCTCTCATGAGAAGTGGTCGAAGCATGAACATTTTATTCCCGGCGTTTCGGGAATTGTTGGAAGGCTTCGTTTTTAGTGATGCATTGACCACCTCTCATGAGAGCTCTCATGTTAATTTCAAGTTACCTCTCATGAGAGGTGGTCGAAGCATCAACATTTTATTCCCGGCGTTTCGGGAATTGTTTGACGGCTTCGTTTTTAGTGATGCATTGACCACCTCTCATGAGAGCTCTCACGTTAATTTCAAGTTATCTCTCATGAGAGGTGGTCGAAGCATCAATATTTTATTCCCGGCGTTTCCGGAATTGTTGGACGGCTTCGTTTTTAGTGATGCACTGACCACCTCTCATGAGAGCTCTCATGTTAATTTAAAGTTATCTCTCATGAGAGGTGGTCGAAGCATCAACATTTTATTCCCGGCGTTTCGGGAATTGTTTGACGGCTTCGTTTTTAGTGATGCACTGACCACCTCTCATGAGAGCTCTCACGTTAATTTCAAGTTATCTCTCATGAGACGTGGTCGAAGCATCAATATTTTATTCCCGGCGTTTCCGGAATTGTTGGACGGCTTCGTTTTTAGTGATGCACTGACCACCTCTCATGAGAGCTCTCACGTTAATTTCAAGTTATCTCTCATGAGACGTGGTCGAAGCATCAATATTTTATTCCCGGCGTTTCCGGAATTGTTGGACGGCTTCGTTTTTAGTGATGCACTGACCACCTCTCATGAGAGCTATCAAGTAATTTTCAAGTTATCTCTCATGAGAGGTGGTCGAAGCATCAACATTTTATTCCCGGCGTTTCGGGAATTGATTGACGGCTTCGTTTATAGTGATGCACTGACCACCTCTCATGAGAGCTCTCACGTTAATTTAAAGTTATCTCTCATGAGAAGTGGTCGAAGCATGAACATTTTATTCCCGGCGTTTCGGGAATTGTTTGATGGCTTCGTTTTTAGTGATGCACTGACCACCTATCATGAGAGCTCTCACGTTAATTTCAAGTTATCTCTCATGAGACGTGGTCGAAGCATCAATATTTTATTCCCGGCGTTTCCGGAATTGTTGGACGGCTTCGTTTTTAGTGATGCACTGACCACCTCTCATGAGAGCTCTCACGTTAATTTCAAGTTATCTCTCATGAGACGTGGTCGAAGCATCAATATTTTATTCCCGGCGTTTCCGGAATTGTTGGACGGCTTCGTTTTTAGTGATGCACTGACCACCTCTCATGAGAGCTATCAAGTAATTTTCAAGTTATCTCTCATGAGAGGTGGTCGAAGCATCAACATTTTATTCCCGGCGTTTCGGGAATTGATTGACGGCTTCGTTTATAGTGATGCACTGACCACCTCTCATGAGAGCTCTCACGTTAATTTAAAGTTATCTCTCATGAGAAGTGGTCGAAGCATCAATATTTTATTCCCGGCGTTTCCGGAATTGTTGGACGGCTTCGTTTTTAGTGATGCACTGACCACCTCTCATGAGAGCTCTCACGTTAATTTCAAGTTATCTCTCATGAGACGTGGTCGAAGCATCAATATTTTATTCCCGGCGTTTCCGGAATTGTTGGACGGCTTCGTTTTTAGTGATGCACTGACCACCTCTCATGAGAGCTCTCACGTTAATTTAAAGTTATCTCTCATGAGAAGTGGTCGAAGCATGAACATTTTATTCCCGGCGTTTCGGGAATTGTTTGATGGCTTCGTTTTTAGTGATGCACTGACCACCTATCATGAGAGCTCTCACGTTAATTTCAAGTTATCTCTCATGAGACGTGGTCGAAGCATCAATATTTTATTCCCGGCGTTTCCGGAATTGTTGGACGGCTTCGTTTTTAGTGATGCACTGACCACCTCTCATGAGAGCTCTCACGTTAATTTCAAGTTATCTCTCATGAGACGTGGTCGAAGCATCAATATTTTATTCCCGGCGTTTCCGGAATTGTTGGACGGCTTCGTTTTTAGTGATGCACTGACCACCTCTCATGAGAGCTATCAAGTAATTTTCAAGTTATCTCTCATGAGAGGTGGTCGAAGCATCAACATTTTATTCCCGGCGTTTCGGGAATTGATTGACGGCTTCGTTTATAGTGATGCACTGACCACCTCTCATGAGAGCTCTCACGTTAATTTAAAGTTATCTCTCATGAGAAGTGGTCGAAGCATGAACATTTTATTCCCGGCGTTTCGGGAATTGTTTGATGGCTTCGTTTTTAGTGATGCACTGACCACCTATCATGAGAGCTCTCACGTTAATTTCAAGTTATCTCTCATGAGACGTGGTCGAAGCATCAATATTTTATTCCCGGCGTTTCCGGAATTGTTGGACGGCTTCGTTTTTAGTGATGCACTGACCACCTCTCATGAGAGCTATCAAGTAATTTTCAAGTTATCTCTCATGAGAGGTGGTCGAAGCATCAACATTTTATTCCCGGCGTTTCGGGAATTGATTGACGGCCTCGTTTATAGTGATGCACTGACCACCTCTCATGAGAGCTCTCATGTTAATTTCAAGTTATCTCTCATGAGAAGTGGTCGAAGCATGAACATTTTATTCCCGGCGTTTCGGGAATTGTTGGAAGGCTTCGTTTTTAGTGATGCATTGACCACCTCTCATGAGAGCTCTCATGTTAATTTCAAGTTACCTCTCATGAGAGGTGGTCGAAGCATCAACATTTTATTCCCGGCGTTTCGGGAATTGTTTGACGGCTTCGTTTTTAGTGATGCATTGACCACCTCTCATGAGAGCTCTCACGTTAATTTCAAGTTATCTCTCATGAGAGGTGGTCGAAGCATCAATATTTTATTCCCGGCGTTTCCGGAATTGTTGGACGGCTTCGTTTTTAGTGATGCACTGACCACCTCTCATGAGAGCTCTCATGTTAATTTAAAGTTATCTCTCATGAGAGGTGGTCGAAGCATCAACATTTTATTCCCGGCGTTTCGGGAATTGTTTGACGGCTTCGTTTTTAGTGATGCACTGACCACCTCTCATGAGAGCTCTCACGTTAATTTCAAGTTATCTCTCATGAGACGTGGTCGAAGCATCAATATTTTATTCCCGGCGTTTCGGAAATTGTTGGTAGGCTTCGTTTATAGTGATGCACTGACCACCTCTCATGAGAGCTTTCACGTTAATTTAAAGTTATCTCTCATGAGAAGTGGTCGAAGCATGAACATTTTATTCCCGGCGTTTCGGGAATTGTTGGTAGGCTTCGTTTTTAGTGATGCATTGACCACCTCTCATGAGAGCTCTCACGTTAATTTCAAGTTATCTCTCATGAGAGGTGGTCGAAGCATCAACATTTTATTCCCGGCGTTTCGGGAATTGTTTGACGGCTTCAATTTTAGTGATTAGTGCTTCCAACCGACTCCCAGATATCAGTTGCGATATCTGATCTGAGGATAAGAAAAAAATCAGATCGATATCTGATTATCTGATTTTAAAACAAGGTTAGGATGAAGTGCTAAAAAATAACTTCATCAAAATTATAATTTTTAATTTGGTTTCCATAGGATATAATGCTAAAAATATTAGTCAGATAACTGTTCGGATAACAGTTAACGGGGAAATTTAACCTGGATGAGCAGATCAGTTGACCGTTGGAAGCGCTATTAGTGATGCACTGACCACCTCTCATGAGAGCTCTCACGTTAATTTCAAGTTATCTCTCATGAGACGTGGTCGAAGCATCAATATTTTATTCCCGGCGTTTCCGGAATTGTTGGACGGCTTCGTTTTTAGTGATGCACTGACCACCTCTCATGAGAGCTCTCACGTTAATTTCAAGTTATCTCTCATGAGACGTGGTCGAAGCATCAATATTTTATTCCCGGCGTTTCCGGAATTGTTGGACGGCTTCGTTTTTAGTGATGCACTGACCACCTCTCATGAGAGCTATCAAGTAATTTTCAAGTTATCTCTCATGAGAGGTGGTCGAAGCATCAACATTTTATTCCCGGCGTTTCGGGAATTGTTTGACGGCTTCGTTTTTAGTGATGCACTGACCACCTCTCATGAGAGCTCTCACGTTAATTTCAAGTTATCTCTCATGAGACGTGGTCGAAGCATCAATATTTTATTCCCGGCGTTTCGGAAATTGTTGGTAGGCTTCGTTTATAGTGATGCACTGACCACCTCTCATGAGAGCTTTCACGTTAATTTAAAGTTATCTCTCATGAGAAGTGGTCGAAGCATGAACATTTAATTCCCGGCGTTTCGGGAATTGTTGGTAGGCTTCGTTTTTAGTGATGCATTGACCACCTCTCATGAGAGCTCTCACGTTAATTTCAAGTTATCTCTCATGAGAGGTGGTCGAAGCATCAACATTTTATTCCCGGCGTTTCGGGAATTGTTTGACGGCTTCGTTTTTAGTGATTAGTGCTTCCAACCGACTCCCAGATATCAGTTGCGATATCTGATCTGAGCATAAGAAAAAAATCAGATCGATATCTGATTATCTGATTTTAAAACAAGGTTAGGATGAAGTGCTAAAAAATAACTTCATCAAAATTATAATTTTTAATTTGGTTTCCATAGGATATAATGCTAAAAATATTAGTCAGATAACTGTTCGGATAACAGTTAACGGGGAAATTTAACCTGAATGAGCAGATCAGTTGACCGTTGGAAGCGCTATTAGTGATGCACTGACCACCTCTCATGAGAGCTCTCACGTTAATTTCAAGTTATCTCTCATGAGACGTGGTCGAAGCATCAATATTTTATTCCCGGCGTTTCCGGAATTGTTGGACGGCTTCGTTTTTAGTGATGCACTGACCACCTCTCATGAGAGCTCTCACGTTAATTTCAAGTTATCTCTCATGAGACGTGGTCGAAGCATCAATATTTTATTCCCGGCGTTTCCGGAATTGTTGGACGGCTTCGTTTTTAGTGATGCACTGACCACCTCTCATGAGAGCTATCAAGTAATTTTCAAGTTATCTCTCATGAGAGGTGGTCGAAGCATCAACATTTTATTCCCGGCGTTTCGGGAATTGATTGACGGCTTCGTTTATAGTGATGCACTGACCACCTCTCATGAGAGCTCTCACGTTAATTTAAAGTTATCTCTCATGAGAAGTGGTCGAAGCATGAACATTTTATTCCCGGCGTTTCGGGAATTGTTTGATGGCTTCGTTTTTAGTGATGCACTGACCACCTATCATGAGAGCTCTCACGTTAATTTCAAGTTATCTCTCATGAGACGTGGTCGAAGCATCAATATTTTATTCCCGGCGTTTCCGGAATTGTTGGACGGCTTCGTTTTTAGTGATGCACTGACCACCTCTCATGAGAGCTATCAAGTAATTTTCAAGTTATCTCTCATGAGAGGTGGTCGAAGCATCAACATTTTATTCCCGGCGTTTCGGGAATTGATTGACGGCCTCGTTTATAGTGATGCACTGACCACCTCTCATGAGAGCTCTCATGTTAATTTCAAGTTATCTCTCATGAGAAGTGGTCGAAGCATGAACATTTTATTCCCGGCGTTTCGGGAATTGTTGGTAGGCTTCGTTTTTAGTGATGCATTGACCACCTCTCATGAGAGCTCTCATGTTAATTTCAAGTTACCTCTCATGAGAGGTGGTCGAAGCATCAACATTTTATTCCCGGCGTTTCGGGAATTGTTTGACGGCTTCGTTTTTAGTGATGCATTGACCACCTCTCATGAGAGCTCTCACGTTAATTTCAAGTTATCTCTCATGAGAGGTGGTCGAAGCATGAACATTTTATTCCCGGCGTTTCGGGAATTGTTGGTAGGCTTCGTTTTTAGTGATGCATTGACCACCTCTCATGAGAGCTCTTATGTTAATTTCAAGTTATCTCTCATGAGAGGTGGTCGAATCATCAACATTTTATTCCCGGCGTTTCCGGAATTGTTGGACGGCTTCGTTTTTAGTGATGCACTGACCACCTCTCATGAGAGCTCTCACGTTAATTTCAAGTTATCTCTCATGAGACGTGGTCGAAGCATCAATATTTTATTCCCGGCGTTTCCGGAATTGTTGGACGGCTTCGTTTTTAGTGATGCACTGACCACCTCTCATGAGAGCTCTCATGTTAATTTAAAGTTATCTCTCATGAGAGGTGGTCGAAGCATCAACATTTTATTCCCGGCGTTTCGGGAATTGTTTGACGGCTTCGTTTTTAGTGATGCACTGACAACCTCTCATGAGAGCTCTCACGTTAATTTCAAGTTATCTCTCATGAGACGTGGTCGAAGCATCAATATTTTATTCCCGGCGTTTCGGAAATTGTTGGTAGGCTTCGTTTATAGTGATGCACTGACCACCTCTCATGAGAGCTTTCACGTTAATTTAAAGTTATCTCTCATGAGAAGTGGTCGAAGCATGAACATTTTATTCCCGGCGTTTCGGGAATTGTTGGTAGGCTTCGTTTTTAGTGATGCATTGACCACCTCTCATGAGAGCTCTCACGTTAATTTCAAGTTATCTCTCATGAGAGGTGGTCGAAGCATCAACATTTTATTCCCGGCGTTTCGGGAATTGTTTGACGGCTTCGTTTTTAGTGATTAGTGCTTCCAACCGACTCCCAGATATCAGTTGCGATATCTGATCTGAGGATAAGAAAAAAATCAGATCGATATCTGATTATCTGATTTTAAAACAAGGTTAGGATGAAGTGCTAAAAAATAACTTCATCAAAATTATAATTTTTAATTTGGTTTCCATAGGATATAATGCTAAAAATATTAGTCAGATAACTGTTCGGATAACAGTTAACGGGGAAATTTAACCTGAATGAGCAGATCAGTTGACCGTTGGAAGCGCTATTAGTGATGCACTGACCACCTCTCATGAGAGCTCTCACGTTAATTTCAAGTTATCTCTCATGAGACGTGGTCGAAGCATCAATATTTTATTCCCGGCGTTTCCGGAATTGTTGGACGGCTTCGTTTTTAGTGATGCACTGACCACCTCTCATGAGAGCTCTAACGTTAATTTCAAGTTATCTCTCATGAGACGTGGTCGAAGCATCAATATTTTATTCCCGGCGTTTCCGGAATTGTTGGACGGCTTCGTTTTTAGTGATGCACTGACCACCTCTCATGAGAGCTATCAAGTAATTTTCAAGTTATCTCTCATGAGAGGTGGTCGAAGCATCAACATTTTATTCCCGGCGTTTCGGGAATTGTTTGACGGCTTCGTTTTTAGTGATGCACTGACCACCTCTCATGAGAGCTCTCACGTTAATTTCAAGTTATCTCTCATGAGACGTGGTCGAAGCATCAATATTTTATTCCCGGCGTTTCGGAAATTGTTGGTAGGCTTCGTTTATAGTGATGCACTGACCACCTCTCATGAGAGCTTTCACGTTAATTTAAAGTTATCTCTCTTGAGAAGTGGTCGAAGCATGAACATTTTATTCCCGGCGTTTCGGGAATTGTTGGTAGGCTTCGTTTTTAGTGATGCATTGACCACCTCTCATGAGAGCTCTCACGTTAATTTCAAGTTATCTCTCATGAGACGTGGTCGAAGCATCAATATTTTATTCCCGGCGTTTCCGGAATTGTTGGACGGCTTCGTTTTTAGTGATGCACTGACCACCTCTCATGAGAGCTATCAAGTAATTTTCAAGTTATCTCTCATGAGAGGTGGTCGAAGCATCAACATTTTATTCCCGGCGTTTCGGGAATTGATTGACGGCCTCGTTTATAGTGATGCACTGACCACCTCTCATGAGAGCTCTCATGTTAATTTCAAGTTATCTCTCATGAGAAGTGGTCGAAGCATGAACATTTTATTCCCGGCGTTTCGGGAATTGTTGGAAGGCTTCGTTTTTAGTGATGCATTGACCACCTCTCATGAGAGCTCTCATGTTAATTTCAAGTTACCTCTCATGAGAGGTGGTCGAAGCATCAACATTTTATTCCCGGCGTTTCGGGAATTGTTTGACGGCTTCGTTTTTAGTGATGCATTGACCACCTCTCATGAGAGCTCTCACGTTAATTTCAAGTTATCTCTCATGAGAGGTGGTCGAAGCATCAATATTTTATTCCCGGCGTTTCCGGAATTGTTGGACGGCTTCGTTTTTAGTGATGCACTGACCACCTCTCATGAGAGCTCTCATGTTAATTTAAAGTTATCTCTCATGAGAGGTGGTCGAAGCATCAACATTTTATTCCCGGCGTTTCGGGAATTGTTTGACGGCTTCGTTTTTAGTGATGCACTGACCACCTCTCATGAGAGCTCTCACGTTAATTTCAAGTTATCTCTCATGAGACGTGGTCGAAGCATCAATATTTTATTCCCGGCGTTTCGGAAATTGTTGGTAGGCTTCGTTTATAGTGATGCACTGACCACCTCTCATGAGAGCTTTCACGTTAATTTAAAGTTATCTCTCATGAGAAGTGGTCGAAGCATGAACATTTTATTCCCGGCGTTTCGGGAATTGTTGGTAGGCTTCGTTTTTAGTGATGCATTGACCACCTCTCATGAGAGCTCTCACGTTAATTTCAAGTTATCTCTCATGAGAGGTGGTCGAAGCATCAACATTTTATTCCCGGCGTTTCGGGAATTGTTTGACGGCTTCAATTTTAGTGATTAGTGCTTCCAACCGACTCCCAGATATCAGTTGCGATATCTGATCTGAGGATAAGAAAAAAATCAGATCGATATCTGATTATCTGATTTTAAAACAAGGTTAGGATGAAGTGCTAAAAAATAACTTCATCAAAATTATAATTTTTAATTTGGTTTCCATAGGATATAATGCTAAAAATATTAGTCAGATAACTGTTCGGATAACAGTTAACGGGGAAATTTAACCTGGATGAGCAGATCAGTTGACCGTTGGAAGCGCTATTAGTGATGCACTGACCACCTCTCATGAGAGCTCTCACGTTAATTTCAAGTTATCTCTCATGAGACGTGGTCGAAGCATCAATATTTTATTCCCGGCGTTTCCGGAATTGTTGGACGGCTTCGTTTTTAGTGATGCACTGACCACCTCTCATGAGAGCTCTCACGTTAATTTCAAGTTATCTCTCATGAGACGTGGTCGAAGCATCAATATTTTATTCCCGGCGTTTCCGGAATTGTTGGACGGCTTCGTTTTTAGTGATGCACTGACCACCTCTCATGAGAGCTATCAAGTAATTTTCAAGTTATCTCTCATGAGAGGTGGTCGAAGCATCAACATTTTATTCCCGGCGTTTCGGGAATTGTTTGACGGCTTCGTTTTTAGTGATGCACTGACCACCTCTCATGAGAGCTCTCACGTTAATTTCAAGTTATCTCTCATGAGACGTGGTCGAAGCATCAATATTTTATTCCCGGCGTTTCGGAAATTGTTGGTAGGCTTCGTTTATAGTGATGCACTGACCACCTCTCATGAGAGCTTTCACGTTAATTTAAAGTTATCTCTCATGAGAAGTGGTCGAAGCATGAACATTTAATTCCCGGCGTTTCGGGAATTGTTGGTAGGCTTCGTTTTTAGTGATGCATTGACCACCTCTCATGAGAGCTCTCACGTTAATTTCAAGTTATCTCTCATGAGAGGTGGTCGAAGCATCAACATTTTATTCCCGGCGTTTCGGGAATTGTTTGACGGCTTCGTTTTTAGTGATTAGTGCTTCCAACCGACTCCCAGATATCAGTTGCGATATCTGATCTGAGCATAAGAAAAAAATCAGATCGATATCTGATTATCTGATTTTAAAACAAGGTTAGGATGAAGTGCTAAAAAATAACTTCATCAAAATTATAATTTTTAATTTGGTTTCCATAGGATATAATGCTAAAAATATTAGTCAGATAACTGTTCGGATAACAGTTAACGGGGAAATTTAACCTGAATGAGCAGATCAGTTGACCGTTGGAAGCGCTATTAGTGATGCACTGACCACCTCTCATGAGAGCTCTCACGTTAATTTCAAGTTATCTCTCATGAGACGTGGTCGAAGCATCAATATTTTATTCCCGGCGTTTCCGGAATTGTTGGACGGCTTCGTTTTTAGTGATGCACTGACCACCTCTCATGAGAGCTCTCACGTTAATTTCAAGTTATCTCTCATGAGACGTGGTCGAAGCATCAATATTTTATTCCCGGCGTTTCCGGAATTGTTGGACGGCTTCGTTTTTAGTGATGCACTGACCACCTCTCATGAGAGCTATCAAGTAATTTTCAAGTTATCTCTCATGAGAGGTGGTCGAAGCATCAACATTTTATTCCCGGCGTTTCGGGAATTGATTGACGGCTTCGTTTATAGTGATGCACTGACCACCTCTCATGAGAGCTCTCACGTTAATTTAAAGTTATCTCTCATGAGAAGTGGTCGAAGCATGAACATTTTATTCCCGGCGTTTCGGGAATTGTTTGATGGCTTCGTTTTTAGTGATGCACTGACCACCTATCATGAGAGCTCTCACGTTAATTTCAAGTTATCTCTCATGAGACGTGGTCGAAGCATCAATATTTTATTCCCGGCGTTTCCGGAATTGTTGGACGGCTTCGTTTTTAGTGATGCACTGACCACCTCTCATGAGAGCTATCAAGTAATTTTCAAGTTATCTCTCATGAGAGGTGGTCGAAGCATCAACATTTTATTCCCGGCGTTTCGGGAATTGATTGACGGCCTCGTTTATAGTGATGCACTGACCACCTCTCATGAGAGCTCTCATGTTAATTTCAAGTTATCTCTCATGAGAAGTGGTCGAAGCATGAACATTTTATTCCCGGCGTTTCGGGAATTGTTGGTAGGCTTCGTTTTTAGTGATGCATTGACCACCTCTCATGAGAGCTCTCATGTTAATTTCAAGTTACCTCTCATGAGAGGTGGTCGAAGCATCAACATTTTATTCCCGGCGTTTCGGGAATTGTTTGACGGCTTCGTTTTTAGTGATGCATTGACCACCTCTCATGAGAGCTCTCACGTTAATTTCAAGTTATCTCTCATGAGAGGTGGTCGAAGCATGAACATTTTATTCCCGGCGTTTCGGGAATTGTTGGTAGGCTTCGTTTTTAGTGATGCATTGACCACCTCTCATGAGAGCTCTTATGTTAATTTCAAGTTATCTCTCATGAGAGGTGGTCGAATCATCAACATTTTATTCCCGGCGTTTCCGGAATTGTTGGACGGCTTCGTTTTTAGTGATGCACTGACCACCTCTCATGAGAGCTCTCACGTTAATTTCAAGTTATCTCTCATGAGACGTGGTCGAAGCATCAATATTTTATTCCCGGCGTTTCCGGAATTGTTGGACGGCTTCGTTTTTAGTGATGCACTGACCACCTCTCATGAGAGCTCTCATGTTAATTTAAAGTTATCTCTCATGAGAGGTGGTCGAAGCATCAACATTTTATTCCCGGCGTTTCGGGAATTGTTTGACGGCTTCGTTTTTAGTGATGCACTGACAACCTCTCATGAGAGCTCTCACGTTAATTTCAAGTTATCTCTCATGAGACGTGGTCGAAGCATCAATATTTTATTCCCGGCGTTTCGGAAATTGTTGGTAGGCTTCGTTTATAGTGATGCACTGACCACCTCTCATGAGAGCTTTCACGTTAATTTAAAGTTATCTCTCATGAGAAGTGGTCGAAGCATGAACATTTTATTCCCGGCGTTTCGGGAATTGTTGGTAGGCTTCGTTTTTAGTGATGCATTGACCACCTCTCATGAGAGCTCTCACGTTAATTTCAAGTTATCTCTCATGAGAGGTGGTCGAAGCATCAACATTTTATTCCCGGCGTTTCGGGAATTGTTTGACGGCTTCGTTTTTAGTGATTAGTGCTTCCAACCGACTCCCAGATATCAGTTGCGATATCTGATCTGAGGATAAGAAAAAAATCAGATCGATATCTGATTATCTGATTTTAAAACAAGGTTAGGATGAAGTGCTAAAAAATAACTTCATCAAAATTATAATTTTTAATTTGGTTTCCATAGGATATAATGCTAAAAATATTAGTCAGATAACTGTTCGGATAACAGTTAACGGGGAAATTTAACCTGAATGAGCAGATCAGTTGACCGTTGGAAGCGCTATTAGTGATGCACTGACCACCTCTCATGAGAGCTCTCACGTTAATTTCAAGTTATCTCTCATGAGACGTGGTCGAAGCATCAATATTTTATTCCCGGCGTTTCCGGAATTGTTGGACGGCTTCGTTTTTAGTGATGCACTGACCACCTCTCATGAGAGCTCTAACGTTAATTTCAAGTTATCTCTCATGAGACGTGGTCGAAGCATCAATATTTTATTCCCGGCGTTTCCGGAATTGTTGGACGGCTTCGTTTTTAGTGATGCACTGACCACCTCTCATGAGAGCTATCAAGTAATTTTCAAGTTATCTCTCATGAGAGGTGGTCGAAGCATCAACATTTTATTCCCGGCGTTTCGGGAATTGTTTGACGGCTTCGTTTTTAGTGATGCACTGACCACCTCTCATGAGAGCTCTCACGTTAATTTCAAGTTATCTCTCATGAGACGTGGTCGAAGCATCAATATTTTATTCCCGGCGTTTCGGAAATTGTTGGTAGGCTTCGTTTATAGTGATGCACTGACCACCTCTCATGAGAGCTTTCACGTTAATTTAAAGTTATCTCTCTTGAGAAGTGGTCGAAGCATGAACATTTTATTCCCGGCGTTTCGGGAATTGTTGGTAGGCTTCGTTTTTAGTGATGCATTGACCACCTCTCATGAGAGCTCTCACGTTAATTTCAAGTTATCTCTCATGAGAGGTGGTCGAAGCATCAACATTTTATTCCCGGCGTTTCGGGAATTGTTTGACGGCTTCGTTTTTAGTGATTAGTGCTTCCAACCGACTCCCAGATATCAGTTGCGATATCTGATCTGAGGATAAGAAAAAAATCAGATCGATATCTGATTATCTGATTTTAAAACAAGGTTAGGATGAAGTGCTAAAAAATAACTCCATCAAAATTATAATTTTTAATTTGGTTTCCATAGGATATAATGCTAAAAATATTAGTCAGATAACTGTTCGGATAACAGTTAACGGGGAAATTTAACCTGAATGAGCAGATCAGTTGACCGTTGGAAGCGCTATTAGTGATGCACTGACCACCTCTCATGAGAGCTCTCACGTTAATTTAAAGTTATCTCTCATGAGACGTGGTCGAAGCAATAATATTTTATTCCCGGCGTTTCCGGAATTGTTGGACGGCTTCGTTTTTTAAAGATTCACTGACCACCTCTCATGAGAGCTATCAAGTAATTTTCAAGTTATCTCTCATGAGAGGTGGTCGAAGCATCAACATTTTATTCCCGGCGTTTCGGGAATTGATTGACGGCTTCGTTTATAGTGATGCACTGACCACCTCTCATGAGAGCTCTCACGTTAATTTAAAGTTATCTCTCATGAGAAGTGGTCGAATCATGAACATTTTATTCCCGGCGTTTCGGGAATTGTTGGACGGCTTCGTTTATAGTGATGCACTGACCACCTCTCATGAGAGCTCTCACGTTAATTTAAAGTTATCTCTCATGAGAAGTGGTCGAAGCATGAACATTTTATTCCCGGCGTTTTGGGAATTGTTTGACGGCTTCGTTTTTAGTGATGCACTGACCACCTCTCATGAGAGATCTCATGTTAATTTCAAGTTATCTCTCATGAGAGGTGGTCGAAGCATCAATATTTTATTCCCGGCGTTTCCGGAATTGTTGGACGGCTTCGTTTTTAGTGATGCACTGACCACCTCTCATGAGAGCTCTCACGTTAATTTCAAGTTATCTCTCATGAGACGTGGTCGAAGCATCAATATTTTATTCCCGGCGTTTCCGGAATTGTTGGACGGCTTCGTTTTTAGTGATGCACTGACCACCTCTCATGAGAGCTCTCATGTTAATTTAAAGTTATCTCTCATGAGAGGTGGTCGAAGCATCAACATTTTATTCCCGGCGTTTCGGGAATTGTTGGTAGGCTTCGTTTTTAGTGATGCATTGACCACCTCTCATGAGAGCTCTCACGTTAATTTCAAGTTATCTCTCATGAGAGGTGGTCGAAGCATCAACATTTTATTACCGGCGTTTCGGGAATTGTGTGACGGCTTCGTTTTTAGTGATTAGTGCTTCCAACCGACTCCCAGATATCAGTTGCGATATCTGATCTGAGGATAAGAAAAAAATCAGATCGATATCTGATTATCTGATTTTAAAACAAGGTTAGGATGAAGTGCTAAAAAATAACTTCATCAAAATTATAATTTTTAATTTGGTTTCCATAGGATATAATGCTAAAAATATTAGTCAGATAACTGTTCGGATAACAGTTAACGGGGAAATTTAACCTGAATGAGCAGATCAGTTGACCGTTGGAAGCGCTATTAGTGATGCACTGACCACCTCTCATGAGAGCTCTCACGTTAATTTCAAGTTATCTCTCATGAGACGTGGTCGAAGCATCAATATTTTATTTTTGGCGTTTCTGGAATTGTTGGACGGCTTCGTTTTTAGTGATGCACTGACCACCTCTCATGAGAGCTATCAAGTAATTTTCAAGTTATCTCTCATGAGAGGTGGTCGAAGCATCAACATTTTATTCCCGGCGTTTCGGGAATTGATTGACGGCTTCGTTTATAGTGATGCACTGACCACCTCTCATGAGAGCTCTCACGTTAATTTAAAGTTATCTCTCACGAGAAGTGGTCGAAGCATGAACATTTTATTCCCGGCGTTTCGGGAATTGTTGGTAGGCTTCGTTTTTAGTGATGCATTGACCACCTCTCATGAGAGCTCTCACGTTAATTTCAAGTTATCTCTCATGAGACGTGGTCGAAGCATCAATATTTTATTCCCGGCGTTTCCGGAATTGTTGGACGGCTTCGTTTTTTAAAGATGCACTGACCACCTCTCATGAGAGCTATCAAGTAATTTTAAAGTTATCTCTCATGAGAGGTGGTCGAAGCATCAACATTTTATTCCCGGCGTTTCGGGAATTGATTGACGGCTTCGTTTATAGTGATGCACTGACCACCTCTCATGAGAGCTCTCACGTTAATTGAAAGTTATCTCTCATGAGAAGTGGTCGAATCATGAACATTTTATTCCCGGCGTTTCGGGAATTGTTGGACGGCTTCGTTTAAAGTGATGCACTGACCACCTCTCATGAGAGCTCTCACGTTAATTTAAAGTTATCTCTCATGAGAAGTGGTCGAAGCATGAACATTTTATTCCCGGCGTTTCGGGAATTGTTGGACGGCTTCGTTTATAGTGATGCACTGACCACCTCTCATGAGAGCTCTCACGTTAATTTAAAGTTATCTCTCATGAGAAGTGGTCGAAGCATCAACATTTTATTCCCGGCGTTTCGGGAATTGTTGGACGGCTTCGTTTATAGTGACGCACTGACCACCTCTCATGAGAGCTCTCACGTTAATTTAAAGTTATCTCTCATAAGAAGTGGTCGAAGCATGAACATTTTATTCCCGGCGTTTCGGGAATTGTTGGACGGCTTCGTTTATAGTGATGCACTGACCACCTCTCATGAGAGCTCTCACGTTAATTTAAAGTTATCTCTCATGAGAAGTGGTCGAAGCATCAACATTTTATTCCCGGCGTTTCGGGAATTGTTTGACGGCTTCGTTTTTAGTGATGCACTGACCACCTCTCATGAGAGCTCTCACGTTAATTTCAAGTTATCTCTCATGAGACATGGTCGAAGCATCAATATTTTATTCCCGGCGTTTCCGGAATTGTTGGACGGCTTCGTTTTTAGTGATGCACTGACCACCTCTCATGAGAGCTATCAAGTAATTTTCAAGTTATCTCTCATGAGAGGTGGTCGAAGCATCAACATTTTATTCCCGGCGTTTCGGGAATTGTTGGACGGCTTCGTTTATAGTGATGCACTGACCACCTCTCATGAGAGCTCTCACGTTAATTTAAAGTTATCTCTCATGAGAAGTGGTCGAAGCATCAACATTTTATTCCCGGCGTTTCCGGAATTGTTGGACGGCTTCGTTTTTAGTGATGCACTGACCACCTCTCATGAGAGCTCTCACGTTAATTTCAAGTTATCTCTCATGAGACGTGGTCGAAGCATCAATATTTTATTCCCGGCGTTTCCGGAATTGTTGGACGGCTTCGTTTTTAGTGATGCACTGACCACCTCTCATGAGAGCTCTCATGTTAATTTAAAGTTATCTCTCATGAGAGGTGCTCGAAGCATCAACATTTTATTCCCGGCGTTTCGGGAATTGTTTGACGGCTTCGTTTATAGTGATGCACTGACCACCTCTCATGAGAGCTCTCACGTTAATTTAAAGTTATCTCTCATGAGAAGTGGTCGAAGCATGAACATTTTATTCCCGGCGTTTCGGGAATTGTTTGATGGCTTCGTTTTTAGTGATGCACTGACCACCTATCATGAGAGCTCTCACGTTAATTTCAAGTTATCTCTCATGAGACGTGGTCGAAGCATCAATATTTTATTCCCGGCGTTTCCGGAATTGTTGGACGGCTTCGTTTTTAGTGATGCACTGACCACCTCTCATGAGAGCTATCAAGTAATTTTCAAGTTATCTCTCATGAGAGGTGGTCGAAGCATCAACATTTTATTCCCGGCGTTTCGGGAATTGATTGACGGCCTCGTTTATAGTGATGCACTGACCACCTCTCATGAGAGCTCTCATGTTAATTTCAAGTTATCTCTCATGAGAAGTGGTCGAAGCATGAACATTTTATTCCCGGCGTTTCGGGAATTGTTTGACGGCTTCGTTTTTAGTGATGCATTGACCACCTCTCATGAGAGCTCTCACGTTAATTTCAAGTTATCTCTCATGAGAGGTGGTCGAAGCATGAACATTTTATTCCCGGCGTTTCGGGAATTGTTGGTAGGCTTCGTTTTTAGTGATGCATTGACCACCTCTCATGAGAGCTCTCATGTTAATTTCAAGTTATCTCTCATGAGAGGTGGTCGAATCATCAACATTTTATTCCCGGCGTTTCCGGAATTGTTGGACGGCTTCGTTTTTAGTGATGCACTGACCACCTCTCATGAGAGCTCTCACGTTAATTTCAAGTTATCTCTCATGAGACGTGGTCGAAGCATCAATATTTTATTCCCGGCGTTTCCGGAATTGTTGGACGGCTTCGTTTTTAGTGATGCACTGACCACCTCTCATGAGAGCTCTCATGTTAATTTAAAGTTATCTCTCATGAGAGGTGGTCGAAGCATCAACATTTTATTCCCGGCGTTTCGGGAATTGTTTGACGGCTTCGTTTTTAGTGATGCACTGACCACCTCTCATGAGAGCTCTCACGTTAATTTCAAGTTATCTCTCATGAGACGTGGTCGAAGCATCAATATTTTATTCCCGGCGTTTCGGAAATTGTTGGTAGGCTTCGTTTATAGTGATGCACTGACCACCTCTCATGAGAGCTTTCACGTTAATTTAAAGTTATCTCTCATGAGAAGTGGTCGAAGCATGAACATTTTATTCCCGGCGTTTCGGGAATTGTTGGTAGGCTTCGTTTTTAGTGATGCATTGACCACCTCTCATGAGAGCTCTCACGTTAATTTCAAGTTATCTCTCATGAGAGGTGGTCGAAGCATCAACATTTTATTCCCGGCGTTTCGGGAATTGTTTGACGGCTTCGTTTTTAGTGATTAGTGCTTCCAACCGACTCCCAGATATCAGTTGCGATATCTAATCTGAGGATAAGAAAAAAATCAGATCGATATCTGATTATCTGATTTTAAAACAAGGTTAGGATGAAGTGCTAAAAAATAACTTCATCAAAATTATAATTTTTAATTTGGTTTCCATAGGATATAATGCTAAAAATATTAGTCAGATAACTGTTCGGATAACAGTTAACGGGGAAATTTAACCTGAATGAGCAGATCAGTTGACCGTTGGAAGCGCTATTAGTGATGCACTGACCACCTCTCATGAGAGCTCTCACGTTAATTTCAAGTTATCTCTCATGAGACGTGGTCGAAGCATCAATATTTTATTCCCGGCGTTTCCGGAATTGTTGGACGGCTTCGTTTTTAGTGATGCACTGACCACCTCTCATGAGAGCTCTCACGTTAATTTCAAGTTATCTCTCATGAGACGTGGTCGAAGCATCAATATTTTATTCCCGGCGTTTCCGGAATTGTTGGACGGCTTCGTTTTTAGTGATGCACTGACCACCTCTCATGAGAGCTATCAAGTAATTTTCAAGTTATCTCTCATGAGAGGTGGTCGAAGCATGAACATTTTATTCCCGGCGTTTCGGGAATTGTTGGTAGGCTTCGTTTTTAGTGATGCATTGACCACCTCTTATGAGAGCTCTCACGTTAATTTCAAGTTATCTCTCATGAGAGGTGGTCGAAGCATCAACATTTTATTCCCGGCGTTTCGGGAATTGTTTGACGGCTTCGTTTTTAGTGATTAGTGCTTCCAACCGACTCCCAGATATCAGTTGCGATATCTGATCTGAGGATAAGAAAAAAATCAGATCGATATCTGATTATCTGATTTTAAAACAAGGTTAGGATGAAGTGCTAAAAAATAACTTCATCAAAATTATAATTTTTAATTTGGTTTCCATAGGATATAATGCTAATAATATTAGTCAGATAACTGTTCGGATAACAGTTAACGGGGAAATTTAACCTGAATGAGCAGATCAGTTGACCGTTGGAAGCGCTATTAGTGATGCACTGACCACCTCTCATGAGAGCTCTCACGTTAATTTCAAGTTATCTCTCATGAGACGTGGTCGAAGCATCAATATTTTATTCCCGGCGTTTCCGGAATTGTTGGACGGCTTCGTTTTTAGTGATGCACTGACCACCTCTCATGAGAGCTCTCACGTTAATTTCAAGTTATCTCTCATGAGACGTGGTCGAAGCATCAATATTTTATTCCCGGCGTTTCCGGAATTGTTGGACGGCTTCGTTTTTAGTGATGCACTGACCACCTCTCATGAGAGCTATCAAGTAATTTTCAAGTTATCTCTCATGAGAGGTGGTCGAAGCATCAACATTTTATTCCCGGCGTTTCGGGAATTGATTGACGGCTTCGTTTATAGTGATGCACTGACCACCTCTCATGAGAGCTCTCACGTTAATTTAAAGTTATCTCTCATGAGAAGTGGTCGAAGCATGAACATTTTATTCCCGGCGTTTCGGGAATTGTTTGATGGCTTCGTTTTTAGTGATGCACTGACCACCTATCATGAGAGCTCTCACGTTAATTTCAAGTTATCTCTCATGAGACGTGGTCGAAGCATCAATATTTTATTCCCGGCGTTTCCGGAATTGTTGGACGGCTTCGTTTTTAGTGATGCACTGACCACCTCTCATGAGAGCTATCAAGTAATTTTCAAGTTATCTCTCATGAGAGGTGGTCGAAGCATCAACATTTTATTCCCGGCGTTTCGGGAATTGATTGACGGCCTCGTTTATAGTGATGCACTGACCACCTCTCATGAGAGCTCTCATGTTAATTTCAAGTTATCTCTCATGAGAAGTGGTCGAAGCATGAACATTTTATTCCCGGCGTTTCGGGAATTGTTGGTAGGCTTCGTTTTTAGTGATGCATTGACCACCTCTCATGAGAGCTCTCATGTTAATTTCAAGTTACCTCTCATGAGAGGTGGTCGAAGCATCAACATTTTATTCCCGGCGTTTCGGGAATTGTTTGACGGCTTCGTTTTTAGTGATGCATTGACCACCTCTCATGAGAGCTCTCACGTTAATTTCAAGTTATCTCTCATGAGAGGTGGTCGAAGCATGAACATTTTATTCCCGGCGTTTCGGGAATTGTTGGTAGGCTTCGTTTTTAGTGATGCATTGACCACCTCTCATGAGAGCTCTCATGTTAATTTCAAGTTATCTCTCATGAGAGGTGGTCGAATCATCAACATTTTATTCCCGGCGTTTCCGGAATTGTTGGACGGCTTCGTTTTTAGTGATGCACTGACCACCTCTCATGAGAGCTCTCACGTTAATTTCAAGTTATCTCTCATGAGACGTGGTCGAAGCATCAATATTTTATTCCCGGCGTTTCCGGAATTGTTGGACGGCTTCGTTTTTAGTGATGCACTGACCACCTCTCATGAGAGCTCTCATGTTAATTTAAAGTTATCTCTCATGAGAGGTGGTCGAAGCATCAACATTTTATTCCCGGCGTTTCGGGAATTGTTTGACGGCTTCGTTTTTAGTGATGCACTGACCACCTCTCATGAGAGCTCTCACGTTAATTTCAAGTTATCTCTCATGAGACGTGGTCGAAGCATCAATATTTTATTCCCGGCGTTTCGGAAATTGTTGGTAGGCTTCGTTTATAGTGATGCACTGACCACCTCTCATGAGAGCTTTCACGTTAATTTAAAGTTATCTCTCATGAGAAGTGGTCGAAGCATGAACATTTTATTCCCGGCGTTTCGGGAATTGTTGGTAGGCTTCGTTTTTAGTGATGCACTGACCACCTCTCATGAGAGCTCTCATGTTAATTTAAAATTATCTCTCATGAGAAGTGGTCGAAGTATGAACATTTTATTCCCGGCGTTTCCGGAATTGTTGGACGGCTTCGTTTTTAGTGATGCACTGACCACCTCTCATGAGAGCTATCAAGTAATTTTCAAGTTATCTCTCATGAGAGGTGGTCGAAGCATCAACATTTTATTCCCGGCGTTTCGGGAATTGATTGACGGCTTCGTTTATAGTGATGCACTGACCACCTCTCATGAGAGCTCTCACGTTAATTTAAAGTTATCTCTCATGAGAAGTGGTCGAAGCATGAACATTTTATTCCCGGCGTTTCGGGAATTGTTTGATGGCTTCGTTTTTAGTGATGCACTGACCACCTATCATGAGAGCTCTCACGTTAATTTCAAGTTATCTCTCATGAGACGTGGTCGAAGCATCAATATTTTATTCCCGGCGTTTCCGGAATTGTTGGACGGCTTCGTTTTTAGTGATGCACTGACCACCTCTCATGAGAGCTATCAAGTAATTTTCAAGTTATCTCTCATGAGAGGTGGTCGAAGCATCAACATTTTATTCCCGGCGTTTCGGGAATTGATTGACGGCCTCGTTTATAGTGATGCACTGACCACCTCTCATGAGAGCTCTCATGTTAATTTCAAGTTATCTCTCATGAGAAGTGGTCGAAGCATGAACATTTTATTCCCGGCGTTTCGGGAATTGTTGGTAGGCTTCGTTTTTAGTGATGCATTGACCACCTCTCATGAGAGCTCTCATGTTAATTTCAAGTTACCTCTCATGAGAGGTGGTCGAAGCATCAACATTTTATTCCCGGCGTTTCGGGAATTGTTTGACGGCTTCGTTTTTAGTGATGCATTGACCACCTCTCATGAGAGCTCTCACGTTAATTTCAAGTTATCTCTCATGAGAGGTGGTCGAAGCATGAACATTTTATTCCCGGCGTTTCGGGAATTGTTGGTAGGCTTCGTTTTTAGTGATGCATTGACCACCTCTCATGAGAGCTCTCATGTTAATTTCAAGTTATCTCTCATGAGAGGTGGTCGAATCATCAACATTTTATTCCCGGCGTTTCCGGAATTGTTGGACGGCTTCGTTTTTAGTGATGCACTGACCACCTCTCATGAGAGCTCTCACGTTAATTTCAAGTTATCTCTCATGAGACGTGGTCGAAGCATCAATATTTTATTCCCGGCGTTTCCGGAATTGTTGGACGGCTTCGTTTTTAGTGATGCACTGACCACCTCTCATGAGAGCTCTCATGTTAATTTAAAGTTATCTCTCATGAGAGGTGGTCGAAGCATCAACATTTTATTCCCGGCGTTTCGGGAATTGTTTGACGGCTTCGTTTTTAGTGATGCACTGACCACCTCTCATGAGAGCTCTCACGTTAATTTCAAGTTATCTCTCATGAGACGTGGTCGAAGCATCAATATTTTATTCCCGGCGTTTCGGAAATTGTTGGTAGGCTTCGTTTATAGTGATGCACTGACCACCTCTCATGAGAGCTTTCACGTTAATTTAAAGTTATCTCTCATGAGAAGTGGTCGAAGCATGAACATTTTATTCCCGGCGTTTCGGGAATTGTTGGTAGGCTTCGTTTTTAGTGATGCATTGACCACCTCTCATGAGAGTTCTCACGTTAATTTCAAGTTATCTCTCATGAGAGGTGGTCGAAGCATCAACATTTTATTCCCGGCGTTTCGGGAATTGTTTGACGGCTTCGTTTTTAGTGATTAGTGCTTCCAACCGACTCCCAGATATCAGTTGCGATATCTGATCTGAGGATAAGAAAAAAATCAGATCGATATCTGATTATCTGATTTTAAAACAAGGTTAGGATGAAGTGCTAAAAAATAACTTCATCAAAATTATAATTTTTAATTTGGTTTCCATAGGATATAATGCTAAAAATATTAGTCAGATAACTGTTCGGATAACAGTTAACGGGGAAATTTAACCTGAATGAGCAGATCAGTTGACCGTTGGAAGCGCTATTAGTGATGCACTGACCACCTCTCATGAGAGCTCTCACGTTAATTTCAAGTTATCTCTCATGAGACGTGGTCGAAGCATCAATATTTTATTCCCGGCGTTTCCGGAATTGTTGGACAGCTTCGTTTTTAGTGATGCACTGACCACCTCTCATGAGAGCTATCAAGTAATTTTCAAGTTATCTCTCATGAAAGGTGGTCGAAGCATCAACATTTTATTCCCGGCGTTTCGGGAATTGATTGACGGCTTCGTTTATAGTGATGCACTGACCACCTCTCATGAGAGCTCTCACGTTAATTTAAAGTTATCTCTCATGAGAAGTGGTCGAAGCATGAACATTTTATTCCCGGCGTTTCGGGAATTGTTGGTAGGCTTCGTTTTTAGTGATGCATTGACCACCTCTCATGAGAGCTCTCACGTTAATTTCAAGTTATCTCTCATGAGACGTGGTCGAAGCATCAATATTTTATTCCCGGCGTTTCCGGAATTGTTGGACGGCTTCGTTTTTTAAAGATTCACTGACCACCTCTCATGAGAGCTATCAAGTAATTTTCAAGTTATCTCTCATGAGAGGTGGTCGAAGCATCAACATTTTATTCCCGGCGTTTCGGGAATTGATTGACGGCTTCGTTTATAGTGATGCACTGACCACCTCTCATGAGAGCTCTCACGTTAATTTAAAGTTATCTCTCATGAGAAGTGGTCGAATCATGAACATTTTATTCCCGGCGCTTCGGGAATTGTTGGACGGCTTCGTTTATAGTGATGCACTGACCACCTCTCATGAGAGCTCTCACGTTAATTTAAAGTTATCTCTCATGAGAAGTGGTCGAAGCATGAACATTTTATTCCCGGCGTTTTGGGAATTGTTTGACGGCTTCGTTTTTAGTGATGCACTGACCACCTCTCATGAGAGATCTCATGTTAATTTCAAGTTATCTCTCATGAGAGGTGGTCGAAGCATCAATATTTTATTCCCGGCGTTTCCGGAATTGTTGGACGGCTTCGTTTTTAGTGATGCACTGACCACCTCTCATGAGAGCTCTCACGTTAATTTCAAGTTATCTCTCATGAGACGTGGTCGAAGCATCAATATTTTATTCCCGGCGTTTCCGGAATTGTTGGACGGCTTCGTTTTTAGTGATGCACTGACCACCTCTCATGAGAGCTCTCATGTTAATTTAAAGTTATCTCTCATGAGAGGTGGTCGAAGCATCAACATTTTATTCCCGGCGTTTCGGGAATTGATTGACGGCTTCGTTTATAGTGATGCACTGACCACCTCTCATGAGAGCTTTCACGTTAATTTAAAGTTATCTCTCACGAGAAGTGGTCGAAGCATGAACATTTTATTCCCGGCGTTTCGGGAATTGTTGGTAGGCTTCGTTTTTAGTGATGCATTGACCACCTCTCATGAGAGCTCTCACGTTAATTTCAAGTTATCTCTCATGAGACGTGGTCGAAGCATCAATATTTTATTCCCGGCGTTTCCGGAATTGTTGGACGGCTTCGTTTTTTAAAGATGCACTGACCACCTCTCATGAGATCTATCAAGTAATTTTCAAGTTATCTCTCATGAGAGGTGGTTGAAGCATCAACATTTTATTCCCGGCGTTTCGGGAATTGATTGACGGCTTCGTTTATAGTGATGCACTGACCACCTCTCATGAGAGCTCTCACGTTAATTGAAAGTTATCTCTCATGAGAAGTGGTCGAATCATGAACATTTTATTCCCGGCGTTTCGGGAATTGTTGGACGGCTTCGTTTATAGTGATGCACTGACCACCTCTCATGAGAGCTCTCACGTTAATTTAAAGTTATCTCTCATGAGAAGTGGTCGAAGCATGAACATTTTATTCCCGGCGTTTCGGGAATTGTTGGACGGCTTCGTTTATAGTGATGCACTGACCACCTCTCATGAGAGCTCTCACGTTAATTTAAAGTTATCTCTCATGAGAAGTGGTCGAAGCATCAACATTTTATTCCCGGCGTTTCGGGAATTGTTGGACGGCTTCGTTTATAGTGATGCACTGACCACCTCTCATGAGAGCTCTCACGTTAATTTAAAGTTATCTCTCATGAGAAGTGGTCGAAGCATGAACATTTTATTCCCGGCGTTTCGGGAATTGTTGGACGGCTTCGTTTATAGTGATGCACTGACCACCTCTCATGAGAGCTCTCACGTTAATTTAAAGTTATCTCTCATGAGAAGTGGTCGAAGCATCAACATTTTATTCCCGGCGTTTCGGGAATTGTTTGACGGCTTCGTTTTTAGTGATGCACTGACCACCTCTCATGAGAGCTCTCACGTTAATTTCAAGTTATCTCTCATGAGACATGGTCGAAGCATCAATATTTTATTCCCGGCGTTTCCGGAATTGTTGGACGGCTTCGTTTTTAGTGATGCACTGACCACCTCTCATGAGAGCTATCAAGTAATTTTCAAGTTATCTCTCATGAGAGGTGGTCGAAGCATCAACATTTTATTCCCGGCGTTTCGGGAATTGTTGGACGGCTTCGTTTATAGTGATGCACTGACCACCTCTCATGAGAGCTCTCACGTTAATTTAAAGTTATCTCTCATGAGAAGTGGTCGAAGCATCAACATTTTATTCCCGGCGTTTCGGGAATTGTTTGACGGCTTCGTTTTTAGTGATGCACTGACCACCTCTCATGAGAGCTCTCACGTTAATTTCAAGTTATCTCTCATGAGACATGGTCGAAGCATCAATATTTTATTCCCGGCGTTTCCGGAATTCTTGGACGGCTTCGTTTTTAGTGATGCACTGACCACCTCTCATGAGAGCTATCAAGTAATTTTCAAGTTATCTCTCATGAGAGGTGGTCGAAGCATCATCATTTTATTCCCGGCGTTTCGGGAATTGATTGACGGCTTCGTTTATAGTGATGCACTGACCACCTCTCATGAGAGCTCTCACGTTAATTTAAAGTTATCTCTCATGAGAAGTGGTCGAATCATGAACATTTTATTCCCGGCGTTTCGGGAATTGTTGGACGGCTTCGTTTATAGTGATGCACTGACCACCTCTCATGAGAGCTCTCACGTTAATTTAAAGTTATCTCTCATGAGAAGTGGTCGAAGCATGAACATTTTATTCCCGGCGTTTTGGGAATTGTTTGACGGCTTCGTTTTTAGTGATTCACTGACCACCTCTCATGAGAGATCTCATGTTAATTTCAAGTTATCTCTCATGAGAGGTGGTCGAAGCATCAATATTTTATTCCTGGCGTTTCCGGAATTGTTTGTAGGCTTCGTTTATAGTGATGCACTGACCACCTCTCATGAGAGCTCTCACGTTAATTTAAAGTTATCTCTCATGAGAAGTGGTCGAAGCATGAACATTTTATTCCCGGCGTTTCGGGAATTGTTTGATGGCTTCGTTTTTAGTGATGCACTGACCACCTATCATGAGAGCTCTCACGTTAATTTCAAGTTATCTCTCATGAGACGTGGTCGAAGCATCAATATTTTATTCCCGGCGTTTCGGGAATTGTTGGACGGCTTCGTTTATAGTGATGCACTGACCACCTCTCATGAGAGCTATCAAGTAATTTTTAAGTTATCTCTCATGAGAGGTGGTCGAAGCATCAACATTTTATTCCCGGCGTTTCGGGAATTGATTGACGGCCTCGTTTATAGTGATGCACTGACCACCTCTCATGAGAGCTCTCATGTTAATTTCAAGTTATCTCTCATGAGAAGTGGTCGAAGCATGAACATTTTATTCCCGGCGTTTCGGGAATTGTTTGACGGCTTCGTTTTTAGTGATGCATTGACCACCTCTCATGAGAGCTCTCACGTTAATTTCAAGTTATCTCTCATGAGAGGTGGTCGAAGCATGAACATTTTATTCCCGGCGTTTCGGGAATTGTTGGTAGGCTTCGTTTTTAGTGATGCATTGACCACCTCTCATGAGAGCTCTCATGTTAATTTCAAGTTATCTCTCATGAGAGGTGGTCGAATCATCAACATTTTATTCCCGGCGTTTCCGGAATTGTTGGACGGCTTCGTTTTTAGTGATGCACTGACCACCTCTCATGAGAGCTCTCACGTTAATTTCAAGTTATCTCTCATGAGACGTGGTCGAAGCATCAACATTTTATTCCCGGCGTTTCGGGAATTGTTTGACGGCTTCGTTTTTAGTGATGCACTGACCACCTCTCATGAGAGCTCTCACGTTAATTTCAAGTTATCTCTCATGAGACGTGGTCGAAGCATCAATATTTTATTCCCGGCGTTTCGGGAATTGTTTGTAGGCTTCGTTTATAGTGATGCACTGACCACCTCTCATGAGAGCTCTCACGTTAATTTAAAGTTATCTCTCATGAGAAGTGGTCGAAGCATGAACATTTTATTCCCGGCGTTTCGGGAATTGTTTGATGGCTTCGTTTTTAGTGATGCACTGACCACCTATCATGAGAGCTCTCACGTTAATTTCAAGTTATCTCTCATGAGACGTGGTCGAAGCATCAATATTTTATTCCCGGCGTTTCCGGAATTGTTGGACGGCTTCGTTTTTAGTGATGCACTGACCACCTCTCATGAGAGCTATCAAGTAATTTTCAAGTTATCTCTCATGAGAGGTGGTCGAAGCATCAACATTTTATTCCCGGCGTTTCGGGAATTGATTGACGGCCTCGTTTATAGTGATGCACTGACCACCTCTCATGAGAGCTCTCATGTTAATTTCAAGTTATCTCTCATGAGAAGTGGTCGAAGCATGAACATTTTATTCCCGGCGTTTCGGGAATTGTTTGACGGCTTCGTTTTTAGTGATGCATTGACCACCTCTCATGAGAGCTCTCACGTTAATTTCAAGTTATCTCTCATGAGAGGTGGTCGAAGCATGAACATTTTATTCCCGGCGTTTCGGGAATTGTTGGTAGGCTTCGTTTTTAGTGATGCATTGACCACCTCTCATGAGAGCTCTCATGTTAATTTCAAGTTATCTCTCATGAGAGGTGGTCGAATCATCAACATTTTATTCCCGGCGTTTCCGGAATTGTTGGACGGCTTCGTTTTTAGTGATGCACTGACCACCTCTCATGAGAGCTCTCACGTTAATTTCAAGTTATCTCTCATGAGACGTGGTCGAAGCATCAATATTTTATTCCCGGCGTTTCCGGAATTGTTGGACGGCTTCGTTTTTAGTGATGCACTGACCACCTCTCATGAGAGCTCTCATGTTAATTTAAAGTTATCTCTCATGAGAGGTGGTCGAAGCATCAACATTTTATTCCCGGCGTTTCGGGAATTGTTTGACGGCTTCGTTTTTAGTGATGCACTGACCACCTCTCATGAGAGCTCTCACGTTAATTTCAAGTTATCTCTCATGAGACGTGGTCGAAGCATCAATATTTTATTCCCGGCGTTTCGGAAATTGTTGGTAGGCTTCGTTTATAGTGATGCACTGACCACCTCTCATGAGAGCTTTCACGTTAATTTAAAGTTATCTCTCATGAGAAGTGGTCGAAGCATGAACATTTTATTCCCGGCGTTTCGGGAATTGTTGGTAGGCTTCGTTTTTAGTGATGCATTGACCACCTCTCATGAGAGCTCTCACGTTAATTTCAAGTTATCTCTCATGAGAGGTGGTCGAAGCATCAACATTTTATTCCCGGCGTTTCGGGAATTGTTTGACGGCTTCGTTTTTAGTGATTAGTGCTTCCAACCGACTCCCAGATATCAGTTGCGATATCTAATCTGAGGATAAGAAAAAAATCAGATCGATATCTGATTATCTGATTTTAAAACAAGGTTAGGATGAAGTGCTAAAAAATAACTTCATCAAAATTATAATTTTTAATTTGGTTTCCATAGGATATAATGCTAAAAATATTAGTCAGATAACTGTTCGGATAACAGTTAACGGGGAAATTTAACCTGAATGAGCAGATCAGTTGACCGTTGGAAGCGCTATTAGTGATGCACTGACCACCTCTCATGAGAGCTCTCACGTTAATTTCAAGTTATCTCTCATGAGACGTGGTCGAAGCATCAATATTTTATTCCCGGCGTTTCCGGAATTGTTGGACGGCTTCGTTTTTAGTGATGCACTGACCACCTCTCATGAGAGCTCTCACGTTAATTTCAAGTTATCTCTCATGAGACGTGGTCGAAGCATCAATATTTTATTCCCGGCGTTTCCGGAATTGTTGGACGGCTTCGTTTTTAGTGATGCACTGACCACCTCTCATGAGAGCTATCAAGTAATTTTCAAGTTATCTCTCATGAGAGGTGGTCGAAGCATGAACATTTTATTCCCGGCGTTTCGGGAATTGTTGGTAGGCTTCGTTTTTAGTGATGCATTGACCACCTCTTATGAGAGCTCTCACGTTAATTTCAAGTTATCTCTCATGAGAGGTGGTCGAAGCATCAACATTTTATTCCCGGCGTTTCGGGAATTGTTTGACGGCTTCGTTTTTAGTGATTAGTGCTTCCAACCGACTCCCAGATATCAGTTGCGATATCTGATCTGAGGATAAGAAAAAAATCAGATCGATATCTGATTATCTGATTTTAAAACAAGGTTAGGATGAAGTGCTAAAAAATAACTTCATCAAAATTATAATTTTTAATTTGGTTTCCATAGGATATAATGCTAATAATATTAGTCAGATAACTGTTCGGATAACAGTTAACGGGGAAATTTAACCTGAATGAGCAGATCAGTTGACCGTTGGAAGCGCTATTAGTGATGCACTGACCACCTCTCATGAGAGCTCTCACGTTAATTTCAAGTTATCTCTCATGAGACGTGGTCGAAGCATCAATATTTTATTCCCGGCGTTTCCGGAATTGTTGGACGGCTTCGTTTTTAGTGATGCACTGACCACCTCTCATGAGAGCTCTCACGTTAATTTCAAGTTATCTCTCATGAGACGTGGTCGAAGCATCAATATTTTATTCCCGGCGTTTCCGGAATTGTTGGACGGCTTCGTTTTTAGTGATGCACTGACCACCTCTCATGAGAGCTATCAAGTAATTTTCAAGTTATCTCTCATGAGAGGTGGTCGAAGCATCAACATTTTATTCCCGGCGTTTCGGGAATTGATTGACGGCTTCGTTTATAGTGATGCACTGACCACCTCTCATGAGAGCTCTCACGTTAATTTAAAGTTATCTCTCATGAGAAGTGGTCGAAGCATGAACATTTTATTCCCGGCGTTTCGGGAATTGTTTGATGGCTTCGTTTTTAGTGATGCACTGACCACCTATCATGAGAGCTCTCACGTTAATTTCAAGTTATCTCTCATGAGACGTGGTCGAAGCATCAATATTTTATTCCCGGCGTTTCCGGAATTGTTGGACGGCTTCGTTTTTAGTGATGCACTGACCACCTCTCATGAGAGCTATCAAGTAATTTTCAAGTTATCTCTCATGAGAGGTGGTCGAAGCATCAACATTTTATTCCCGGCGTTTCGGGAATTGATTGACGGCCTCGTTTATAGTGATGCACTGACCACCTCTCATGAGAGCTCTCATGTTAATTTCAAGTTATCTCTCATGAGAAGTGGTCGAAGCATGAACATTTTATTCCCGGCGTTTCGGGAATTGTTGGTAGGCTTCGTTTTTAGTGATGCATTGACCACCTCTCATGAGAGCTCTCATGTTAATTTCAAGTTACCTCTCATGAGAGGTGGTCGAAGCATCAACATTTTATTCCCGGCGTTTCGGGAATTGTTTGACGGCTTCGTTTTTAGTGATGCATTGACCACCTCTCATGAGAGCTCTCACGTTAATTTCAAGTTATCTCTCATGAGAGGTGGTCGAAGCATGAACATTTTATTCCCGGCGTTTCGGGAATTGTTGGTAGGCTTCGTTTTTAGTGATGCATTGACCACCTCTCATGAGAGCTCTCATGTTAATTTCAAGTTATCTCTCATGAGAGGTGGTCGAATCATCAACATTTTATTCCCGGCGTTTCCGGAATTGTTGGACGGCTTCGTTTTTAGTGATGCACTGACCACCTCTCATGAGAGCTCTCACGTTAATTTCAAGTTATCTCTCATGAGACGTGGTCGAAGCATCAATATTTTATTCCCGGCGTTTCCGGAATTGTTGGACGGCTTCGTTTTTAGTGATGCACTGACCACCTCTCATGAGAGCTCTCATGTTAATTTAAAGTTATCTCTCATGAGAGGTGGTCGAAGCATCAACATTTTATTCCCGGCGTTTCGGGAATTGTTTGACGGCTTCGTTTTTAGTGATGCACTGACCACCTCTCATGAGAGCTCTCACGTTAATTTCAAGTTATCTCTCATGAGACGTGGTCGAAGCATCAATATTTTATTCCCGGCGTTTCGGAAATTGTTGGTAGGCTTCGTTTATAGTGATGCACTGACCACCTCTCATGAGAGCTTTCACGTTAATTTAAAGTTATCTCTCATGAGAAGTGGTCGAAGCATGAACATTTTATTCCCGGCGTTTCGGGAATTGTTGGTAGGCTTCGTTTTTAGTGATGCACTGACCACCTCTCATGAGAGCTCTCATGTTAATTTAAAATTATCTCTCATGAGAAGTGGTCGAAGCATGAACATTTTATTCCCGGCGTTTCCGGAATTGTTGGACGGCTTCGTTTTTAGTGATGCACTGACCACCTCTCATGAGAGCTATCAAGTAATTTTCAAGTTATCTCTCATGAGAGGTGGTCGAAGCATCAACATTTTATTCCCGGCGTTTCGGGAATTGATTGACGGCTTCGTTTATAGTGATGCACTGACCACCTCTCATGAGAGCTCTCACGTTAATTTAAAGTTATCTCTCATGAGAAGTGGTCGAAGCATGAACATTTTATTCCCGGCGTTTCGGGAATTGTTTGATGGCTTCGTTTTTAGTGATGCACTGACCACCTATCATGAGAGCTCTCACGTTAATTTCAAGTTATCTCTCATGAGACGTGGTCGAAGCATCAATATTTTATTCCCGGCGTTTCCGGAATTGTTGGACGGCTTCGTTTTTAGTGATGCACTGACCACCTCTCATGAGAGCTATCAAGTAATTTTCAAGTTATCTCTCATGAGAGGTGGTCGAAGCATCAACATTTTATTCCCGGCGTTTCGGGAATTGATTGACGGCCTCGTTTATAGTGATGCACTGACCACCTCTCATGAGAGCTCTCATGTTAATTTCAAGTTATCTCTCATGAGAAGTGGTCGAAGCATGAACATTTTATTCCCGGCGTTTCGGGAATTGTTGGTAGGCTTCGTTTTTAGTGATGCATTGACCACCTCTCATGAGAGCTCTCATGTTAATTTCAAGTTACCTCTCATGAGAGGTGGTCGAAGCATCAACATTTTATTCCCGGCGTTTCGGGAATTGTTTGACGGCTTCGTTTTTAGTGATGCATTGACCACCTCTCATGAGAGCTCTCACGTTAATTTCAAGTTATCTCTCATGAGAGGTGGTCGAAGCATGAACATTTTATTCCCGGCGTTTCGGGAATTGTTGGTAGGCTTCGTTTTTAGTGATGCATTGACCACCTCTCATGAGAGCTCTCATGTTAATTTCAAGTTATCTCTCATGAGAGGTGGTCGAATCATCAACATTTTATTCCCGGCGTTTCCGGAATTGTTGGACGGCTTCGTTTTTAGTGATGCACTGACCACCTCTCATGAGAGCTCTCACGTTAATTTCAAGTTATCTCTCATGAGACGTGGTCGAAGCATCAATATTTTATTCCCGGCGTTTCCGGAATTGTTGGACGGCTTCGTTTTTAGTGATGCACTGACCACCTCTCATGAGAGCTCTCATGTTAATTTAAAGTTATCTCTCATGAGAGGTGGTCGAAGCATCAACATTTTATTCCCGGCGTTTCGGGAATTGTTTGACGGCTTCGTTTTTAGTGATGCACTGACCACCTCTCATGAGAGCTCTCACGTTAATTTCAAGTTATCTCTCATGAGACGTGGTCGAAGCATCAATATTTTATTCCCGGCGTTTCGGAAATTGTTGGTAGGCTTCGTTTATAGTGATGCACTGACCACCTCTCATGAGAGCTTTCACGTTAATTTAAAGTTATCTCTCATGAGAAGTGGTCGAAGCATGAACATTTTATTCCCGGCGTTTCGGGAATTGTTGGTAGGCTTCGTTTTTAGTGATGCATTGACCACCTCTCATGAGAGCTCTCACGTTAATTTCAAGTTATCTCTCATGAGAGGTGGTCGAAGCATCAACATTTTATTCCCGGCGTTTCGGGAATTGTTTGACGGCTTCGTTTTTAGTGATTAGTGCTTCCAACCGACTCCCAGATATCAGTTGCGATATCTGATCTGAGGATAAGAAAAAAATCAGATCGATATCTGATTATCTGATTTTAAAACAAGGTTAGGATGAAGTGCTAAAAAATAACTTCATCAAAATTATAATTTTTAATTTGGTTTCCATAGGATATAATGCTAAAAATATTAGTCAGATAACTGTTCGGATAACAGTTAACGGGGAAATTTAACCTGAATGAGCAGATCAGTTGACCGTTGGAAGCGCTATTAGTGATGCACTGACCACCTCTCATGAGAGCTCTCACGTTAATTTCAAGTTATCTCTCATGAGACGTGGTCGAAGCATCAATATTTTATTCCCGGCGTTTCCGGAATTGTTGGACAGCTTCGTTTTTAGTGATGCACTGACCACCTCTCATGAGAGCTATCAAGTAATTTTCAAGTTATCTCTCATGAAAGGTGGTCGAAGCATCAACATTTTATTCCCGGCGTTTCGGGAATTGATTGACGGCTTCGTTTATAGTGATGCACTGACCACCTCTCATGAGAGCTCTCACGTTAATTTAAAGTTATCTCTCATGAGAAGTGGTCGAAGCATGAACATTTTATTCCCGGCGTTTCGGGAATTGTTGGTAGGCTTCGTTTTTAGTGATGCATTGACCACCTCTCATGAGAGCTCTCACGTTAATTTCAAGTTATCTCTCATGAGACGTGGTCGAAGCATCAATATTTTATTCCCGGCGTTTCCGGAATTGTTGGACGGCTTCGTTTTTTAAAGATTCACTGACCACCTCTCATGAGAGCTATCAAGTAATTTTCAAGTTATCTCTCATGAGAGGTGGTCGAAGCATCAACATTTTATTCCCGGCGTTTCGGGAATTGATTGACGGCTTCGTTTATAGTGATGCACTGACCACCTCTCATGAGAGCTCTCACGTTAATTTAAAGTTATCTCTCATGAGAAGTGGTCGAATCATGAACATTTTATTCCCGGCGCTTCGGGAATTGTTGGACGGCTTCGTTTATAGTGATGCACTGACCACCTCTCATGAGAGCTCTCACGTTAATTTAAAGTTATCTCTCATGAGAAGTGGTCGAAGCATGAACATTTTATTCCCGGCGTTTTGGGAATTGTTTGACGGCTTCGTTTTTAGTGATGCACTGACCACCTCTCATGAGAGATCTCATGTTAATTTCAAGTTATCTCTCATGAGAGGTGGTCGAAGCATCAATATTTTATTCCCGGCGTTTCCGGAATTGTTGGACGGCTTCGTTTTTAGTGATGCACTGACCACCTCTCATGAGAGCTCTCACGTTAATTTCAAGTTATCTCTCATGAGACGTGGTCGAAGCATCAATATTTTATTCCCGGCGTTTCCGGAATTGTTGGACGGCTTCGTTTTTAGTGATGCACTGACCACCTCTCATGAGAGCTCTCATGTTAATTTAAAGTTATCTCTCATGAGAGGTGGTCGAAGCATCAACATTTTATTCCCGGCGTTTCGGGAATTGATTGACGGCTTCGTTTATAGTGATGCACTGACCACCTCTCATGAGAGCTCTCACGTTAATTTAAAGTTATCTCTCACGAGAAGTGGTCGAAGCATGAACATTTTATTCCCGGCGTTTCGGGAATTGTTGGTAGGCTTCGTTTTTAGTGATGCATTGACCACCTCTCATGAGAGCTCTCACGTTAATTTCAAGTTATCTCTCATGAGACGTGGTCGAAGCATCAATATTTTATTCCCGGCGTTTCCGGAATTGTTGGACGGCTTCGTTTTTTAAAGATGCACTGACCACCTCTCATGAGAGCTATCAAGTAATTTTCAAGTTATCTCTCATGAGAGGTGGTTGAAGCATCAACATTTTATTCCCGGCGTTTCGGGAATTGATTGACGGCTTCGTTTATAGTGATGCACTGACCACCTCTCATGAGAGCTCTCACGTTAATTGAAAGTTATCTCTCATGAGAAGTGGTCGAATCATGAACATTTTATTCCCGGCGTTTCGGGAATTGTTGGACGGCTTCGTTTATAGTGATGCACTGACCACCTCTCATGAGAGCTCTCACGTTAATTTAAAGTTATCTCTCATGAGAAGTGGTCGAAGCATGAACATTTTATTCCCGGCGTTTCGGGAATTGTTGGACGGCTTCGTTTATAGTGATGCACTGACCACCTCTCATGAGAGCTCTCACGTTAATTTAAAGTTATCTCTCATGAGAAGTGGTCGAAGCATCAACATTTTATTCCCGGCGTTTCGGGAATTGTTGGACGGCTTCGTTTATAGTGATGCACTGACCACCTCTCATGAGAGCTCTCACGTTAATTTAAAGTTATCTCTCATGAGAAGTGGTCGAAGCATGAACATTTTATTCCCGGCGTTTCGGGAATTGTTGGACGGCTTCGTTTATAGTGATGCACTGACCACCTCTCATGAGAGCTCTCACGTTAATTTAAAGTTATCTCTCATGAGAAGTGGTCGAAGCATCAACATTTTATTCCCGGCGTTTCGGGAATTGTTTGACGGCTTCGTTTTTAGTGATGCACTGACCACCTCTCATGAGAGCTCTCACGTTAATTTCAAGTTATCTCTCATGAGACATGGTCGAAGCATCAATATTTTATTCCCGGCGTTTCCGGAATTGTTGGACGGCTTCGTTTTTAGTGATGCACTGACCACCTCTCATGAGAGCTATCAAGTAATTTTCAAGTTATCTCTCATGAGAGGTGGTCGAAGCATCAACATTTTATTCCCGGCGTTTCGGGAATTGTTGGACGGCTTCGTTTATAGTGATGCACTGACCACCTCTCATGAGAGCTCTCACGTTAATTTAAAGTTATCTCTCATGAGAAGTGGTCGAAGCATCAACATTTTATTCCCGGCGTTTCGGGAATTGTTTGACGGCTTCGTTTTTAGTGATGCACTGACCACCTCTCATGAGAGCTCTCACGTTAATTTCAAGTTATCTCTCATGAGACATGGTCGAAGCATCAATATTTTATTCCCGGCGTTTCCGGAATTCTTGGACGGCTTCGTTTTTAGTGATGCACTGACCACCTCTCATGAGAGCTATCAAGTAATTTTCAAGTTATCTCTCATGAGAGGTGGTCGAAGCATCATCATTTTATTCCCGGCGTTTCGGGAATTGATTGACGGCTTCGTTTATAGTGATGCACTGACCACCTCTCATGAGAGCTCTCACGTTAATTTAAAGTTATCTCTCATGAGAAGTGGTCGAATCATGAACATTTTATTCCCGGCGTTTCGGGAATTGTTGGACGGCTTCGTTTATAGTGATGCACTGACCACCTCTCATGAGAGCTCTCACGTTAATTTAAAGTTATCTCTCATGAGAAGTGGTCGAAGCATGAACATTTTATTCCCGGCGTTTTGGGAATTGTTTGACGGCTTCGTTTTTAGTGATGCACTGACCACCTCTCATGAGAGATCTCATGTTAATTTCAAGTTATCTCTCATGAGAGGTGGTCGAAGCATCAATATTTTATTCCCGGCGTTTCCGGAATTGTTGGACGGCTTCGTTTTTAGTGATGCACTGACCACCTCTCATGAGAGCTCTCACGTTAATTTCAAGTTATCTCTCATGAGACGTGGTCGAAGCATCAATATTTTATTCCCGGCGTTTCCGGAATTGTTGGACGGCTTCGTTTTTAGTGATGCACTGACCACCTCTCATGAGAGCTCTCATGTTAATTTAAAGTTATCTCTCATGAGAGGTGGTCGAAGCATCAACATTTTATTCCCGGCGTTTCGGGAATTGTTTGACGGCTTCGTTTTTAGTGATGCACTGACCACCTCTCATGAGAGCTCTCACGTTAATTTCAAGTTATCTCTCATGAGACGTGGTCGAAGCATCAATATTTTATTCCCGGCGTTTCGGGAATTGTTTGTAGGCTTCGTTTATAGTGATGCACTGACCACCTCTCATGAGAGCTTTCACGTTAATTTAAAGTTATCTCTCATGAGAAGTGGTCGAAGCATGAACATTTTATTCCCGGCGTTTCGGGAATTGTTGGTAGGCTTCGTTTTTAGTGATGCATTGACCACCTCTCATGAGAGCTCTCACGTTAATTTCAAGTTATCTCTCATGAGAGGTGGTCGAAGCATCAACATTTTATTCCCGGCGTTTCGGGAATTGTTTGACGGCTTCGTTTTTAGTGATTAGTGCTTCCAACCGACTCCCAGATATCAGTTGCGATATCTGATCTGAGGATAAGAAAAAAATCAGATCGATATCTGATTATCTGATTTTAAAACAAGGTTAGGATGAAGTGCTAAAAAATAACTTCATCAAAATTATAATTTTTAATTTGGTTTCCATAGGATATAATGCTAAAAATATTAGTCAGATAACTGTTCGGATAACAGTTAACGGGGAAATTTAACCTGAATGAGCAGATCAGTTGACCGTTGGAAGCGCTATTAGTGATGCACTGACCACCTCTCATGAGAGCTCTCACGTTAATTTCAAGTTATCTCTCATGAGACGTGGTCGAAGCATCAATATTTTATTCCCGGCGTTTCCGGAATTGTTGGACGGCTTCGTTTTTAGTGATGCACTGACCACCTCTCATGAGAGCTATCAAGTAATTTTCAAGTTATCTCTCATGAGAGGTGGTCGAAGCATCAACATTTTATTCCCGGCGTTTCGGGAATTGATTGACGGCTTCGTTTATAGTGATGCACTGACCACCTCTCATGAGAGCTCTCACGTTAATTTAAAGTTATCTCTCATGAGAAGTGGTCGAAGCATGAACATTTTATTCCCGGCGTTTCGGGAATTGTTGGACGGCTTCGTTTATAGTGATGCACTGACCACCTCTCATGAGAGCTCTCACGTTAATTTAAAGTTATCTCTCATGAGAAGTGGTCGAAGCATCAACATTTTATTCCCGGCGTTTCGGGAATTGTTTGACGGCTTCGTTTTTAGTGATGCACTGACCACCTCTCATGAGAGCTCTCACGTTAATTTCAAGTTATCTCTCATGAGACATGGTCGAAGCATCAATATTTTATTCCCGGCGTTTCCGGAATTGTTGGACGGCTTCGTTTTTAGTGATGCACTGACCACCTCTCATGAGAGCTATCATGTAATTTTCAAGTTATCTCTCATGAGAGGTGGTCGAAGCATCAACATTTTATTCCCGGCGTTTCGGGAATTGTTGGACGGCTTCGTTTATAGTGATGCACTGACCACCTCTCATGAGAGCTCTCACGTTAATTTAAAGTTATCTCTCATGAGAAGTGGTCGAAGCATCAACATTTTATTCCCGGCGTTTCGGGAATTGTTTGACGGCTTCGTTTTTAGTGATGCACTGACCACCTCTCATGAGAGCTCTCACGTTAATTTCAAGTTATCTCTCATGAGACATGGTCGAAGCATCAATATTTTATTCCCGGCGTTTCCGGAATTCTTGGACGGCTTCGTTTTTAGTGATGCACTGACCACCTCTCATGAGAGCTATCAAGTAATTTTCAAGTTATCTCTCATGAGAGGTGGTCGAAGCATCATCATTTTATTCCCGGCGTTTCGGGAATTGATTGACGGCTTCGTTTATAGTGATGCACTGACCACCTCTCATGAGAGCTCTCACGTTAATTTAAAGTTATCTCTCATGAGAAGTGGTCGAAGCATGAACATTTTATTCCCGGCGTTTTGGGAATTGTTTGACGGCTTCGTTTTTAGTGATGCACTGACCACCTCTCATGAGAGATCTCATGTTAATTTCAAGTTATCTCTCATGAGAGGTGGTCGAAGCATCAATATTTTATTCCCGGCGTTTCCGGAATTGTTAGACGGCTTCGTTTTTAGTGATGCACTGACCACCTCTCATGAGAGCTCTCACGTTAATTTCAAGTTATCTCTCATGAGACGTGGTCGAAGCATCAATATTTTATTCCCGGCGTTTCCGGAATTGTTGGACGGCTTCGTTTTTAGTGATGCACTGACCACCTCTCATGAGAGCTCTCATGTTAATTTAAAGTTATCTCTCATGAGAGGTGGTCGAAGCATCAACATTTTATTCCCGGCGTTTCGGGAATTGTTTGACGGCTTCGTTTTTAGTGATGCACTGACCACCTCTCATGAGAGCTCTCACGTTAATTTCAAGTTATCTCTCATGAGACGTGGTCGAAGCATCAATATTTTATTCCCGGCGTTTCGGGAATTGTTTGTAGGCTTCGTTTATAGTGATGCACTGACCACCTCTCATGAGAGCTTTCACGTTAATTTAAAGTTATCTCTCATGAGAAGTGGTCGAAGCATGAAAATTTTATTCCCGGCGTTTCGGGAATTGTTGGTAGGCTTCGTTTTTAGTGATGCATTGACCACCTCTCATGAGAGCTCTCACGTTAATTTCAAGTTATCTCTCATGAGAGGTGGTCGAAGCATCAACATTTTATTCCCGGCGTTTCGGGAATTGTTTGACGGCTTCGTTTTTAGTGATTAGTGCTTCCAACCGACTCCCAGATATCAGTTGCGATATCTGATCTGAGGATAAGAAAAAAATCAGATCGATATCTGATTATCTGATTTTAAAACAAGGTTAGGATGAAGTGCTAAAAAATAACTTCATCAAAATTATAATTTTTAATTTGGTTTCCATAGGATATAATGCTAAAAATATTAGTCAGATAACTGTTCGGATAACAGTTAACGGGGAAATTTAACCTGAATGAGCAGATCAGTTGACCGTTGGAAGCGCTATTAGTGATGCACTGACCACCTCTCATGAGAGCTCTCACGTTAATTTCAAGTTATCTCTCATGAGACGTGGTCGAAGCATCAATATTTTATTCCCGGCGTTTCCGGAATTGTTGGACGGCTTCGTTTTTAGTGATGCACTGACCACCTCTCATGAGAGCTATCAAGTAATTTTCAAGTTATCTCTCATGAGAGGTGGTCGAAGCATCAACATTTTATTCCCGGCGTTTCGGGAATTGATTGACGGCTTCGTTTATAGTGATGCACTGACCACCTCTCATGAGAGCTCTCACGTTAATTTAAAGTTATCTCTCATGAGAAGTGGTCGAAGCATGAACATTTTATTCCCGGCGTTTCGGGAATTGTTGGTAGGCTTCGTTTTTAGTGATGCATTGACCACCTCTCATGAGAGCTCTCACGTTAATTTCAAGTTATCTCTCATGAGACGTGGTCGAAGCATCAATATTTTATTCCCGGCGTTTCCGGAATTGTTGGACGGCTTCGTTTTTTAAAGATGCACTGACCACCTCTCATGAGAGCTCTCACGTTAATTTAAAGTTATCTCTCATGAGAAGTGGTCGAAGCATGAACATTTTATTCCCGGCGTTTCGGGAATTGTTTGACGGCTTCGTTTTTAGTGATGCACTGACCACCTCTCATGAGAGCTCTCACGTTAATTTCAAGTTATCTCTCATGAGACGTGGTCGAAGCATCAATATTTTATTCCCGGCGTTTCGGGAATTGTTTGTAGGCTTCGTTTATAGTGATGCACTGACCACCTCTCATGAGAGCTTTCACGTTAATTTAAAGTTATCTCTCATGAGAATTGGTCGAAGCATGAACATTTTATTCCCGGCGTTTCGGGAATTGTTGGTAGGCTTCGTTTTTAGTGATGCATTGACCACCTCTCATGAGAGCTCTCACGTTAATTTCAAGTTATCTCTCATGAGAGGTGGTCGAAGCATCAACATTTTATTCCTGGCGTTTCGGGAATTGTTTGACGGCTTCGTTTTTAGTGATTAGTGCTTCCAACCGACTCCCAGATATCAGTTGCGATATCTGATCTGAGGATAAGAAAAAAATCAGATCGATATCTGATTATCTGATTTTAAAACAAGGTTAGGATGAAGTGCTAAAAAATAACTTCATCAAAATTATAATTTTTAATTTGGTTTCCATAGGATATAATGCTAAAAATATTAGTCAGATAACTGTTCGGATAACAGTTAACGGGGAAATTTAACCTGAATGAGCAGATCAGTTGACCGTTGGAAGCGCTATTAGTGATGCACTGACCACCTCTCATGAGAGCTCTCACGTTAATTTCAAGTTATCTCTCATGAGACGTGGTCGAAGCATCAATATTTTATTCCCGGCGTTTCCGGAATTGTTGGACGGCTTCGTTTTTAGTGATGCACTGACCACCTCTCATGAGAGCTATCAAGTAATTTTCAAGTTATCTCTCATGAGAGGTGGTCGAAGCATCAACATTTTATTCCCGGCGTTTCGGGAATTGATTGACGGCTTCGTTTATAGTGATGCACTGACCACCTCTCATGAGAGCTCTCACGTTAATTTAAAGTTATCTCTCATGAGAAGTGGTCGAAGCATGAACATTTTATTCCCGGCGTTTCGGGAATTGTTGGTAGGCTTCGTTTTCAGTGATGCATTGACCACCTCTCATGAGAGCTCTCACGTTAATTTCAAGTTATCTCTCATGAGACGTGGTCGAAGCATCAATATTTTATTCCCGGCGTTTCCGGAATTGTTGGACGGCTTCGTTTTTTAAAGATGCACTGACCACCTCTCATGAGAGCTATCAAGTAATTTTCAAGTTATCTCTCATGAGAGGTGGTCGAAGCATCAACATTTTATTCCCGGCGTTTCGGGAATTGATTGACGGCTTCGTTTATAGTGATGCACTGACCACCTCTCATGAGAGCTCTCACGTTAATTTAAAGTTATCTCTCATGAGAAGTGGTCGAATCATGAACATTTTATTCCCGGCGTTTCGGGAATTGTTGGACGGCTTCGTTTATAGTGATGCACTGACCACCTCTCATGAGAGCTCTCACGTTAATTTAAAGTTATCTCTCATGAGAAGTGGTCGAAGCATGAACATTTTATTCCCGGCGTTTCGGGAATTGTTGGACGGCTTCGTTTATAGTGATGCACTGACCACCTCTCATGAGAGCTCTCACGTTAATTTAAAGTTATCTCTCATGAGAAGTGGTCGAAGCATCAACATTTTATTCCCGGCGTTTCGGGAATTGTTGGACGGCTTCGTTTATAGTGATGCACTGACCACCTCTCATGAGAGCTCTCACGTTAATTTAATGTTATCTCTCATGAGAAGTGGTCGAAGCATGAACATTTTATTCCCGGCGTTTCGGGAATTGTTGGACGGCTTCGTTTATAGTGATGCACTGACCACCTCTCATGAGAGCTCTCACGTTAATTTAAAGTTATCTCTCATGAGAAGTGGTCGAAGCATCAACATTTTATTCCCGGCGTTTCGGGAATTGTTTGACGGCTTCGTTTTTAGTGATGCACTGACCACCTCTCATGAGAGCTCTCACGTTAATTTCAAGTTATCTCTCATGAGACATGGTCGAAGCATCAATATTTTATTCCCGGCGTTTCCGGAATTGTTGGACGGCTTCGTTTTTAGTGATGCACTGACCACCTCTCATGAGAGCTATCAAGTAATTTTCAAGTTATCTCTCATGAGAGGTGGTCGAAGCATCAACATTTTATTCCCGGCGTTTCGGGAATTGATTGACGGCTTCGTTTATAGTGATGCACTGACCACCTCTCATGAGAGCTCTCACGTTAATTTAAAGTTATCTCTCATGAGAAGTGGTCGAAGCATGAACATTTTATTCCCGGCGTTTCGGGAATTGTTGGTAGGCTTCGTTTTTAGTGATGCATTGACCACCTCTCATGAGAGCTCTCACGTTAATTTCAAGTTATCTCTCATGAGACGTGGTCGAAGCATCAATATTTTATTCCCGGCGTTTCCGGAATTGTTGGACGGCTTCGTTTTTTAAAGATGCACTGACCACCTCTCATGAGAGCTCTCACGTTAATTTAAAGTTATCTCTCATGAGAAGTGGTCGAAGCATGAACATTTTATTCCCGGCGTTTCGGGAATTGTTTGACGGCTTCGTTTTTAGTGATGCACTGACCACCTCTCATGAGAGCTCTCACGTTAATTTCAAGTTATCTCTCATGAGACGTGGTCGAAGCATCAATATTTTATTCCCGGCGTTTCGGGAATTGTTTGTAGGCTTCGTTTATAGTGATGCACTGACCACCTCTCATGAGAGCTTTCACGTTAATTTAAAGTTATCTCTCATGAGAATTGGTCGAAGCATGAACATTTTATTCCCGGCGTTTCGGGAATTGTTGGTAGGCTTCGTTTTTAGTGATGCATTGACCACCTCTCATGAGAGCTCTCACGTTAATTTCAAGTTATCTCTCATGAGAGGTGGTCGAAGCATCAACATTTTATTCCTGGCGTTTCGGGAATTGTTTGACGGCTTCGTTTTTAGTGATTAGTGCTTCCAACCGACTCCCAGATATCAGTTGCGATATCTGATCTGAGGATAAGAAAAAAATCAGATCGATATCTGATTATCTGATTTTAAAACAAGGTTAGGATGAAGTGCTAAAAAATAACTTCATCAAAATTATAATTTTTAATTTGGTTTCCATAGGATATAATGCTAAAAATATTAGTCAGATAACTGTTCGGATAACAGTTAACGGGGAAATTTAACCTGAATGAGCAGATCAGTTGACCGTTGGAAGCGCTATTAGTGATGCACTGACCACCTCTCATGAGAGCTCTCACGTTAATTTCAAGTTATCTCTCATGAGACGTGGTCGAAGCATCAATATTTTATTCCCGGCGTTTCCGGAATTGTTGGACGGCTTCGTTTTTAGTGATGCACTGACCACCTCTCATGAGAGCTATCAAGTAATTTTCAAGTTATCTCTCATGAGAGGTGGTCGAAGCATCAACATTTTATTCCCGGCGTTTCGGGAATTGATTGACGGCTTCGTTTATAGTGATGCACTGACCACCTCTCATGAGAGCTCTCACGTTAATTTAAAGTTATCTCTCATGAGAAGTGGTCGAAGCATGAACATTTTATTCCCGGCGTTTCGGGAATTGTTGGTAGGCTTCGTTTTCAGTGATGCATTGACCACCTCTCATGAGAGCTCTCACGTTAATTTCAAGTTATCTCTCATGAGACGTGGTCGAAGCATCAATATTTTATTCCCGGCGTTTCCGGAATTGTTGGACGGCTTCGTTTTTTAAAGATGCACTGACCACCTCTCATGAGAGCTATCAAGTAATTTTCAAGTTATCTCTCATGAGAGGTGGTCGAAGCATCAACATTTTATTCCCGGCGTTTCGGGAATTGATTGACGGCTTCGTTTATAGTGATGCACTGACCACCTCTCATGAGAGCTCTCACGTTAATTTAAAGTTATCTCTCATGAGAAGTGGTCGAATCATGAACATTTTATTCCCGGCGTTTCGGGAATTGTTGGACGGCTTCGTTTATAGTGATGCACTGACCACCTCTCATGAGAGCTCTCACGTTAATTTAAAGTTATCTCTCATGAGAAGTGGTCGAAGCATGAACATTTTATTCCCGGCGTTTCGGGAATTGTTGGACGGCTTCGTTTATAGTGATGCACTGACCACCTCTCATGAGAGCTCTCACGTTAATTTAAAGTTATCTCTCATGAGAAGTGGTCGAAGCATCAACATTTTATTCCCGGCGTTTCGGGAATTGTTGGACGGCTTCGTTTATAGTGATGCACTGACCACCTCTCATGAGAGCTCTCACGTTAATTTAATGTTATCTCTCATGAGAAGTGGTCGAAGCATGAACATTTTATTCCCGGCGTTTCGGGAATTGTTGGACGGCTTCGTTTATAGTGATGCACTGACCACCTCTCATGAGAGCTCTCACGTTAATTTAAAGTTATCTCTCATGAGAAGTGGTCGAAGCATCAACATTTTATTCCCGGCGTTTCGGGAATTGTTTGACGGCTTCGTTTTTAGTGATGCACTGACCACCTCTCATGAGAGCTCTCACGTTAATTTCAAGTTATCTCTCATGAGACATGGTCGAAGCATCAATATTTTATTCCCGGCGTTTCCGGAATTGTTGGACGGCTTCGTTTTTAGTGATGCACTGACCACCTCTCATGAGAGCTATCAAGTAATTTTCAAGTTATCTCTCATGAGAGGTGGTCCAAGCATCAACATTTTATTCCCGGCGTTTCGGGAATTGATTGACGGCTTCGTTTATAGTGATGCACTGACCACCTCTCATGAGAGCTCTCACGTTAATTTAAAGTTATCTCTCATGAGAAGTGGTCGAAGCATCAACATTTTATTCCCGGCGTTTCGGGAATTGTTGGACGGCTTCGTTTATAGTGATGCACTGACCACCTCTCATGAGAGCTCTCACGTTAATTTAAAGTTATCTCTCATGAGAAGTGGTCGAAGCATGAACATTTTATTCCCGGCGTTTCGGGAATTGTTGGACGGCTTCGTTTATAGTGATGCACTGACCACCTCTCATGAGAGCTCTCACGTTAATTTAAAGTTATCTCTCATGAGAAGTGGTCGAAGCATCAACATTTTATTCCCGGCGTTTCGGGAATTGTTTGACGGCTTCGTTTTTAGTGATGCACTGACCACCTCTCATGAGAGCTCTCACGTTAATTTCAAGTTATCTCTCATGAGACATGGTCGAAGCATCAATATTTTATTCCCGGCGTTTCCGGAATTGTTGGACGGCTTCGTTTTTAGTGATGCACTGACCACCTCTCATGAGAGCTATCAAGTAATTTTCAAGTTATCTCTCATGAGAGGTGGTCCAAGCATCAACATTTTATTCCCGGCGTTTCGGGAATTGATTGACGGCTTCGTTTATAGTGATGCACTGACCACCTCTCATGAGAGCTCTCACTTTAATTTAAAGTTATCTCTCATGAGAAGTGGTCGAAGCATGAACATTTTATTCCCGGCGTTTCGGGAATTGTTGGACGGCTTCGTTTATAGTGATGCACTGACCACCTCTCATGAGAACTCTCATGTAAATCTCAAAATTTCCCAACCATTTCCGTTATATTTCCAGGAAAATATTGATAAATACTTTTGACCATTTGGTCAAAAGTTGCGCGATTTCGCCCTAGGCTTAAAAGAGACGCAAAAAGGTTTGGTATTTACATCACTGTTAAAAATAAAGGTTTATAAAACGACCAAAATTGGACTTTTAATTTATTTCAAACCATTTGGTTACTAAAAACGGTCTTATCTATTATTTTAGACCCATTTTACTCTTTTATGGTTAATACAATACCTTTTGGGGTATTGAAAGAGAACGAGCCCTAAGAATAAACCTTTTCCAGTCCTGGTGGTAAAGGTATAAAAATGTTATGTTCTAACATTTAGTCCTTTTGAATACCCATTTAATTCCCTTAATCGAAGAAAAAAAATGATATGGACCGATTTCGAGACTAGTATTTGAATACTACGTTATTTCTTTTTTAATATTTTCTTTAAAATAACATAATGCGAAGAAATTCCAATCACTAGGAATATTTAACTAAGGTTTAGTCTTTAAAAATTTGATAACAGATTTAAATATAGGGGATATTGATTATGGCGTCAAACTATTATAACCCAAATATCGGCACCACAGAATTCTTGCTACGTGTATATCAAAAACTGAAAGTATTAACTGACACTTTACGTGATCAACTCCCTTCGTTCAACGACTATTTCCCCCTAGCGGAAACCAGCTTAATCTGGCCATGTTATTGGTTAATCTATTGAGTCGTATTGAATAATAATAATAAAAAAAATATTAAATTAGGGCCTATAAAGGACTGAAAGTAAAGTTAAAAAGGATTAACGTCTTACTGTTTATGAAGTAAAATGGATAAAAGAGTGTAAAATAAGTACTTAAACACTCCACGAAAGGACTGAATTTGGGGAGCAGAAGGTTTAAATATGTTCTATGATAAAACCCTGAATGGTCTTAAATATTGGAAAATGTTTTAAGCACTTTAGAGGTCTAAAATAAGACCTTTATTTTTAACAGTGTGGGCCTTCTATGAATAGAGCAACTGAGTTGCTTTCGCTCTCTAAGAGTAGTATAAGGGTGGTTACGGGCCTACTTTTAGGTCACTGCCAGCTTAATAGACATCTGCATCTGATTGGTATCAGTGAGAGTCCTTTGTGCAGGGCATGCCTTGCAGAGGAGGAAACTTCCTCTCATGTCCTTTGTGTCTGTGATTTTATGCGGCTCAAAGGTTTGAGTACCTTGGAATGCATAGGTTGAAATCGAGCGATCTTTCCAACATCCCGGCGAAGCAAATCTTGCGCTTCGTTTCAGAGACTGGGCTTTTCCATGTTTAAATGGCTGGGGCTGCACAATGGACCTCTGGTCGAAGTGCTAGGTTGGGTCTAACCCTACCACCCAACCTTTACTAATAATAATAATAATAATAATAATAATTCCACGAAGAAACGTCAGAAAGAAGACAAGACACTCGTGGAAAAACTCTCGTGATCGAAACATGGAGCACACAACTTCACACGAGAGATGAGCTAGAGGCAACGAAAGCGTTGCACCAGCCAGTTAAATATAAAATGCAGAAATGAAGTTAAGATTCCGCGAAACCTAGCTAATATAGGGAGTTTGGCCAACAAATACCAGTGGGTTACACTATCGAAAGCAACCTTGATAACAAACGAGCAGGGGCGTAGCTAGCACGGGTGGCAACCAGGGTGAATATCATGGTGTGTTACTTTCTAGTCAAAACGTGTAAAAAAGTTTTGTCGAATTCCTCTAGTTTGTGTAAGTTTTGATTTTTTTCACGGTGGGGTGTCACCCCCAAACAGCCACTGCAAACGAGCACTATTGAAAGATACCGCATGCCGAACAATACGCGATAGGTATACTACCAACGCCCAGCTCAGCCCCAACGAAAATCAGACTGGAAAGGAGTACTCTTGTTGGAAAACGTAAACCACTAATCCAGTCCAGTTCTAATCCGATGTTCGAATAACTTGTCAATAACAGAAGGCAAATAAATGGGCTGAACGCAAACCCGGATCCTTTCGTGGCTTAAGAAAAGCCAGTTTTTACCACTCCCGACTTCCCACGAGAAAGTAAGTATGCAGAGCTCCCATTCCTATTATGAAAAGAAAATATATAGTAATAAAGATTGTTACTCGAAATATATCAACAAAATTAAATGTTCGAGATATTTTTCGCAATGGAGATCTATTATTTGTATTAAAGGTAGTAAAGTATTAATACTTTGTTGATACCTTTTCGTTTTGCACTTATTTACTATCTGAATTTCATTACTATTATCAAAAGTGACACATTAATCAAATGTTGTAACTTGGTCTTTTTTGAGTGGTCCAAAATGTAAGGTCACCACACCGACTTTCAAAGGGATCAAAAACGTACTTACGTGGAAATATCTCAATAACGTTTAAGACTTTTGAGTCGGCATTTGGACCAAAAGCGACTTTTCAACCAAAGTACGACCCAAAATCGATTCTATGTGCTACAGGAGCAAGTTCCCCTGAGCCTTCAAAGAGAGCTTGCGTCATCACCAAATCCTGACCAAGAACAGTGTTCTTCAGTCTACCAGGAATCGCTCTCATTAAAGCCGGGAAGTTACAGAGAGAGTGAGTGAGAGAGTTACCAGACGCTGATAATGTTACAGGAAAACCAGTGTACTGCGCAATGCGGAAAACATTCAGAGATAGGAGACCCGTTACCTTAGAAAATCTGCCTTAGAAAATCACAGAGAGTACTGGAGGGCAATGGCGGACCAATCAATAAGCTGGCTAGGCTTAAACCTAGGGGCCAGGAACTTGCCAAAAGGTATGGGACCTGTTACACCACTGCTGGAGAAACGCCGAGACCAGTCTAATTAGGAAAATTACCACAATAATGAAGAAGAAAAAGGTCTGAACTGGACAACTGGTCAAATGCATAATCAAGTTTTTCCCTTTTATTCACCCATGTTTGCATAATACCAAAAGTAGCATAAGACCCAAAAGTGTGTCAGCTGTACCTTCGCGCCTATTAACATTTCTAGTGAGACCCACACCATAGACTATAAAACCCTTTAGTTGGAATAGTACTAGCAACTCTATATTTAGTCTTTAGTCTGGCGAGATTTTATCTCTTCGATTTACTCGCCCGTAGACATACGTTCTAAAACGCCTCAGTCGGTGGCGCTGGAGTAACTCGATTTTCATGTAGTATTTTCCGACCCCCACTTCGTTTCCCTTTATTACTTTGCAACAAACTCTCATTAACTACTATACCGTTCTGACACCCTTTTGGGTCTTACGCTACTTTTGATAATACCATGGACACTGTATCTCTAACCGGACGCGAAAAGCAGCCTAAAAGAGGTACCCCCTCACTGTCCGTTTGCGTCCTACTTCGTATTAGCTGAAATAGTCGGCCGTACTCGATTCGCAGGGTCGTCAAGGTCATTCGAAAGAATGTAAACCCCCATTTCAAACGGAACGTTTTGTCGACCACGTGACGAATTATATGGCCTTGACAGCCCGAAACTTTCCAAATTCTTGAACCTCCCCCCCTTTACAGAGAGATGGAGGCGGCGGCAGGTGATTTTGTATGGTGGAAGCTACAGCTTTTCCCGTCCGGTTAGAGATACAGTGTCCATAATAATACTATATTACCAGGTACCAGTCAGTCACAGCACGAGCAGAGCCATCCGCGAGTATTGGTGAAATGGCTACAGAATCGTTGGAAATTCAGATATAGCGCTTGGAAAATTCTAGAATGTGATTGGTCATATCTGCTGATGATTACGTGGTCCTTTAAGAACGGTGGAAAAACTTAAAGAGTTTAATCGTAAATGATAGCGTTTGTGATTCGTTAAATTTAATTCGAATTTTCGCCACAGATGGCGATCGAGCATTGCCAAAGGATCTTCCCTTTTCACACACTCCCTCGAAATACAATTTAAATGTTAAGCGCTTAAACTTATTCAAATTAGAAATCGCTATCTATTCGTAACCGAAAACTATCGCTACGCCTCCTTTGGCTCGCTATTGAAAGCTATTAGTTTTTCCTCGTCGTTATTTGTAAATTTGAATTTATAAATAATGATACTTGCATATTAATATAATTTTTGCATCGTTTGCTTATATTTCTAGAAGATTATTGAAGAAAAAACCTTCTTATGACTATTTAATTTGTCTGTAGCCGACGCTAGATCAGTGGTTCCCAAACTTTTTAAAAAACCCCGGATTTAATTTTTAAAATAAAGTGTAACCATGAATAGTAGATTTTAGAGGATCGGTAAAAAGCCTGGTTTTTAGCCCCCGTAAACCAATCACACTAAGGGAGTCTTCCAAGGTTATTTGAAAAAAAGAGTGGACGATACTGTCCGAAAAAAGAAAAAAGATAAACACAAAGTACATTTTTACGCCAAAAGGTATTTTTTCACGTTTTTATAGATTAAATATGATATACTAAATATCAGTTGATAGTTTTATTGAATTAAAAAACCAAAATTAAAAATTACTAAAATATAAAGCGCAAAAAATTACGTAACAATATCAACCGCATTAGATTGCTATTTTGAAATTTTAAGATCACGTGGTACAAACGACCTTGCAAGATTCCCTTGCAAGGAAGGGTATCGAAAACCTGTCCTCTTAATTTACTGTCCATGGTGTAACTATTGATTAGCGCAACTTGCGGTTTTATTTATTTTATTTATTCAAATAAACAGCATACTTTTTACCATAAATGTATGCTTTTACGTGCTACAAATTTAAGACCAATGGGTTATCAGCACTTTATTTTTATTTTTTTTCCAAATAGTTCCGCGGAATCCTTGGAAGACAGTTTATGAAACACTGTGCTAGATCATAGGCGTAGCCTCCGACGGAGAAGCTAGCGCCGTTACGCCACCTAGACTCGTTTCGGTCGCGAATTGAGAATATATTTTTTTAAACTTTAAATTGTTTAAATTGACATACTGCTTAGCCGATAAAAAGTGTGTGAAATAAATATTAGCGCCTCCTACTCGAAAAAAATCTCAACTAGTTAATTTTGAAGATGTTGACGGGACAATTTTTAACTCCTAACCCATTAGGCCCAAAAATGACTTTGCTTTTAGGTGCATTTCAAGTAATATGAAAGCGCTAGTCGGGGATAAAAAAGAATTAAAACAGAAAAGCGATAATGCAATTTTCGCCTTCGGCCAGAGTTGGTACCAAATGCGCTTAGTAGATGGCGCTAGGTTCCCACTATCCGTCAATCTTCATTAGGAAATAATCCACTTTTAAAGCGGAATTCAGAGAATAATTGGATTATATGAATTGAACAAAACGCACCAATTTTTAAAATTTTAACTATAAACCAAAATCTTATTTTAACACATTATGTACTAGCTTATCAGTTTCTAACATTTGAAAATTCTTTTAGACTTTACACTCCACAACCTTAACTTCAACTTTAAATCTTTTACAAATAAACTACAGGATCAGCATATAGATGGCGTACTTGTTTCTTTTAAAGCAGCCGCTTGTAGCGCCACGGTGTCCAATATTGGAAAGATTTACACTCAAATATGAAACACGCACGCGATATAATAAGCGAACTACATTAGGCCACGAACCAAGAATATAAGGGGACTCACTGTTCCCGATATTTTGACACGGTAGGCGTGGCCTACATTGGAAGGCTTACTGAGGTACGTTGAATTCTGTTCAACTATCACTACGAGAGGATTAGTCGGGCCTTAGTTAGTGTGATAAAGTTAGGTTAGGCTTAGTTCATTAAATTTTTTAAGTTTAGAAATTAAATAGATTCCACTTAATTTGATTAAAAAACATCAGCCATACGCTACTTACTGGTCATTTTTACTGAACACAATGGTAAATTACCATTACTTACACTTTTAAAGAACCAATTTAAAAAATAAAAGGATAAAAACTTACTAAGCCTCATCATTGGACCCGCGAAATTGAACATGAACGCTCCAGTTTCTCTACGAAATTACGACGGAAATCGATTTCTGCGACCCCAAGTTTGTCCACATTGAACTAAAATTATATGTGATTTTCCTATTCCCAGTATTAACGCGTGCTTCTTAAAACCTGAACAGTGAGTCCTCTTAGATTCTTGATCTTTAGCTCGTTATTAACGTTTTAAAGCAGGTGCTTTGTTTCGCGATACTCTCGGTAGGAGCGCTGGCGGGCGATTCAATTTAAAGAATGTAATTTAAAGTTCGGGTCCAGTATATTATTGGTTCATGGGGAGATCCGCGTTCCAGTCCCGTACTGCATTACCATATCTACAACCCGATTAAGACGTATTACCAGAAGGATATAACACTGTTTTGAGATTTAAGTATTGCTAATGGTATAAGCAAAAAATTTGGTTGTAGAAGACAAAAATGGTGTGGAACGAAATATATTACATAACCATTTTTTAAGATAATTTTCAGTCATAATGCGGTATATGCTTCCTTGCTTGGGCGGTTTTGTAACAGTTGAAGCAGAAGAAGGTGCAGGTTTTGCTTTTATGTCTTAAATTGATACTTCTCCCGTAAGAAATGTATTATTTACTTCTGGTATTACGATCAATCTAAAATCAATCCACGCAACCTTAGAAAGGGGAAGGGGTCTAGTACAATTTTACTAGGAGCAAAATTAAGGATTCGCTGTTTTCAGGTTAATATTTCGATTTCGCCAAGTCGAATACCAATTGGGCCAAGACATCAGTATTTATTTTCGGAATAAACGATTCTGTTTATCAGTGCACCTGCTCATGTTCGTCTCGATTCGGGTAAACAAAGTCAACTGCGTATAATTTAAAGGCCCACAGAATCATTTGAATTTTTGAGAGTGGGCCACTCAGCCACAGAATCATAGGAGTTTTTGAGAGTGGGCCACAGAATCATTGGAGTTTTTGAGAGTGGGACTATAGAATCATTTGAATTTTTGATAGTGGGCTACAGAATCATTGGGGTTTTTGAGAGTGGGCCACAGAATCATTGGAGTTTTTGAGAGTTGGACTATAAAATCATTTGAATTTTTTAGAGTGGGACTATAGAAACATTTGAATTTTTGAGAGTGATACTATAGAATAACAGGTTTTTTCAAACGATCCTGTGGACCTTTAACTGCGACTTTTATTTATAAATTTTAGCTCTAGTTCTAAGGTTTCAACTGACAATGTGATTGTAGGGCACTTCAAAAGTATTTAAGTCTGTGTTATTACAAAGGAGGCAGTGGTGGGCGGGGGAGTATATCGTGGAAAGGCGGGATTTAATGATTTACTTTGAAATTAAATGTCGTTAGAGGCTCCTGCGAAGAGTGCTTTCCCGCGAAAGAGGCAAGCCCCGAATTGAGAGTTGGGAAAATACTTCTTATTTGGGGGCGCCACAGTCGCGCTTCCGAATGGCCGTTGTCTCTTTCTCTTTCACTATCACCGACGCGTTCTTTCTGTCTCTCTTCTCTTTGTTCGCTTTTTCTTTTCCAACTTTTACGCAGGGGCTAAACACTTAGGTTCCATTACGTAATACAGGGTGTTTCAAAAGGTTACGCAATAATTTGAAGGAGTTGTAAGGGGTGAGTTGAGAAGTATGCCTGTTTTTTCCCCATTTTCCTACGATGCGTTAAAAGAGCGCCAGAGAGCTTCAAAGTGTGGGCTTCTAGCCCCTGGAAGTAGGCTGCAACAAGCACGGGGATTGCATTGCCATCCGCTAGTCCATACACGAAATGTATATCCGCCAGTTCTTTCGAAGTGAACTCCTTTGTTGCAGTTTGCAAGTAATGCGACTTTAAATACTGTTTAAGTTTACTTTTTTACGCTGGTTACCTCGATTTGTTTACGAAGTCCTTTTTTACCTATCACACGAAACCAAACCTTAATGTTCACGTTTCCCTGCTCCTTGGTTTCACGCTTAGTGCAGCCTACCTCCAGGGGCTAGTAGGCTACACTTTGAAGCTCTCTGGCGCTCTTTAAACTCGTCGTAGGAAAATGGGAAAACAACAGGCATACATCTCTACTCACCCCCTACAACTCCTTCAAATTATTGCATAACCTTTTGAAACACCCTGTATAACCATCTTTTATCGTAAGTCTATAATGCTAAGAGTGCATTTATTAAAACTTAGGAGGAAATGACCATCGTGAAACGATTTTGACGTTGCTTCAAATGATAAAATCTAGTTAAGACTATGACAGTAAGCTGCTTCCCCCTAAAAAACTAATCAGCTCGGAATCCCATATTGGTGGTCCAAATCTGACTTCTTCTTACGCGTTTGAAGTGCACGCCGGTGACGTTTTTCTCCCCCCTCTATTGTCAGAGAAAAGTTCTACCATGATTCTCACCGATCATTTCCTTTTAATAATTATCCCTAAGTTTATTTAAATTAATTCTTGATAATACAGTTAATGTATTTATTTATACTTAGATGGAATGACTATGTTGTGACGATTTTTAGCGTTGCTGTTCGAGGCAAAGTGTTGGCACGGGATTCGCAGTTGGCCACCCGGGGCAAAATGTTAGCACGGGATTCGCAGTTGTCCACCCGGAGCAAAGTGTTAGCACGGGATTCACAGTTGACCACCCAGGGCAAAGTGTTACCACGGGATTCGCAGTTGGTCACCCGGGGCAGAGTGTTAGCACGGGATTCGCAGTTGGCCACTCGGAGCAAAGTGTTAGCACGGGGTTCGCAGTTGGCCTCCAGGGGAAAAGTATCAGCCTGAGGTTCGCCACCTGGGCAAAGTGTTAGCACGGGGTTCGTAGTTTGACACCAGGGGCAAAGTGTTAGCACGGGGTTCTCAGTTGGCCACCCAGGGCAAAGTGGTAGCACGGGGTTCGCAGTTGGTCACTCGGGGCAGAGTGTTAGCATGGGATTCGCAGTTGGCCACCCGGGGCAAAGTGTTAGCACGGGGTTCGCAGTTGTCCACCCGGGGCAAAGTGTTAGCAAGGGGTTCACAGTTGGTCACCTGGGGCAGAGTGTTAGCAAGGGATTCGCAGTTGGCCACCTGGGGCTAAGTGTTAGCACGGGATTCACAGTTGGCCACTCGGGGATAATGGTTAGCGCCGGGTTCACAGTTGGCCACTCGGAGTATAGCGTTAGCGCGGGGTTCGCAGTTGGCCACTCGGAGCATAGTGTTAGCACGGGGTTTGCAGTTGGCCTCCAGGGGAAAAGTATCAGCCTGGGGTTCGCCACCTGGGCCAAGTGTTAGCACGTTGTTCACAGTTGGTCACTCGGGGCAAAGTGTTAGCACGGGGTTCGTAGTATGACACCAGGGGCAAAGTGTTAGCACCGGGTTCACAGTTGGTCACTCGGGGCAAAGTGTTAGCACGGGATTCGCCGTTGGACACCCGGGGCAGAGTGTTAGCACGGGATTCGCAGTTGGCCACTCGGAGCATAGTGTAAGCACGGGGTTTGCAGTTGGCCACTCGGGGCAAAGTGTTTGCACGGGGTTCGCAGTTGGCCTCCATGGGAAAAGTATCAGCCTGGGGTTCACCACCTGGGCAAAGTGTTAGCACGTTGTTCGCAGTTGGCCACTTGGGGCAAAGTGTTATCACGGGGTTCGCAATTTGACACCAGGGGCAAAGTGTTAGCATGGGGTTCACAGTTGGCCACTCGGGGCTAAGTGTTAGCGCGGGGTTCGCAGGTGGCCACTCGGAGCAGAGTGTTAGCATGGGGTTCGCAGTTGGCCTCCAGGGGAAAAGTATCAGCCTGGGGTTCGCCACCTGGGCAAAGTGTTAGCACGGGATTCGCAGTTGGCCACCCGGGGCAAAGTATTAGCACGGGGTTCGCAGTTGGTCACCCGGGGCAAAGTATCAGCCCGGGGTTCACCACCTGGGCAAAGTGTTAGCACGGGGTTCGCAGTTCGACACCAGGGGCAAAGTGTTAGCGCGGGGTTCACAGTTGGCCACTCAGAGCCAAGTGTAAGCACGGGGTTTGCAGTTGGCCACTCGGGGATAATGGTTAGCGCGGGGTTCGCAGTTGGCCACTCGGAGCATAGTGTAAGCACGGAATTTGCAGTTGGCCACTCGGGGCAAAGTGTTTGCACTGGGTTCGCAGTTGGCCTCCAGGGGAAAAGTATCAGCCTGGGGTTCGCCACCTGGGCAAAGTGTTAGCAAGTTGTTCACAGTTGGCCACTCAGAGCCAAGTGAAAGCACGGGGTTTGCAGTTGGCCACTCGGGGATAATGGTTAGCGCGGGGTTCGCAGTTGGCCACTCGGAGCATAGTGTTAGCGCGGGGTTCGCAGTTGGCCACTCGGAGCATAGTGTTTGCACTGGGTTCGCAGTTGGCCTCCAGGGGAAAAGTATCATCCTGGGGTTCGCCACCTGGGCAAAGTGTTAGCAAGTTGTTCACAGTTGGCCACCCAGGGCAAAGTGTTAGCACGGGATTCACAGTTGGCCACCCGGGGCCAAGTGTTAGCACGGGATTCGAAGTTGGCCACCCGGGGCATAGTATTAGCACGGGGTTCGCAGTTGGTCACCCGGGGCAAAGTATCAGCCCGGGGTTCACCACCTGGGCAAAGTGTTAGCACGGGTTTCACAGTTGGCCACTCAGAGCCAAGTGTTAGCTCGGGGTTCGCAGTTGGCCACTCGGGGATAAAGGTAAGCGTGGGGTTCGCAGTTGGCCACTCGGGGATAAGGGTAAGCGTGGGGTTCACAGTTGGCCACTCGGAGCATAGTGTTAGCACGGGGTTTGCAGTTGGACACTCGGGGCAAAGTGTTTGCACGGGGTTCCCAGTTGGCCTCCAGGGGAAAAGTATCAGCCTGGGGTTCGCCACCTGGGCAAAGTGTTAGCACGTTATTCACAGTTGGTCACTTGGGGCAAAGTATTAGCACGGGTTTCGTAGTATGACACCAGGGGCAAAGTGTTAGCACCGGGTTCACAGTTTGCCTCCAGGGGAAACGTTTCAGCCTGGGGTTCGCCACTCGGAGCAAAGTGTTAATACGGGGTTCGCAGTTGGCCTCCAGGGGAAAAGTATCAGCCTGGGGTTCGCCACTTGGGCAAAGTGTTAGCACGGGATTCGCAGTTATCCACCCGGGGCAAAGTGTTAGCATGGGGTTCGCAGTTGTCCACCCGGGGCAAAGTGTTAGCACGGGGTTCGCAGTTGGTCACCTGGGGCAGAGTGTTAGCACGGGATTCGCAGTTGGCCACCCGGGGCAAAGTGTTAGCACGGGATTCGAAGTTGGCCACCCGATGCAAAGTGTTAGCACGGGATTCCCAGTTGGCCACCCGTGGAAAAGTAACAGCCCAGGGTTCACCTCCTGGGCAAAGTGTTAACACGGGGTTCGCAGTTCGACACCTGGGGCAAAGTGTTAGCACGGGATTCGCAGTTGGTCACCCAGGGCAAAGTATTAGCACGGAGTTCGCAGTTGGTCACCTGGGGCAGAGTGTTAGCACGGGATTCGCAGTTGGCCACCTGGGGCAAAGTGTTAGCACGGGGTTCACAGTTCGACACCAGGGGCAAAGTGTTAGCGCGGGGTTCGCAGTTGTCCACCCGGGGCAAAGTATTAGCACGGGGTTCGCCACTTGGGCAAAGTGTTAGCACGGGGTTCGCAGTTCGACACCAGGGGCAAAGTGTTAGCGCGGGGTTCACAGTTGGCCACTCAGAGCCAAGTGTTAGCACGGGGTTTGCAGTTGGCCACTTGGGGATAAGGGTTAGTGCGGGGTTCGCAGTTGGCCACCCGGGGAAAAGTATCAGCCTGGGGTTCGCAGTTGGCCACCCGGGGAAAAGTATCAGCCTGGGGTTCGCCACTCAGAGCCAAGTGTTAGCACGGGGTTTGCAGTTGTCCACCTGGGGCAAAGTGTTAGCACGGGGTTCGCAGTTGGCCACCCGGGGCAAAGTATTAACACGGGGTTCACAGTTGGTCACCCGGGCAAAGTGTTAGCACGGGATTCGCAGTTGGTCACCTGGGGCAGAATGTTAGCACGGGATTCGCAGTTGGCCACCTGTTGCAAAGTGTTAGCACGGGGTTTGCAGTTGGCCACTCGGAGCATAGTGTTAGCGCGGGGTTTGCAGTTGGCCACCTGGGGCAAAGTGTTAGCACGGGAATTGCAGTTGGCCACCTGGGGCAAAGTGTTAGCACGGGAATTGCAGTTGTCCACCCGGGGCAAAGTGTTAGCACGGGGTTTGCAGTTGGCCACCCGGGGCAAAGTGTTAGCACGGGGTTCGCAGTTGACCAGCCGGGGCAAAGTGTTAGCACGGGATTCGCAGTTGGACACCCGGGGCAAAGTGTTAGCACGGGATTCCCAGTTGGCCACCCGTGGAAAAGTATTAGCCCAGGGTTCACCACCTGGGCAAAGTGTTAGCACGGGGTTCACCACATGGGCAAAGTGTTAGCACGGGGTTCACCACCTGGTCAAAGTGTTAGCACGGGGTTCACAGTTCGACACCAGGGGCAAAGTGTTAGCACGGGGTTCACAGTTGGCCACTCAGAGCCAAGTGTTAGCACGGGGTTTGCAGTTGTCCACCCGGGGCAAAGTGTTAGCACGGGGTTTGCAGTTGTCCACCCGGGGCAAAGTGTTAGCACGGGGTTTGCAGTTGGCCACCCGGGGCAAAGTATTAACACGGGGTTCACAGTTGGTCACCCGGGCATAGTGTTAGCACGGGATTCGCAGTTGGTCACCTGGGGCAGAGTGTTAGCACGGGATTCGCAGTTGGCCACCTGTTGCAAAGTGTTAGCACGGGGTTAGCAGTTGGTCACCTGGGGCAGAGTGTTAGCACGGGGTTCGCAGTTTGACACCAGGGGCAAATTGTTAGCACGGGGTTCGCAGTTGGTCACCCGGACATAGTGTTAGCACGGGATTCGCAGTTGGTCACCTGGGGCAGAGTGTTAGCACGGGATTCGCAGTATGTCACCCGGGGCAGAGTGTTAGCATGGGATTCGCAGTTGGCCTCCAGGGACAAAGTGTTAGCATGGGGTTCGCAGTTGGCCACCTGGGGCAAAGTGTTAGCACGGGGTTTGCAGTTGTCCACCCGGGGCAAAGTGTTAGCACGGGGTTTGCAGTTGGCCACTCGGAGCATAGTGTTAGCGCGGGGTTTGCAGTTGGCCACTCGGAGCATAGTGTTAGCGCGGGGTTTGCAGTTGGCCACTCGGGGCAAATTGTTTGCACGGGGTTCGCATTTTGCCTCCAGGGGAAAAGTATCAGCCTGGAGTTTGCCACATGGGCAAAGTGTTAGCACGGGATTCGCAGTTGGCCACCCGGGGCAAAGTGTTAGCACGGGGTTCGCAGTTGGTCACCCGGGGCAGAGTGTTAGCACGGGGTTCGCAGTTTGACACCAGGGGCAAAGTGTTAGCACGGGATTCACAGTTGTCCACCCAGGGCAGAGTGTTAGCACGGGATTCGCAGTTGGTCACCCGGGGCAGAGTGTTAGCACGGGGTTCGTTGTTTGACACCAGGGGCAAAGTGTTAGCACCGGGTTCACAGTTGGCCACTCGGGGCTAAGTGTTAGCGCGGGGTTTGCAGTTGGCCACTCGGAGCAAAGTGTTAGCACGGGTTTGCAGTTGGTCACCCGGGGCAGAGTGTTAGCACGGGGTTCGCAGTTGTCCACCCGGGGTAAAGTGTTAGCACGGGGTTCGCAGTTTGACACCAGGGGCAAAGTGTTAGCACGGGGTTCGCAGTTGGCCAATTACGTGACCTGATATACGAGAAGTGGTATTGCAGTGGCCTTGAATGTATTCGAATTGTGTTGGGGCTGTTTGTGTTGTGTTTTTTACGTTAAAGACGGACTAAAAACGTTTCAACATCCAAATGGCAGCGATTCCACCAATTGTTTACGGTATACGTCTTATTAATCTTGAATGGAAAATAATAAATTTATAATAATTTCAGGAATAGGAGCGCGTGTAATATAATCGAAAAAGGAATTTACATTTTCTAGATAAAATGGCAATGGATCGGCCGAGAATCGCAACCGGGTCTGTAGATTGATAGGGCAGTGTTTTACAACCAAGCCAGTGCCGATACTTAGACATTTATAGGCTTAAGAACGAATTTAATAAAAGAGGGGGAAAAACTTAATCTTGTGTGGAATATATTCGTGCCGCACGGGATCGAGCCCAGTTCTATAGCAGATGTTTTCGAAAAAGCTCACAATAAACCGAATCTAGTAGACGATGCGTGTACTTAAATTTGCCGCTTTATGAACTCGCATCCGTACGAGAAGAGGTACCATTTTGGTTTTCCAACTTGTTACTAATAAAGGATAATAAAAATTAAAAATTAATAATTGAAATTTTGGTTCTTCTAAATTTTTTAAAATTTCCAGTTTATTGTCTTTCCAGACGAAAATACAGCCTAGGGCATCGAAAATTGCATAGCACCAAAAATTAAATAATGTAAAGAGCATTTTTAAATAACGGGCCTTGTAACATAATTGTGCCTTGGCCCAAAAAGATCTCCATCCGCTACCACTGGTCCCCGAGGGGCAGGGGGAAATTAGCTCGCTCAAGTATTTAACTGTATATTATAAAATATTCGTTTCATAATTTTTAAACTTATAGAACAAATTAAAAGCGCTAAAAGTGGTAACTTAAGTAAATAATATAAAACTTATTAGAGAAGTATTCAGCTTATACTTTTAATTTAAAAAGTGTGTAAATTGAAATTTTAAGTCTAAATGTCTGTAACCTGATGCAAAATACCATGACGAAAACCTTTCAAATTGGAACCATTTCTTTAAATCCATTGGTTATCAAAATCAATTTTGAATGACCTTGAACCATGAGTTAAAGGTCTTCCAAGTTAGAAATTTCTTAAGACGCCCTACCGGATGAGTATGTCTAGCAAATTTCGATACTCCAGCATGAGTATTATTCGAGTTATTAGCCCTTCAACCTCGGCTCTAGTACATTATTTTAATCACGACGTTCCTGTAAAGGAAGGATCAAAGTTATTTACACCTAAAATATGAAGGGGAACACTTTTCCAACTGAAACCAACTTTGTATCTCCAATGGTTCTCTAGATAAATTTTAAATGACCTTGAAGACATGGTTCAAGGTCATGGAAATTTCTGTTTTCAAGTGACCCCTTGCACGTTCTGTGTCCTGAAAATTTCAAATTCCTAGCGAAAGTACATCCTTGTATCGTTTTTTAGTTAACACCCTGTATTGTTAGCACGATCACGATGCTGTTGAAGACGTCAGTTTTAGGGAACCAATGAGATACCATTGAATAAATTCCCTTTAGTATTTTTCATGATACATGAAGGTCTACCAATCCCCCGAGTTTGAACAAAATCGGTGGGTTACACTTCGGGATGTCTCCTTGTAAGTATTAAACTTGTTAAAACTATCACATCAGAAAATATGGATTAAAAATAAGTAAATATCTCTAGGCAAAGTTTTACAATTGATATCCGTAGGTGAAGTAATAAACGCAGTGACCTTTGAGTGCTTTGAGTGATAAATTCGTGATATTGGAATGACCTATTTAAAAACAAATTGGTAAAAAGTGTTGAAGATAGTATGGAAATGATAGAGTGGTTTATTTTCTCTATATATAGCCCCTAATTTCGGTGGAAGTGGGAAGGGCTAGAGGAAACGAACATTTTGAAACAAATTTGTAACATTTTATTTGCCCCTGTAGTCCGCCCAATCAGGACGTGATTCTATTATACAGTTTTCATTTTGGGTTATTAATAAATCTTCCCTCGTAGGCCTGCCTAAATTACCTTCTAAATCTGGACAAATTTACGGCAGCAGAAGTCCTTCGAAACGTTCCCCGAAAATTCTTTTATTTTTAAATCGTTAATTCCGAAATATTAATTTCTACGTTTCCTCTTTTGCTTAAAAATTTGGAATTTATTTTCGGGTGTAGTGCCTATTTTTGATCGTCGTAATATCTCCTACCTCTTTTTAACTCAATATTTTACTATTTTAGAAATGCGTGCTTTAAAATATTCCCGAAAAATTCTATTCCAACGACCCTTTTAATTCGAAATACCATTTTTAAAAAATAATATTTCCCAAGGACTAAGAATATAAAAAAGAAGCCTCAATTTTAGGAAATCGAGAAATCACGGCTTATTTTAAATCATTTCCTACACTCTTGGTGTCGCTGCAGTCTATTTACAAATCGCATAGCCAAGTTTGTCCGTGTGCGTGTGAAAGGATAAAATATTGACCAAGGCTTAGTTAAAAATAATTAAATCAATTACTTAAAATATATATGCTTTTGATTACGTAACTAAATGAAAGTATTAATATTATATGCCTTTATTAATATCAATGAACGTATTTTGTAGTAGAAGAGGTATTTTCTAAGAAAACTATGCAAAAATTAATGAAATTTCTAAAGCTTTTCTTATAGAAGAGTATTTTCTCTATAAAATAATATATAATTTGTAACCATTAGATAACTAATCGACCCACAACTACTTAAAATAACACCCACCAAAATATTTTCTCTTGACGTCCCTACCCCTAGTGCCAGAGATGGATAACGGACGGCTTTAGAAATACATTACGCAGAGACAAGTGGAGAGGAAGAATAACGCCATCTGGCCCGTGCTTGGAGAAGTGATGTATTTTCGTTTCTAAGAACTATGAATATTTTATTATGTTTATCAATTTAAGTCATTTTTAGGAGATTGAATACTAATGACGCTAGTACTTTAAAGTGGCTAATATACCTCAAGCAGCTCTGCAGAATTAGGCCACGCCTACCCTGTAAAAAAACCGAAAGTAAAGCGGGGTAGGTCCGATGGGCCGAAGACCAACCGATCGAAGGGGTCCAACGGATCGAAAACTCACGGCCCGAAAAAAAAGGACCAACCGACCGAAATTTAACATACGTTTTTTATAGCAACAAAAGGGAAAAGGTTTCAACGGACCGAAAAGTTGTATATCGTTAAATAAAAATTAAAATAACTTTTTTACTGTTCAAGTTTACTGTTTTGTTTTTACTTCTGCCCCGAGATATAGCAGGGTACGCGAAAAACGTTTTAGATTAGATTAGTTCGGATTAGGTTAGGTTAGGTTAGGTTAGGTTAGGTTATATACGCGCGCCGAAGGCTCGTAGGCACCGTTGGATACGTCCGTGACTTATATATATCTATAAAAATCTTAATTCGATGTACTAAAAAAAATATATAAAGGTGCAAAATTGGGCTGTAAACCGCACAATTGGGGTATTTTCGATCGTTAAATCGTTTTCCAACGAATTGGATTTCGGTCGAATGGGCCCAAAGCAAAATTATTGCATTAAATAACTATTCTTAATTACTATTCGAAAGGAAAGTCTTTCGAGTGAAAAACAAAAACGCGCGCGCATTCAATTTCTTGTGGGGTGTATATTTTTTGCCCTTTCAAGGTGGTCTGCTTTGCATGTTCTTGTTTTGATATTTATTTTTAATAGATAATGCCAACATAATCCACCTGGTTTCAATTATAGTAACTTTTTTTTCAGCTTTTTAAAAATATATATTTCGGTCCGTTGAAACCTTCTACAATTAACTCATAAAAAAGGAATTTTTTAATTTTCGGTCGGTTAGTGCTTTCCTTCGATTGGATGGACTTCGTTCCGTTGGACCCCCATTCGATCGGTTGGTCTTCGGGCCATCGGACCCAGACCAGTAAAGCGTCCCTCTAGTTTTCAAAAGATGAACAAGTGGCTCTTTATATTAGCCAATGGGATTTCGAGTAGCTACGTGTAGTTTAATCGTTAACATAACTCAGAAAGTACACTTAGTTTCTAGTTCGTGACTAGACCTTAATTAAATTTAGTTTTCTAATAACAAAATCGAAATTGACTTATTGACTTTCGAATGCCATTAAAATATCTGGGTATATTTTATTTAAATTAAATTTGAATATTCGTTTTTTTTATTCCTAAGCTAAATATATTTTCGTATTTAAATAAAGTTATTTGGGGGTTATTTAATTTTCATTTAAATTTGAAAGCTGTTTCAAGTTCTCCCGCCTCGTGTCTCCACTGTCGGCTAAAAAAACTAGGCGCGTGATCTACATAGTTCTTCCGTAATTAGTAAAAAAAACTTGTTGATAATATATTTCCTTATTAATGTAAAAATCAGCATCCAATATTTTTAATTTATCGCGCGAGCCGTAGGCGTCTATCGCTCCGAAGCATCCTCATCCTACATCAAAGAGTGTATTCCCCCCTCGTAATACCCCCCCTTCCCGTTCCGTCGATTCTCCTCCGCCTGGGCGAGTGACCCCGCCGCGTTGCTCTTCCCAGCCGAGAGAGCGAGAGCGGCAGCGCAGCATCCATGGATCAGCGGAGTCGTCGGGGCCGCTGCCTCCATCCGAGTGTTGTAGTCGCGCACGAGAAACCGCTTCTTTCTGTTTGCCTCCTTCCGAACAGCGTCTCCGTTATCGGGCTCAATCTCCCGACGGTTAGGCTTAGCGTTATGTCGCGACGGATACCCCGCGTTTAATAAATATATCGATATATTCCAAATCGAACGCTTTCCGCCGTTTTGAGAGGAAGAAAAAAAACCAGCTCTCTATAGCTTTATCTCTTCAAAGTTCGGCGTCGTTGTTTGGTAAATTCGCGGTGAATTTCGTCTCCCAAAAACCTGAACCGCGCCTGTGGAAGTTTTTCAAATAAGCGGTCGCTCTGGTTGTCGTAAAATCAACGAAATAATTCGACAATATGTGTCCGCGGATTGGACCGGCGTTCCCGTTCGAGGATCGCGGTGTTCTAGCCTTCGAGGATTCCGAGTCGGACTCGCTATTGCGATTCTACCGGCCGCTTCTGATCGAACAACGACGGTTTGATTCGGCTCGTCTTCAGCGAGTGGACGGCCAAACCGGCTTGGACGCGATACCACCGACAACGTTCTTCCAGTACTCTTAGAAAAAAGATCCACGAAAAAGCCAAAACAACCGAAACCAGACGAAGATATTTATTTTCCTTTCCAAATTATAATCTTTTAAATCGATTTGAACTTAAATGAAAAAGAAAATGTAGTGATTCGGAAAATAAGGTCTCACGTGTTGACGATTTTTAATTTATTTTATTATATTAAATTAATTTTAATTTATTCTTAGCTTTTTATAAATAGTTTTATTTAAACAATATTTTGTTTTTGGTCGTTATTTTAATTTAACGGTTTAATTAATTATGGAGAAAAGGGTAGTGTTCGGAGTTTAGTTCGGTAGGTTTTAATTTCAATTAGGCGTGGTGATATTCGATAGCGGAATGAAGAAGATATCGCTCTCGGCGAGCCTACGACCCGGCCGCGACTCGGGAAAGATAGTGAAATACACGCCCTGCTCCAAACAAGAATCGCAACTCGACGATGACTTGGACGAAATCGCGGTGGTCAGCAACGCGGCCCCCGAAGCGGTCAAGTACGGCAGCGGGTCGTTGACCGCCAACGGGCCGCGAGTGGTGCCCGGGATCATCACGACCACCGGGGGTGAAAGGTCGCGACTCGGGATGGTCAGCGACCGTCGCAGCGTCAGTAGCGCCCGCATCCACACGTCGTCGCCTCTCTACGCGGCCAAATCCAACGAAAACCTTAAAGTAGATACGGTAAATGTAACCCTCTTATCTTCCCCGACCGCTTTGGATAACCTCCCATTAAGTTTAATTACCGCACCATTATTGCCGTCGACGCTGATAAAGATTTAAGACCGCCGCTAACACCCCCCCCTTCCCAGTACTGTTTGTTTTTACGCCCTTAAAGCCCGCGTGGAGGATCGTGACGTCATTTACTCTTTCGCGGGTTGCCCTGGTAACCTTGTGCAAATAAATGTAGGATTGATGCGTGGGTAGTGTCTTTAAGGGAAGTATTTACGGACTTCCATTTGACATCAGAGCCATCTTTCCATCGAAGCTTTACTTCCTGGTCGTCTGCTACTTCCTGGTGTCTTGTCATCTGCTACCGCCCAAAATGCACACGCGCTATAGCGAACGAAAACCCACCACGAAGTAGTTTTACATTACGGAAAATGGTTCTGATTTCAACACTTTTTTTGCACACAGCGTAAAAAAATCCTTTTCTTAACTTTTAATACTCGAGAAATTTATTTACCATTGAATCAAAAACCTTTTATTCACTCTTTTTAAACTAACAATAATTTTATTTTCTACTTAACGAAACGAATTCTTATATACTCTAAGTAAACTAAAAATGAATTTATTTCCATTGAAATTCGACTAATTATTTGCATTAAAATTATAAATAAGTTCCAACTAAACAAATTATTATATTATACCCTAATTAAATTTAAAAAAAATTTGCTATCCACCGAAACTAGACTAATTATTTGTATAAAAACTCTAATTTAAAAATATTTTTTTTTTATATTTTCGTTTGATGTTTTAGCCAGAGTGCTGCTTGGTTCTTATTTTTCGGGGGGGGGGGGCTATTAGTCGGAATAAAATTCCGGGCCCAGTGTCGATTGTGTCGGCCCTAAATTACCATTACGACTACGGAATTCTTAAGCAATCCCTGGACCCGCTTCTCAGGGACACGCAATTTCTTGGTTCGGTAAGCCTTGCCCGCTATTATTTTCGTCGAACGCGCGGCGAATACACGCGGGAAACATTTTCCAAATGAAGAGCTAAAAAAGGTATTGAGTCGGGATCGGTCCGAGGGTTAGCTAATCTGAAGGTTAGGGACGGAGAAAGGGGAAAAGGAGTTAGAAGGATGGTCAGGCAAAGGGGGGGGCGAGTAGGGGGGTGGAGAATAAGGGGGACCCGCCCTGTTTCAGCCCTCTCCTTTTCATACTGAAGCTTATAAGGTTTATTTTTCTAACTAGTCCTTAACTTTGTGGCCGGGGCTTCTTGGCTATACTGATCTCCGTCCTCTCTTTCTATTTTTCTCTCGCACGTGTCCCAGATAAAGTCAGCGTCTCGTCAGTCGTTGCTGGAGTCGGTGAGCAGTCGGATCCATGGCGGCGGCGACCACAAGCGGCGGTCCCGCGAGTCGATGGCCTTCATCAATCGCGCCCACGTCGGCTCGGACATGGAGATCTCGCGCAAGACCCGCGAACTTCGACGCAAAGAGATCAAGAAGGAGTTCGAGAAATGGGAGACTTCCACGTCGGCCAGCGACAAGACCGGTTGCAAATGGACCTTCGTCTTCGACCCTTCCGGCCGCTTGTGCTACTACTGGTCGATGGTGGTCAGCGTGGCCTTTCTGTACAATTTCTGGGTCACCGTGTACCGCTTTTCGTTCCAAGAAATCAGCCCCGAGACCATCCTGGGCTGGTTCGCCTTCGACTACTTGGCGGACTTGGTGTACGTGTTGGACGTGGGCTTCCATTTCCGGACGGGCTACTTGGAAGAGGGCGTCCTCCAGACGGACTCCATCAAATTGAGGCAGCACTACATGAACTCCACCATGTTCTATATCGATTGCCTGTGTCTTCTGCCGCTGGACGTCCTGTACTTGTCCATCGGCTTCAACTCCATCCTGCGCTGTTTCCGCCTGGTCAAGATCTACCGCTTCTGGGCCTTCCTGGACCGGACGGAGCGCCACACGAACTACCCGAACGTCTTTCGCACGGTGACCTTGATTCACTATTTGCTGGTGATCTTCCACTGGAACGCCTGCCTCTACCACATCATCTCGAAGAACGGCGGCTTCGGCTCCAAGGATTGGTTCAACCCCAGGGACGAGAAGTGCTCGGATGTGGTGTGTGAATACTTGCACGCGTTCTATTGGAGTACCTTAGCCTTGACGACCATCGGCGACTTGCCTCGCCCCCGCATCAAGGGCGAGTACTTGTTCCTGACTGTGGAGCTTATTTTCGGATTATTCCTCTTCGCCAGCGTCCTGGGATACGTCGCTAACATCGTTACCAATGTCAGCGCCGCTCGGAAAGAGTTTCAAGGTAACCCGCTTTTTATTGACTTTTGATACTAATTGCACCTCTCCCCGGGTCATACTTGGCCTAGATAGTTTTATTTCGTGTTAATGCGCTTTGTGGGGTTTTTCTAACTACTTTCAATTAACAAGTGTCATCCACCTCTTTATATTGGGGCTATTTCATTGTTTACCCGATTTTTAACAGGATCTTCGTTTTTCACTAATTGAAATTTGCGCCAAATGGAAAGGGCATAAAAAATAATTTTTTACTTTACTCTTTTCTAATTTTATTTAAATGATTTAATTTTGGTTTTTAAAAGAATGGAAATCGTTTTCCGCGCCCACTCAACGACACTCTTTTCGCTTTCATTCGAGATATTAAAATGGCACTCCTAACTTTTCACTTGCATTGGATAAATGAATATGGCGCTCCAATCTTTTCGCTTTCATTGGATAAATGAAGATGGCGCTCCAATCTTTTCGCTTTCATTGGTGAAATCAACATGGCGCTCTTCTCTTGTCGCTTTCATTCGAGAAATCAACATGGCGCTCTTCTCTCGCTACTTTCATTGGAGACACAAAAAGGTGGTCCTCATATCTCTTTTCGCTTTCAATGGAGACACAGAAAAGGTGCTCCTCTCTTTACGCTTTCATTATAGACAAAAAAAGAGCTCCTCTCTTTACGCTTTCATTCGAGACACAGAAAAGGTGCTCCTCTCTTTACGCTTTCATTGTAGACAAAAAAAGAGCTCCTCTCTTTACGCTTTCATTGGAGACACAGAAAAGGTGCTCCTCTTTTTACGCTTTCATTGTAGACACAAAAAAGTGCTCCTCTCTTTACGCTTTCATTGGAGACACAAAAAAGTGCTCCTTTCTTTTCACTTTCATTGAAGACACAAAAAAAGGTGCTCTTCTCTTTACACTTTCATTGGAGACACAAAAAAGGTGCTCTTCTCTTTACGCTTTCATTGGAGACACAAAAAAGTGCTCCTCTCTTTACGCTTTCATTGGAGACACAAAAAAGGTGCTCTTCTCTTTACACTTTCATTGGAGACACAAAAAAGGTGCTCTTCTCTTTACGCTTTCATTGTAGACACAAAAAAGTGCTCCTCTCTTTACGCTTTCATTGGAGACACAAAAAAGGTGCTCTTCTCTTTACACTTTCATTGGAGACACAAAAAAGGTGCTCTTCTCTTTACACTTTCATTGGAGACACAAAAAAGGTGCTCTTCTCTTTACGCTTTCATTGTAGACACAAAAAAGTGCTCCTCTCTTTACGCTTTCATTGGAGACACAAAAAAGTGCTCCTTTCTTTTCACTTTCATTGAAGACACAAAAAAAGGTGCTCTTCTCTTTACACTTTCATTGGAGACACAAAAAAGGTGCTCTTCTCTTTACGCTTTCATTGGAGACACAAAAAAGTGCTCCTCTCTTTACGCTTTCATTGGAGACACAAAAAAGGTGCTCTTCTCTTTACACTTTCATTGGAGACACAAAAAAGGTGCTCTTCTCTTTACGCTTTCATTGTAGACACAAAAAAGTGCTCCTCTCTTTACGCTTTCATTGGAGACACAAAAAAGGTGCTCTTCTCTTTACACTTTCATTGGAGACACAAAAAAGGTGCTCTTCTCTTTACGCTTTCATTGTAGACACAAAAAAGTGCTCCTCTCTTTACGCTTTCATTGGAGACACAAAAAAGGTGCTCTTCTCTTTACACTTTCATTGGAGACACAAAAAAGGTGCTCCTCTCTTTACGCTTTCATTGGAGACACAAAAAAGGTGCTCTTCTCTTTACGCTTTCATTGGAGACACAAAAAAGGTGCTCTTCTCTTTACGCTTTCATTGGAGACACAAAAAAGTGCTCCTCTCTTTACGCTTTCATTGGAGACACAAAAAAGGTGCTCTTCTCTTTACACTTTCATTGGAGACACAAAAAAGGTGCTCTTCTCTTTACGCTTTCATTGTAGACACAAAAAAGTGCTCCTCTCTTTACGCTTTCATTGGAGACACAAAAAAGGTGCTCTTCTCTTTACACTTTCATTGGAGACACAAAAAAGGTGCTCTTCTCTTTACGCTTTCATTGTAGACACAAAAAAGTGCTCCTCTCTTTACGCTTTCATTGGAGACACAAAAAAGGTGCTCTTCTCTTTACACTTTCATTGGAGACACAAAAAAGGTGCTCTTCTCTTTACGCTTTCATTGGAGACACAAAAAAGGTGCTCCTCTCTTTACGCTTTCATTGGAGACACAAAAAAGGTGCTCTTCTCTTTACACATTCATTGGAGACACAAAAAAGGTGCTCTTCTCTTTACGCTTTCATTGTAGACACAAAAAAGTGCTCCTCTCTTTACGCTTTCATTGGAGACACAAAAAAGGTGCTCTTCTCTTTACACTTTCATTGGAGACACAAAAAAGGTGCTCTTCTCTTTACACTTTCATTGGAGACACAAAAAAGGTGCTCTTCTCTTTACACTTTCATTGGAGACACAAAAAAGGTGCTCTTCTCTTTACGCTTTCATTGGAGACACAAAAAAGGTGCTCTTCTCTTTACGCTTTCATTGGAGACACAAAAAAGGTGCTCCTCTCTTGTCGCTTTCATTGGAGACACAAAAAAGGTGCTCTTCTCTTTACACATTCATTGGAGACACAAAAAAAGGTGCTCTTCTCTTTACACTTTCATTGGAGACACAAAAAAGGTGCTCTTCTCTTTACGCTTTCATTGTAGACACAAAAAAGTGCTCCTCTCTTTACGCTTTCATTGGAGACACAAAAAAGGTGCTCTTCTCTTTACACTTTCATTGGAGACACAAAAAAGGTGCTCTTCTCTTTACGCTTTCATTGGAGACACAAAAAAGGTGCTCCTCTCTTTACGCTTTCATTGGAGACACAAAAAAGTGCTCCTCTCTTTACGCTTTCATTGGAGACACAAAAAAGTGCTCCTCTCTTTACGCTTTCATTGTAGACACAAAAAAGTGCTCCTCTCTTTACGCTTTCATTGGAGACACAAAAAAGGTGCTCTTCTCTTTACACTTTCATTGGAGACACAAAAAAGGTGCTCTTCTCTTTACGCTTTCATTGGAGACACAAAAAAGTGCTCCTCTCTTTACGCTTTCATTGGAGACACAAAAAAGTGCTCCTCTCTTTACGCTTTCATTGTAGACACAAAAAAGTGCTCCTCTCTTTACGCTTTCATTGGAGACACAAAAAAGGTGCTCTTCTCTTTACGCTTTCATTGGAGACACAAAAAAGTGCTCCTCTCTTTACGCTTTCATTGGAGACACAAAAAAGGTGCTCTTCTCTTTACACTTTCATTGGAGACACAAAAAAGGTGCTCTTCTCTTTACGCTTTCATTGTAGACACAAAAAAGTGCTCCTCTCTTTACGCTTTCATTGGAGACACAAAAAAGGTGCTCTTCTCTTTACACTTTCATTGGAGACACAAAAAAGGTGCTCTTCTCTTTACACTTTCATTGGAGACACAAAAAAGGTGCTCTTCTCTTTACACTTTCATTGGAGACACAAAAAAGGTGCTCTTCTCTTTACGCTTTCATTGGAGACACAAAAAAGGTGCTCTTCTCTTTACGCTTTCATTGGAGACACAAAAAAGGTGCTCCTCTCTTGTCGCTTTCATTGGAGACACAAAAAAGGTGCTCTTCTCTTTACACATTCATTGGAGACACAAAAAAAGGTGCTCTTCTCTTTACACTTTCATTGGAGACACAAAAAAGGTGCTCTTCTCTTTACGCTTTCATTGTAGACACAAAAAAGTGCTCCTCTCTTTACGCTTTCATTGGAGACACAAAAAAGGTGCTCTTCTCTTTACACTTTCATTGGAGACACAAAAAAGGTGCTCTTCTCTTTACGCTTTCATTGGAGACACAAAAAAGGTGCTCCTCTCTTTACGCTTTCATTGGAGACACAAAAAAGTGCTCCTCTCTTTACGCTTTCATTGGAGACACAAAAAAGTGCTCCTCTCTTTACGCTTTCATTGGAGACACAAAAAAGGTGCTCTTCTCTTTACGCTTTCATTGGAGACACAAAAAAGGTGCTCTTCTCTTTACGCTTTCATTGGAGACACAAAAAAGGTGCTCCTCTCTTGTCGCTTTCATTGGAGACACAAAAAAGGTGCTCTTCTCTTTACACATTCATTGGAGACACAAAAAAGGTGCTCTTCTCTTTACACTTTCATTGGAGACACAAAAAAGGTGCTCTTCTCTTTACGCTTTCATTGGAGACACAAAAAAGGTGCTCCTCTCTTGTCGCTTTCATTGGAGACACAAAAAAGGTGCTCTTCTCTTTACACATTCATTGGAGACACAAAAAAGGTGCTCTTCTCTTTACACTTTCATTGGAGACACAAAAAAGGTGCTCTTCTCTTTACGCTTTCATTGGAGACACAAAAAAGGTGCTCTTCTCTTTACGCTTTCATTGGAGACACAAAAAAGGTGCTCTTCTCTTTACGCTTTCATTGGAGACACAAAAAAGGTGCTCCTCTCTTGTCGCTTTCATTGGAGACACAAAAAAGGTGCTCTTCTCTTTACACTTTCATTGGAGACACAAAAAAGGTGCTCTTCTCTTTACACTTTCATTGGAGACACAAAAAAGGTGCTCTTCTCTTTACGCTTTCATTGTAGACACAAAAAAGTGCTCCTCTCTTTACGCTTTCATTGGAGACACAAAAAAGGTGCTCTTCTCTTTACGCTTTCATTGGAGACACAAAAAAGGTGCTCTTCTCTTTACGCTTTCATTGGAGACACAAAAAAGGTGCTCCTCTCTTGTCGCTTTCATTGGAGACACAAAAAAGGTGCTCTTCTCTTTACACATTCATTGGAGACACAAAAAAAGGTGCTCTTCTCTTTACACTTTCATTGGAGACACAAAAAAGGTGCTCTTCTCTTTACGCTTTCATTGTAGACACAAAAAAGTGCTCCTCTCTTTACGCTTTCATTGGAGACACAAAAAAGGTGCTCTTCTCTTTACACTTTCATTGGAGACACAAAAAAGGTGCTCTTCTCTTTACGCTTTCATTGGAGACACAAAAAAGGTGCTCCTCTCTTTACGCTTTCATTGGAGACACAAAAAAGTGCTCCTCTCTTTACGCTTTCATTGGAGACACAAAAAAGTGCTCCTCTCTTTACGCTTTCATTGTAGACACAAAAAAGTGCTCCTCTCTTTACGCTTTCATTGGAGACACAAAAAAGGTGCTCTTCTCTTTACACTTTCATTGGAGACACAAAAAAGGTGCTCTTCTCTTTACGCTTTCATTGGAGACACAAAAAAGTGCTCCTCTCTTTACGCTTTCATTGGAGACACAAAAAAGTGCTCCTCTCTTTACGCTTTCATTGTAGACACAAAAAAGTGCTCCTCTCTTTACGCTTTCATTGGAGACACAAAAAAGGTGCTCTTCTCTTTACGCTTTCATTGGAGACACAAAAAAGTGCTCCTCTCTTTACGCTTTCATTGGAGACACAAAAAAGGTGCTCTTCTCTTTACACTTTCATTGGAGACACAAAAAAGGTGCTCTTCTCTTTACGCTTTCATTGTAGACACAAAAAAGTGCTCCTCTCTTTACGCTTTCATTGGAGACACAAAAAAGGTGCTCTTCTCTTTACACTTTCATTGGAGACACAAAAAAGGTGCTCTTCTCTTTACACTTTCATTGGAGACACAAAAAAGGTGCTCTTCTCTTTACACTTTCATTGGAGACACAAAAAAGGTGCTCTTCTCTTTACGCTTTCATTGGAGACACAAAAAAGGTGCTCTTCTCTTTACGCTTTCATTGGAGACACAAAAAAGGTGCTCCTCTCTTGTCGCTTTCATTGGAGACACAAAAAAGGTGCTCTTCTCTTTACACATTCATTGGAGACACAAAAAAAGGTGCTCTTCTCTTTACACTTTCATTGGAGACACAAAAAAGGTGCTCTTCTCTTTACGCTTTCATTGTAGACACAAAAAAGTGCTCCTCTCTTTACGCTTTCATTGGAGACACAAAAAAGGTGCTCTTCTCTTTACACTTTCATTGGAGACACAAAAAAGGTGCTCTTCTCTTTACGCTTTCATTGGAGACACAAAAAAGGTGCTCCTCTCTTTACGCTTTCATTGGAGACACAAAAAAGTGCTCCTCTCTTTACGCTTTCATTGGAGACACAAAAAAGTGCTCCTCTCTTTACGCTTTCATTGTAGACACAAAAAAGTGCTCCTCTCTTTACGCTTTCATTGGAGACACAAAAAAGGTGCTCTTCTCTTTACACTTTCATTGGAGACACAAAAAAGGTGCTCTTCTCTTTACACTTTCATTGGAGACACAAAAAAGGTGCTCTTCTCTTTACGCTTTCATTGGAGACACAAAAAAGTGCTCCTCTCTTTACGCTTTCATTGGAGACACAAAAAAGGTGCTCTTCTCTTTACACTTTCATTGGAGACACAAAAAAGGTGCTCTTCTCTTTACGCTTTCATTGTAGACACAAAAAAGTGCTCCTCTCTTTACGCTTTCATTGGAGACACAAAAAAGGTGCTCTTCTCTTTACACTTTCATTGGAGACACAAAAAAGGTGCTCTTCTCTTTACGCTTTCATTGGAGACACAAAAAAGTGCTCCTCTCTTTACGCTTTCATTGGAGACACAAAAAAGGTGCTCTTCTCTTTACACTTTCATTGGAGACACAAAAAAGGTGCTCTTCTCTTTACGCTTTCATTGGAGACACAAAAAAGGTGCTCTTCTCTTTACGCTTTCATTGGAGACACAAAAAAGTGCTCCTCTCTTTACGCTTTCATTGTAGACACAAAAAAGTGCTCCTCTCTTTACGCTTTCATTGGAGACACAAAAAAGGTGCTCTTCTCTTTACACTTTCATTGGAGACACAAAAAAGGTGCTCTTCTCTTTACACTTTCATTGGAGACACAAAAAAGGTGCTCTTCTCTTTACGCTTTCATTGGAGACACAAAAAAGTGCTCCTCTCTTTACGCTTTCATTGGAGACACAAAAAAGGTGCTCTTCTCTTTACACTTTCATTGGAGACACAAAAAAGGTGCTCTTCTCTTTACGCTTTCATTGTAGACACAAAAAAGTGCTCCTCTCTTTACGCTTTCATTGGAGACACAAAAAAGGTGCTCTTCTCTTTACACTTTCATTGGAGACACAAAAAAGGTGCTCTTCTCTTTACACTTTCATTGGAGACACAAAAAAGGTGCTCTTCTCTTTACGCTTTCATTGGAGACACAAAAAAGGTGCTCCTCTCTTGTCGCTTTCATTGTAGAAATGAATATGGCACTCATCTTTTTTCGCTTCATAAGAACCCCAGATGGTTCTTATGACCGGGGTCATGGACATGACGAAAAAATATATTTTACTGCGACGTCCCTGATTGTATATTTTATCGATGTTTTATTTGCGGTATTTTAAAATCGTTTTTAAGTGTACCTAAAATTATCAGTGGTCATTTTGATCATTAATGTTCCGTTGATGACTTTCTTTTATAAATCATTACTTTTCGTAACGATGCTCTTTTCCGTTATCAGTGTTTTTTAGAGAATTGATTTTGGGGATTAGCAGCTGCAGATTAGGGTCGTGACCTAACCATCTGACTTTTTTAGCACCTTTACAGATACTTTTAATGTACAGTTTACTCTACCTTATTAATTTCGCTACTTTTAATATTACGAAAAGGGTAGTTCTTTAAAACTGCTTACACGACAAAATCACTGGTTTGGATAAAAGGATTGGTTGCGTTAGTTTAAATTATTTAAGTTAAGTTATTTCTTTAGATTAGCTGGGGTTAGGTTAGCTAAGAATATTTATGTTAGGTAAAATTATTACTAGCTTAGGTTTAGTTATTTTAGACTATTTATTGTAAGCTAAGGTTATTTGGGATTAGGTTCATCTAGTACCACAAGCTGGGACCGAACACGGTTCTTCTTACTGCGAAGCCAAAGTGCTAACCACTCTGCCACCCCAATATTTACCATTAATTTGGGAATATTGATATTTGGCACATTTCTCCATTAGAATATAAATATCTGGTTTCAAAATAGCAATATGGATTAATTTGTCTTTTGCCCAAACAATTTTACCACAAAAATATTTTAATTTATTTGTATTTCCCGCGGTGAAAAAAATTATGAAGGACGTTAGTTAACTAATATCTTTAATTTTCTCTTTTAGAGTTTATGAACGAATTAAACCAATTAAATAATTTAATGATCCTTTTACTCGTATACCCTGTTAACACTTTTCACTCGAAACATAAATCTTCTAAAGTTTCCGCTCCTTTTTCAAAATAGACTTTTATGATTGGCTGCAAAAATCGATGACGTTATCAAAAAAAAGGTGGGTATGATAGATCATCACAGTGGCCCTTTTAAAACTTTGACATCGATAAAAAATATGATAAATCAGTAAATATTTTTACGTTGGGTAATTTTCACATCGTTAAGCGCTCAGAAACACGATCGTTTCTACTAGCGAAGACAAGTTTTTCATATAATTAAAATTTTTACGTAAAAAGTTTCAAATATTTATTTTAAATTGTGGAACTTTTGGTAATAGAGGAAAGTTAAACTTCTAATAGCATCTTATGTTAATACTTTAGGTTTAGGTTCTAGGTCATATACCAAAAATGTAAAGTCTGTTGAAATAATTACTAATAGTAGAAGTTAATAATATATCTATTACGAAGGAAGTATCTATCGAGGCCAGATTCCGTAGGCGCTAATTTCCCGCCAAATTGAGGATGTAAATACAAATTTCTCAAGTCTATTATTTCGCTTAAAGATGTAAAATATTTAGTATTTAACTATGTTCTGCTATTGATAAATCATATTTTACCGGTGAAATAGTCTTTGAAAATCAAAATATGACGATTTAAGTTCGGTCGGCGGCGGACTTGCCAATTTTTCAAATATTCTTGGTGCCGTTGATAAGGGAAAAAATGTCCCCCTCCCCTTTTGAAAATTAAAAAAAATTCCAAAAAGTGATTAAAGGGGAACGATCAAGCTTTAACCAGTTAGATGGCCCTATAGCCCATTAAAAACTAAAATTTATGGCGAAAACCGCATCAAAAAATATTGAGTGGTTAATTTTTAATAAAATAAAGAAATTTCGAGAAATCCGCCACGACACCTGGTGAAAAGTCGGTGAGACGGAAAAAAAACGCAAAACCACGCGCTGCTGAAGACGCGAAAAATATGTTTTGCACGCGCCGCGCGTTCCAGTTATAAGAGACCTAAGCCTAAATTGCGCGATTTTAAAAGTTAGGATATTTCGCAAATCGCCAACTTTGATGTCTCGCGCATCTCTCGCGCTACAGCGGCCATCTCATTCGTTGACGTTTCTGTGTTAACCTATGAGCAAAAGATGTGTATGACGTCAGCGCCCCTAGCGGATTATTATTTTTAGTATAGTTTTTACATTGAAGCCAATATAACAACCGAGCGTGGCGCTGACCTCCTACACATTATAGTACAGTTTATAGAGGGAAAAACCTTGCTCGCGGAATTTCGACGAATGTGTTGGCCGCTGTAGCGCGAACAACGTGTGATCAAAGTTGGCCGTGTACGGGGTTAGGGCACTGGCGGCAGCCCTTAAGATGGCGGCGAAAATTCAAACCAAAACACTTGGCGTTATTTTTCGTTTCAACGTTTTGGGCCAAAAGCTATTTTTTCAAGACAAAAAAAGGTACGTGTTAGTATATTGCACGTCTTGTTAATCTTTTGATACGGAAATAAGGCCATATTTGGAAAATCTTGGCCGTTCCCCTTTAAAGAAGAAAAATAAAGTAACATAGGAAAACTCGAAAATTTATCGGCGGCGGCTCGGCGACAGAGTAAATATCGGCGACGGCGGAGTTGGATCGGCGGCGCTAGGTTCTAATTACGGGTACTCTTTCATACTGATCCTCAAAAACGGGTGTATTATATTTCAGTGGTTTTCAAACTGTGTTGAAAAATTTTAAAAAATATAAACACTTCAAAAACCCTAAAAACAAATTTTTAATCTAGTCTATTATACTTCATATTTGTGATGTTTTGATTAATAAATTTATTGTTCTGCAACTTTAATTAAAAAATTATTATAAACATTATTTTTATAAATAATTTATTTCTTTGTAACTTAAAAAATAATATATTTGAAATCAGCGGCGTTTTGGCTTTCAAAAATTGGTTTTCCAAACGGAGTAAAATGACGTCATAGGGTATTCTTCTTACCCTACTCCGAATTCCCAGATCTGGCGTATAGAAAAATCGTTATGATTAATAATAATAATCAGCTAAGCTAATACCCAATGCACCACCTTAGGCCTAAGTCATCAAGGGACTTTTGAAGCCATTAATTTAGGTGGCCGGGTTACAATGCGTAGGAGGGTGGTGGCAAGCCCTTCATGCCACGCGAGCCAACAGCTCCCTACACTTTTACCTTTAACCTCAACAAGTTTTTATGGAAGGGGAAACAGAAGAGCTCGGGAGGAAACGCCTTAAACCAGTGGGGAGAGAACTTGGAAACTCAACGCGGAAGGACTGGTTCCGAGTTTTCACTTAGTGCCACAAACTGGGATCGAACCCGGTTCCTCTTGCTGCGAGGCGAAAGTGCTAGCCACTCCACCAAAAACCGTGTGAACCTTCTATAAATTCAGAAAAAATGAACACGCGGAAAATAGGGAAATACAATTATAAATTTATGTTTGAACTGAATGTATCATCAAAAATTAATATAAATTAGAAGTCCGTCTTTATAAGCGTATTTCGGGACGTTCGGATTTTGGTGAATCAATAGGCCAACTCTCCCGTTTGTATCAATTTGCGTACTCGCTATATACTCGAATCGCGCGAAACTATATATTTTCTAATGAGACCTTGCGGGATATTTCCAAGAATCAATAGCAATTATTAGAGAACCAGAGAAATATTATCCGCACCGCTGTGTTAAGTTATATATAACTTGACCCTCCAATGTAATTTCCGTCCCGAACGTAGCCAATCTATTTCTGGTAATCTATATTTCACCCTTTTGATTATCAAATGTTGAAACCCCATCGTATCCTGCCAACTTTATATGTTAGCGCGTTATATTCCTACAGAAATTGAATATTTTAAAATTGATAGATACCAATGACTAAAGTGGTCATTTGCGCGGTTCGTTATAAAGACTTCACCGCCTCAATTCTAAAACCATGTATATTGATTTATGCCAATTTGATTTTGTCGACGTTTTTAGATAGAACATTTCAACCTTCATTTAGATAAAAACTATAAGAAAAAGTTAATAGCGAGTCATTTACTGCGGTCAAGAAGTGACACGAATTTTAAAAGATTCTGGATTTGATGATTTTTATTCCCTAGCTCTGTGGACCAAGAACTCATTTAGGTTACTGATAACGTATGAGTCCATCTTCCAGGTCATGGACTGAGCTATTTTTTCAACTGTATCACGCTATCTAGTGTCGATCGTAAAAACTTTTTATTTTATCCTTCCTTAAAACGTGTGGAATAAGTTACGGAAAATTGAAATTTAACTTTTAATTTAGCTTGTGTAACTCTAATTAAATTTAAATTTAACGTTTTTTTTTAATTCATCTCAAAATGGTCAAGAAAAATATTTGAAAACAACCCCTAAAAACCTTTCTATAAAAATACCTTGTAAAGGTGAAATTGTTTCATAGAAATGTTATAGAAAATTAATGATTTCTGTGTAAATTTGGGTATATTTCTTACAGAGTTTCTATCCTTAAAATGCAGGCGTTTTTCTGTATAGTTTATAAAACGTTTTCTGTGTGGTTTCTGTAGAAAGTGTAATATTTTTCTACAAAGTTTCTATAGAGGTAATCTGAGGGGTTCTGTAGAAATTCTAATGGAAAAAAATGGATAAATCAGTTATAATTATAATAAAATTTAAATTTAAATATGAAATTTATATTTTTATGACTATTTAGGCTAAGCCTATCATAAACTTGAAGCCTGTAGAATTCTAAACAATTTCATAGAATTTCTACAGAAATGTTTTTTTAAAGGAAAGTCCCAGACAAATAGCGCAAATAATTTTTCAATTTAAATGACAATATTCAGTCAAGGCTAGTTAGTACTTCTTGCTTTTGTAAACCAATAAACTTGTTCGTTCTCAGTAACCTAAATAATGTCTTGGCTATACAATTTATACGGAGCCAATATTGCGTATACACCAACTAGTTTATGCTACAAGTTCCGAGCGTTTTAAGCAGTATAAAACTGTTAACTGAAAAACAGGTCAACTTGTACGTTCTCAGTAACCAAAATAGATTCTTCGTCGTAATGATCAAAGTCTAAGAGGTTACAAAGTTCACTAACGACGTTTATCCAGCCCCAAACAAAAATAATATCTTTTTTTATTTACATTTGCTGTACATTTCCAGTCGATTAGATTAAATGGAAATTCGAAATAAATGCAAAATATATATTTGGGAAAAACTATTTCAATTACTGAAATAAAACAAATCTATCGTCTGCCGTTTATTTGTGTTTAAAAGTCGAATTATCAATCTTGAAAATGGCATCTTAAATAAATTAAAATTACAGATAGTTTTGATTGCGGTATAGACTAGAGGGATTGGAGACTTAATTTAATCTTCTAGTGGATAATAGAGACACTCCTGATTTATGAAATTATAAAGAATCAGAGCGTATTTAAGGGCTCTGAAAGGGGGTTCCATAGTTAACCCCCCGAAATGAAATATTGGATTTGCCCTTGAAAGGCACGATCATTTTATCTTTTTTTTTACTTTAAAAATATAACCGGAATTTGATATAAATTGTGTTTTTTCTTGACAAATTGATTAATAATTTAATTTAATTTAAATTAATCTTCGTTTAATGTAATTATTAATTAAAAATTATATTTAATTGAGGTTTCTCTGAATTAATTTAATTTAATTTAAATTAATCTTCATTTAATGTAATTATTAATTAAAAATTATATTTAATTGAGGTTTCTCTGAATTGACATTGCTAGAGAACCTACGCTTTTAAATTAATATTATAAACATTACTTGATTTAGATCAATCAATTTAAAAAAACTACTTGATTTAAATCAATCAATTAAAAAATTACTTGATTTAAATCAATCATTTTAAAAATTACTTGATTTAAATCAATCAATTTAAAAAATTACTTGATTTAAATCAATCAATTAAAAAATTACTTGATTTAAATCAATCATTTTAAAAAATTACTTGATATAAATCAATCAATTTAAAAAATTACTTGATTTAAATCAATCAATTTAAAAAATACTTGATTTAAATCAATCATTTTAAAAAATACTTGATTTAAATCAATCATTTTAAAAAATAATTGATTTAAATCAAACATTTTAAAAAATTACTTGATTTAAATCAATCATTTTAAAAATTACTTGATTTAAATCAATCAATTTAAAAAATTACTTGATTTAAATCAATCAATTAAAAAATTACTTGATTTAAATCAATCATTTTAAAAAATTACTTGATATAAATCAATCAATTTAAAAAATTACTTGATTTAAATCAATCAATTTAAAAAATTACTTGATATAAATCAATCAATTTAAAAATTACTTGATTTAAATCAATCAATTTAAAAAATACTTGATTTAAATCAATCATTTTAAAAAATACTTGATTTAAATCAATCATTTTAAAAAATACTTGATTTAAATCAAACATTTTAAAAAATTACTTGATTTAAATCAATCATTTTAAAAATTACTTGATTTAAATCAATCAATTTAAAAAATTACTTGATTTAAATCAATCAATTAAAAAATTACTTGATTTAAATCAATCATTTTAAAAAATTACTTGATATAAATCAATCAATTTAAAAAATTACTTGATTTAAATCAATCAATTTAAAAAATTACTTGATTTAAATCAATCAATATAAAAAATACTTGATTTAAATCAATCATTTTAAAAAATACTTGATTTAAATCAAACAAGCCTTTTCTTTTTCAATAATAAAGATTTATTTTGTAAATCAAATTTAGTACTGCCCAAAGACAGGAACGTCTTGACTTCTTAACTACGGAACGATATATTATTATCTTTGCAAGTGACAGTTAAAACTCCTTGGAAGGTGTATTACCTGCGTGTAAATAATGAAAACGTTTGATCTTTCTGGAGCACATCAGAGCATATAGATTTCCAAAAGTCTATTAGATACAAATTTTCTATTCTATAACATTTGAATATAACGAATTGAAAAAAAGTAGATTTTAAAGAATGTACATTATTATTGCATACGCTACAGGCTATTGCAATTTTTTGTTTGTAATATAAATTGGGCTTTGAAATATTTCGCTGAAGGTTTCGTGTGTAGATGGCGTCAGTTGTAGCTTCACCTTGGAAGTTGGCTTAACTCTTCACATTGCAGTTGTGAGAGTAGAACACTTCTACAGGCGCAGTAGGCCAATTTTAGGTCTTTTTCGTTTTATTTATTGAATTTATTTAAGAATGTATTTATTTATAAAAAAAATAATTAAGTGTAAGTAAATAAATACACTCTTGATTTAACTTAATAAAATATATCGAATTTAAAGATTACTTGTTTGACTTAATATTGCATTCACTGCCTGCGTCATGGGAAAAAACAGATATTACTAAATTCCAAATTTGTTTGCAAGATGAATAGGGGCAATATTTTATTTGCATCGTAGCTCCAACGGAATAGCAAATGAAACAACTCCGACGTTATTTTCCCCTTTTTTTCAATTCGGTTAAAATGAGAAAAACAAACGAAACACGACAGGAAAAAATAACATCGTTAGTTTCCTCATTATCGGGGGCTTACTGATTTAATTAAATTAACAGTCTTAGGATCGTCACCACTCTAAACAAATATAAAAATAAACAAACAAGCTCTTTGGGAAAAAATATCAACAGTTTTTTAGTAGCTGATTATATTTTTTATATTTATGATATTATTATGTAATATTTTAAGAGGGAAGACTACAGTGGCCATTGTCTACTTTCGCGCTATTTCAAGCTGAACTCTTTTAATTTTGTATTTTAACTTATAAAATTAATATTTCAGTGTAAAACAGCCTCTTGTTTAGTGCCTAAAATATTTTTTACAATTTTAAATTTAAAAGTAATTAAGTTATTACGTTTTAATTCGGACCCCCGGAGCTAAACAAGTTGGGCAAAAACTACCCTTTCGTTAGGACCTTATATCTCGTTAAATATTAATATTAGAATAATCAAAATTATTTTAAGCACTAGAGGAAGGTTCAGCCTAATAAGAAAAATATAATTCAATTATGTAATTGTTAAAACAGAAACGTTCAGCTTGAGCGAAAAAGAGGCTTTTACTGTATTATTCCCCCTTAAGTAACATAAAAATCACAAGTTTGCTAACCCGTATTATCCTGACGCTAAATTTGTTAATAATAGGTGATTCTGAAATATAATTAAGACAAATACATGTATAAGAGCGCGGGCTAAATACCCATAATTCATCTCTAATATTGTTTGAGTTTTCAGTTTAGATTTTTAACGAAGGAGTAAATAAAATACCAAAACAAAATTACAAGGATACAAAATAATAAGTTAATAATATGTCAGTCAACCTGAACCCCCGACGCACGAGATTACAACGCGGATCAATATAACGGTAATATTTTAACAAAAAGACTATACTACGTTTTGTTAAACTTTGACCACTTATACTGGACAAACTATAGGAGCTAGGGGAAATTGGCAATGGACAATTTTAGTCCTTTGACCAGTCTTAACAACAAATTTAAATTTGAAATAAATTCGTAGAAAGCCATTTCCCTCAGAAGAAGTGCGATGGCCAAATTGGGATAAATTGAGCAAAATTTAGAGGTAGCTCAATGAGCTCGAAAATTCCCTGTATCTTAGCAAGGTAATGGAAACCAGATAATTTAACGACATTAAACAACACAGAGGGACTAATATTTAGATAGAGTAACTAACTCGAAAATATGGATAAATATTAAAAATCACCGTTTGTTCTAATGCTAAGATATAAGGAATTTTCATTGAGCTAAATTTGGCTCAATTTATCCCAAAATTCTTATGAATTAGGTTTTCATACATTGGATCAAATTTAGAGTATTAATTAACAAAATAAGGACCACCCTAATAAATATAAGTATTATTTAAGCCTGATTGAGTTACAAAAATGATTGATCACGTTATTAATTATACATTCAATTTTGGATATAGATCTTTGAAAAATGAAAATTATAAATATAATTTGAAAGTTAGTCCGGGAATTGGACTATGAAATTGTTAATAATATTAATAATAATCAGCTAGATTAATACCCGATGCACCAAGTCGAATACTGTTAAAACTACAAAAGAAAAATTGTGAAAGAATAATTTATTTAAACCTAATTGATTTAAGAAAATAATTGACAAATAAAAATTAAAAAAACATTTTGGAAATTGGATATAAAACTATCCTGTAGCAAATTAATCAGAGAATTCGACCATAGATGGCGTTGAGTTCGATTTCCATTTAAAAGCTTAAAGAGTAAGTTGCATATAGATTTTCGGAATAGAATCTTAACTACTTTATATTTTTATCGTTCATTTTATCATGGGTTTTCCGAAAATGTAACTCACTTGCCGAAATACCGTCGTTATGCTTATTTAATTTGAAAAATAAATTTTCGTGTAGCGCCCCGCTGCGGCTTTTATTTTGAACGATAATTTTACCGCGCTAAGTTTGTGACGTCATTGACTACAGTTTTTTCAGAATTTGGTAGATTACATAGTTCCTACTATCCTACCAAGATCATTCTTGTAATTTTATCCTTGCTAGATAATATGGCGATAACAATTTAGCTCGCGCTCTAAAGGGTAAGCGTGAGCTCATGTTTTTAAAACCCTGTAAAAAATTCTGTTGTAGAATCCCATAATTCTATAGGAGATTTTTCAGATTTGTCCACGGATTCAGTAGAATCTACATTTTGTATCCAAGCCTAAACCTAGGAAGATTCATATTCCTAGCCTAAACTCTAGGTTGGGGATAGCGGCCAATAAGAAATAACGTGTATAGTCAACGACATCAATCACCATGCACGCTAAAATTCTAATTGTTTTGGCGTTCTACTAATTATTTCTAATTAACTACGAAACGGAAAGCAACGAAACTTTATATTTGGGTATATTAAACGTAAGCGCTTCGTTTAATCACAAAATTAAGGCGGTAACGAATAATTTGCAACTTACTCTTTAAGCCTGATTAAGTTACAAAAATGATTGATACATACAATTTTGGATATAGAACTTCGCGAAATGAAAATTATAAATATAAATTGAAAATTAGTCCGGGAATTTGGACTATGAAATTATTAATAATATTAATAATAATCAGCTAGGCTAATACCCCAGGCACTAAGTCGAATACTGTTAAAACTTCAAAAGAAAAGTTGTGAATAAAATAATTTATTTAAACCTAATTGATTTACGAAACTAATTGAACATGCAATAACAAATAAAAATGAAAAACCATTTTGGAAATTGGATATAAAACTTTCCGGTATAAAATTAATCCGGGAATTCGACCATAGATGGCGTTGAATTCGATATCCATTTAAAAGCTTAATACTTTTAAATTACAAGTGTATAAATTAAATTTTTCGATTTGTCGGTGACTTAGCAACGTCAATGTGATTAAAGCTTTAGTTGTAGATCCCCCTTTGAAAATGAGACTGTCTCCCAAAAGTCATAGATCCGTGATAGTTAACAAAACGTTCGTTTTGAAACGCGCGTTTTGGGGCGAGGTCGCCTCGACTCTGTATAAATATTTCTTTTATCCCAGGGGACGGACGAGAATGAGCGGGTAGAGCCGCTTCCGTATAATTCCGCTGACTTTCCACTTTCCCCCGCCAGAGGGGGCGGAGCGGGTTCCCCCTTACAATTTCCCGCGCCCGGGCAGCGGCTCTCGGAGGCCCGGGGGTCATCGGAGCGGACGAGGGGGAAGACAGCGAACGAGGCCTTCGGACTTCAACGCCCTCTAGGAACGAGAGTGGGAAACGATGGAAAGACGGAGCGGGGGAGAAACGCCAACAAATGACTGTAGGTGGCGTTGAGTTCGATCTCCGTTAAGGCTTATTATTATCGATCAGCGAATCAAAACGTGTTTGCAAATATACAGGTTGTCTTCTTCAAACAGCACCCTGCCCGGGTAAAGGTAGCTTTCGCGTGACGTCGTCGTATCTATAACGGAAAGCTAGTGTCTTCCCCCGTTCGTCTCATCAACCCCCGCTTTGGAGCGACGGCCGCCATCTTAACCAAATTTTTACGGAAATCGTCTTATATGGCCTGTTCAATATCTTTCAATCTGCACCTTTTCTTTAGTCTGCTCGATATCGGGCCTTTGTCGGAGTGCGCCTGATCTTAATCCGCTTGAATTACCCCACTTCGTTCGAATCAAAAGCTTTGTTGTCACTGCTATTTCTTTCGCGATACCGCAGGAGGCATTATCACTATTTTAATTAAATTCAGAAAACGCCTTCCCCTCGCCGTATTATAAGGTTTATTGGGTTTAGGCACGTCATGATTGTGCTTTTCAAAAGTCTAGTTCCGTAAACATACTATTAACCTAGACGGATGTTTCGTTGTCAAGAAGGTCTCGCGAACACTTACCCGTAGATAACGCTAGTAGTATATTATTGGTGCCGAACCAGGGTGCGCTTTGAGCGGGTCGTTCGTACAAGATGTGTTTCACCTTGTGATGGATTTCCCCGCTTTCCAGTAGAATTGGATGGTTCGAGCTACGTTGAATTCCAGGAGCGCCTTGGTTTTCATTCGGACTGGGCTCGGATAAATTCAACCAAAAACATTTTGTACAAGTTTTATTCATTGTGTTGCTCTTGCTTTTTTTTCATTAAATATTATCATTGTATATATTATTGTAAATTGTATTTAGCATTGTTTATACCATTGTATATTTTCTGTTGTTTTATCGTTTCTTAGTGTTATATTGTAGTGTATTGTATTATTTTAATAATCAGCTAGGCTAATACGAGAGGCACCACCTTAGGCCTAAGTCATCAAGCGACATTTAAAGTCATTAATTCAGGTGGCCGGGTTACAATGCGTAGGAGGGTGGTTTCCAACAGCTCCCTACACTAACTATTACCTTTAACCTCCACAAGTTTTTTATGGAAGGGGAAACCGAAGAGCTCAGGGGAAAACCCCTTAAACCAGTGCAGAGAGAACCTGCAAACTCAACGCAGAAGGAGTGGTTCCGAGTTTTCACCCAGTGCCACAAGCTGGGATCGAACCCGGCTCCTCTTACTGCGAGGCGAAAATGCTAACCACTCCGCCACCCCAAGTTTGCGGTAGTGTTCTAAGACTACTCACTGTTAGAAAAGGGGCCATTGTAATTATGTACGGTAATAAAGTCATTCATTCATTTAGAAGCCTAACCCTGATAGGTGACTTCACCCTGTACACTGAAGTTGGACGTGTTGAACACTTCTACAGGCGCAGTAGGCCAATTTTAGGTTTTATTTTTTTAAGGAATTTTAAAGCGCTGCGTAATAATAATGTATTGTATAATATTGATAAAGATATTGTCAATAAGTAGCAGGGAAAACTTTGTATTATGGGATGTAATTCATTTGAAGGTGTTTTACTTGCGTGTAAATAACGGAAATAGATATTTAAGCCAAAGACCTTCCAAAAATGTATTAGATAAAAATTTACTATTCAATAAAATTTCAATAATACGAACTTAAAATAAGTAGATTATAAAGGTTATTCGTTATAATAATAATAATAATAATAATAATCATCATCATCATCATCATCATCAGATAATCTAATACCTAAGGAACCACACAGGCCTAAGTCAACTAGTGACTTGTGAAGCTAATTTCCGGTGTTACAATGCGTAGCAGGGTGGTGGCAAGCCCTTCATGCCACGCGAGCCAACAGCTTCCTACACTAACTATCACCGTTAACCTCGACAAGTTTGTATGGAAAGAGGAAACCGAAGAGCTCGGAGGAAAACCCCTCGAACCAGCAGAAAGATAACTTACAAACTCATTGCGGGAGTGGTTCCGAGTTATTATTGCATAGGCTATTGGCGCCAGAGAAAAAAAAACAGAGATTTCTAAATTCTTAATTTATTTGTAACATGAATAGGGCGTGTAAAACATTCACACACGCTCCCGTGTGTAGATGGCGCTAGTAGTAGCCGTTTCCTGGTAGTCAACTTCATAGCATACGACTATGTTGGCTGGTTGAAGCACTTCTACAGGCGCAGTAGGCCAATTTTAGGTCTTTTTCCTTATATTTTTTAAAGGCATTTTAATACCTTTGTTATATAAAATTGATGAAGATATCGTCAATTACAATTAAATTCACTTACATCTTAAGATTTGACATTGATTTTAAAGGGAGGGTTTTGATTTTTTAAACACCGTTAGGAAAATTAAATATTTTAAACCCGCACACCTAAAATTTATTTAATCTTGATTACCATATGCTACCAAATTTACTGCTGACTTTTGCAATTAAGCCTTATGGTTTTTGCCTTGCCAAGAACTCATTTCATTTCATTGAAACTCAATGAACCTTCTTATCACGAACGAAAATTAATATTCATGAGATCAGGTTGAGTCAACTGTAAGAAACAGCAACTTCACAAGTCCATCTGATGTTTTCAATTGGACTTCTTCTAAGCCTTTCAAATTAAACTTTCAAATAAGAGAAAATGTCGTCATTTATAGTTCTATACATTTACGAAAATGTGCATCAATTTTTTTCCAAAAATATGTACAAAATTGGGCACATCCCAATTCGACACAGTTACAATTCAATTATAGTTGATCCAATAACAATTCAATTGCATTTGATCCAATTACAATTAAATTATATTTAATCCAATTGCAATTCAATTATATTTGATGCAATTTTAATTCAATTATATTTGATCCAATAACAATTCAATTATATTTAATCCAATGGCAATTCAATTATATTTGATCCAAATACAATCCAATTATGTTTGTTCCAATTACAATTCAATTATATTTAACTAAATTGCAATTTAAGGGGTTTTCCCTCGAGCTCTTCGGTTTCCCCTTCCATAAAAACTTGTTGAGGTTAACGGTAATAGTTAGTGTAGGGAGCTGTTGGCTCGCGTGGCATGAAGGGCTTGCCACCACCCTCCTACGCATTGTAACCCGGCCACCTGAATTAAAGGCTTCAAAAGTCGCTTGATGACTTAGGCCTAAGGTGGTGCTTTGGGTATTAGCCTAGCTGATTATTATTAAAATTCCATTACGTTTGGCGCAATTACAGTTCAATTATATTTGAGCCAATTACCATGTTAAAATTGAACTTTATTCCGATTTGATCCATATAATTTGATCTAATTACAATGTATTAAATTCAACTTTAATCCAATTTGATAAAATTACAATGTATGAAATTCAACTTATTCCGACTTGATCCATATAATTTGATCCAATTACAATGTATGAAATTCAACCATATTGAATTCAAAGTAGATGTATTTTGATTTCAATTGTAAGCAAAGTTGGTCATTGGATCAAGCCATTTTCGTTCGGTTACATACAACACCAGGTGAAAATATTCGTAATCAATAAGTTTGAGATAAATAAATTACGAATTATTCCGGAACCGTAGTTCGAATCCTTGTTGTAGCTAGTAGGGCTCGGTGTTTTTCGGTTTTCCTGTTTTTATTTAGGTAACAAAAACGAAAGCAAGTGGGCTAAGGGTGCCCGATAAACCGAATGTTTCTCGTACAATCGATTTTAGGAAGCAGCGCTACTTCGAAACTGGCCTAGATATCAAACATTTCTTATTCTTAGCTAGCTTCTTTCATTTTTTGGGTTCTTCTCCCCGCCCCCTTATAAAACGTTGGATCGAAATAGAAAATTTCCTTCTGCGAAGCTCCTGTAGTTAGAGTTGGGCATTTTCTTTTTACAAAATGTATTCTCAGCCCACTCAAGACTAACTCAAATAATTGTCTCACGTTTTCCGCCGCGTTTTCGGTGGAACGTGAATCACTGCTATTTTCTGTATTCTATTATTCAGTTTCAGTATTCGCTCGTCGAATTAGTCATTTCAGTTTACGTAGAGCCACGTAGCGGTCAACGGGAGAAACTGCTGGATTTTCTAGACTATTTTCTAAAATAATACGCAAAGCGGCTATACTTAGCGGATGAATATCCAGTAAGGCTGCGCGACTAGTGGTTTTAGGCAATCGAGTCGGTTATCGAGTATCAAATTTTTTTTATCGAGTATTTGAGTCGAGTAATATTGAAGTTGAATCGAGTAATCGAGTACTTGATTAAGGGAAACTTTATCTCATTCGAGTCGAGTAACTAAAAAAACCTCGAGTAATATTTTTAATGAATCGGGTTATCGAGTACTTGATTAAGAGCTGGTTGAAAACTTTAACTAATTTTATAATTTATGAAAATATCTTTATGAAAATAAGTGAGTTTTAAGAGAATGAGCTATAAGAAATTTATCTATAGATGAACATTTTGGGTATTAGCCTAATTGATTATTATTATTTAAGTTTAATGGTTGATTACTTACGTATAAAATAACAAAATTTTTAGAAATTGACAACTTTATTAACGTAATATAAGCAATTAAAAACATATTTTCATGTGTTGTTATTGACGACGACGACAAAGCAACGTATGAAAATATGTTTATAATTGCTTTTATTACGTCAATAAAGTTGTCAATTTCAAAATTTTTGATTATTATTATTTATTTATTTTAGCCAACAAAGTTCGATTTTTAGCCTAATTATTGTATAATTATTTTATTTTTGTATTTATTTATTTATTAATATGCAGGATATTACATTTAAAATTACGCTACTTGCTCATTCGCTAATTTTATCATATATTGGGAATGTCTATTCAGCTCCAGAAATTCATTCTAAAGTAAGCTAACATTCAAACCGGAAATGACTATTTTTAATTCGCTGAAACGGTACCGCTCGCTTCAGCTCCAAAACGAGTGAAGCGTGCCCACCACAGTTCCTAGTCTTTAAATTTTTTCTTCTTTTTAAATACGAGCCACCACTTTTGTAAGTTCTTCTTGTTAACTAGTTATATCTTTGAGGGAAAACAAAGTACATCTTTTTTCCATTCTGCTAAACTTGTTCCGTTGGCTCCGGCGACTTTTGCAGTTCAAAGAAACTTATAACGGAAGCTAGAGGAGTTCAGCTTATTTGCATTAATGAGTGGAGTTGGCTTCGAAAGTGCGCTCACCGTTGGGAGCTCTCGTATACCTCCAGGGGCAGAAATTGGTGAAAACGACGTTTTTAAAAGCGCCTTGATCCCCTTTCGTTTTGGCGCTCGGTCGCTTTCGAAGCTGGTCTAGGAATAATTTTAAATAATTATTCAGGCTAGACGACTTAATTTTGTCGCTATACGAAGCTTACGAAAGAAATTTTTCTTTTAAAAGGCAAAGGCAGACCGCGCGCTATATTTCCGTTTTAAGTCGTTTCGCGCCGATCTGCCCAGTTTTCCCACTTTCATAGACGCCGATATCTCTCGTCCTTAATTCTTTTGAAAAGTTTTCTTAAACAGTTTCAATTTTTTTTATTAAGCGGAAATTGAGACATTTAAATTATTGAAGGTGGTTTTAGCTTTTAGTATTGGTTTTATTGAACGACTATTTGGAATTCAAATTGTGGTTTAAAAATACTACAGCGTAATTGATATTCGTTTTGGTCCATTTGCTAATTTATCTATTAATATATTAGTTAATACCGAAAGTCATCCGGTTGTGTACTAATTCAGAATATTATAATTAATACTGCTGAAGTACAGTGGGCAATTACCCACTCCCTCCTTTGGCTGTACTAGGGGCCCATCCTTGGAAGGGGCCCTCCAGTGACCGTAATTACTGTATTCGAAGGCATCAATCTATAATATCAAACGTAATTTATATTGGAGAAATTCCTAGGTAGAAGATTTTGTTTTAAAATTACCAAAATTTCTGCCTGGCAGTTTACGGACGCAGCCTTAAATCGCAATGTTGCATAATTATCGCATATTTACTCGACGATTGTTAAGAGCTTTTATTTAGTAATATAACCGTAGAGCTCAGACTTCTACGCTGAATCAGGGAAATTCAGGCACAGTCTAGTTTCAGGGATAAGAATAAATGCAGCGCGTGAAAATGGGGCCCAGACTCGTTATCTGCCTATGGGTCCAGGATCTCTAATTCCGGCCCTGGTTCTATAGTAACGGTAATAGCGTTAAGGTTCAGTTGTTCTATCGTAAAATGATATTTAAGTAACTATTTCTCTAAAAGTCTTGAAATTGTAAATTATACAACACCATTAATAGATATATGAGCATTTCATTGATAGTGATATATCACGTAAATTAAATAATTATATGATAATGGCATAATGATAGATTAAACAGCTATATGATAATGGCATAATGATAGATTAAATAATTTTATGATAATGGCATAGTGATAGATTAAATAATTATATGATAATGGCTTAATGAGAGATTAAATAATTATAATATAATAGCTTAATGAGGTATTAAAAAATTATATTATAATGGCTTAATGATAGATTAGTTAATTACAGATTAAATAATTATATGATAATGGATTAATGATATATTAATTAATTATATGATAATGACTTAAATGATATATTAAATAATTATATGATAATGACTTAATGATACATTATATAATTATATGATAATGGCTGAATGATAGATTAAATAAATATATATAATAGTGGCTTAATGATAGGTTAAATAATTATATGATAGTGGCTTAATGATAGGTTAAATAATTATATGATAGTGGCTTAAGGATAGGTTAAATAATTATATGATAGTGGCTTAATGATAGGTTAAATAATTATATGATAGTGGCTTAATGATAGGTTAAATAATTATATGATAGTGGCTTAATGATAGGTTAAATAATTATATGATAGTGGCTTAATGATAGGTTAAATAATTATATGATAGTGGCTTAATGATAGGTTAAATAATTATATGATAGTGGCTTAATGATAGGTTAAATAATTATATGATAGTCGCTTAATGATAGGTTAAATAATTATATGATAGTGGCTTAATGATAGGTTAAATAATTATATGATAGTGGCTTAATGATAGGTTAAATAATTATATGATAGTGGCTTAATGATAGGTTAAATAATTATATGATAGTGGCTTAATGATAGGTTAAATAATTATATGATAGTGGCTTAGTGATGGATTACATAATTATATGATAGTGACTTAATGATAAATTAAAAATAGATTTAATATTTTTGTAAGTTATTTTTATTTTTATTTTCCGCTATTGTTGCTTGAAAACTAACTTTCTGCAGAAATTGGAGTGCAAACATTTCTGCAGTAGAAATGATGTTGTTGAAAAGCTTAAACACTTTCGGGTCGGAACTAACCTTACACTTAAGAGGGCAAACATTTCCACTGCCGCGTTTCTTCGATGCAAAATGTCGATCAATTCATCGCTTCAAAAGTGTTTGGCATTTTCATCCCATTTAAACTGTAAGTCTTTCCCATACACCGATTAGTTCGAGTGCAGCTCCTAGATTATACTATGAATTGCATACTTAAATAAGAGTTGCTCAAGGATAGCTAAAAAAATCTATTAGAAAGGTTCTAGAATAGTAAAAACTAATTCTATAAGAGTGGATCAAGGATTGATTGAATAATTATGTGATCTAAGTTCAAGGATAGTTTGAATAATTATGTGATCTAAGTTCAAGGATAGTTTGAATAATTATGTAATCTTGGTTCAAGGATAGATTGAATTATTCTATTATCTTGTCTCAAGGATAAATTCAATTAATATAATAGAGTGGTTCGAGAATAGATTAAATAATTCTATAAGAATGGTTCAATTATAGATTAAATAATTCTATAAGAATGGTTCAATTATAGATTAAATAATTCTATAAGAATGGTTCAATTATAGATAAAATAATTCTATAAGAATGGTTCAATTATACATTAAATAATTCTATAAGAATGGTTCAATTATAGATTAAATAATGCTATAAGAATGGTTCAATTATAGATAAAATAATTCTATAAGAATGGTTCAATTATAGATTAAATAATTCTATAAGAATGGTTCAATTATAGATTAAATAATTCTATAAGAAAGGTTCAATTATAGATTAAATAATTCTATAAGAATGGTTCAATTATAGATTAAATAATTCTATAAGAATGGTTCAATTATAGATTAAATAATTCTATAAGAATGGTTCAATTATAGATTAAATAATTCTATAAGAACAGTTCAATTATAGATTAAAATTCTAGAAGTCTAAGAATGGTTCAAGGACATCAAAAAATTCTAAAAGAATGGTTTGAGGGTAGATTAAATAATTTTATAAGAGTGGTTCGAAGATAAATTAGGTAATTGCAATCCAACATTATATATAAATAACAATTTCGACAAGGATGCTTCGAAAATCTGTGCACGAAAGTAGTTAAAGAATTTAGAAAATGCAGTAACGTCTACTATTTGAAACAATTTAAATGCGGTTTATTTTAAGTTCCCCGTGATGCCGCGCAAAGTGCCATTGGATTTGCTTTTCGATGTACGTTCGCCGAGCAATTAAGGATTTAATTTGGCTTGTTACCTGTTCATTTAAGCCCCTCTTTTCGATTTCTTTTTATATACTCTGCGGAGGAAACTTTTGTCGAGCTAGTTTCCGGAAGCACGTCAAAAATCTTTAGATTTCCTTTCAATTTCTAGGCTCTTTACATACTGGGATTTTCCTTCTACTTTTTAGTCCTTGTGTCCTCGGGGCAAGTCTCTTTATTAGCCCTCCTTGCAAAAAAACTATTTTCTTAGAAGGCAGGCTTTAGGAATCTTGGTCCTTTATCTTTCAAAGTAAAATTCGAGAAGAACGGTTTTTTTGTATGATTTATAATTGGTTCAATCTAGCTGAGCACAGAAATTTGTTTGATTTATTATTGGTTCAATCTAGCTGAGCACAGAAATTTGTTTGATTTATTATTGGTTCAATCTAGCTGAGCACAGAAATTTGTTTGATTTATTATTGGTTCAATCTAGCTGAGCACAGAAATTTGTTTGATTTATTAATTATTATTGGTTCAATCTAGCTGAGCACAGAAATTTGTTTGATTTATTATTGGTTAAATCTAGCTGAGCACAGAAATTTGTTTGATTTATTAATTATTATTGGTTCAATCTAGCTGAGCACAGAAATTTGTTCGATTTATTATTGGTTCAATCTAGCTGAGCACAGAAATTTGTTTGGTTTATTATTGGTTCAATCTAGCTGAGCACAGATTTTTTGATTTATTATTGGTTCAATCTAACTGAGCACAGATTTTTTTTTGATTTATTATTGGTTCAATCTAGCTGAGCACAGATTTTTTGATTTATTATTGGTTCAATCTAGCTGAGCACAGATTTTTTTTGATTTATTATTGGTTCAATCTAGCTGAGCACAGAATTTTTTTGATTTATTATTGGTTCAATCTAGCTGAGCACAGAAATTTGTTTGATTTATTATTGGTTCAATCTAGCTGAGCACAGAAATTTGTTTGATTTATTATTGGTTCAATCTAGCTGAGCACAGAAATTTGTTTGATTTATTATTGGTTCAATCTAGCTGAGCACAGAAATTTGTTTGATTTATTAATTATTATTGGTTCAATCTAGCTGAGCACAGAAATTTGTTTGATTTATTATTGGTTAAATCTAGCTGAGCACAGAAATTTGTTTGATTTATTAATTATTATTGGTTCAATCTAGCTGAGCACAGAAATTTGTTCGATTTATTATTGGTTCAATCTAGCTGAGCACAGAAATTTGTTTGGTTTATTATTGGTTCAATCTAGCTGAGCACAGATTTTTTGATTTATTATTGGTTCAATCTAACTGAGCACAGTTTTTTTTTGATTTATTATTGGTTCAATCTAGCTGAGCACAGATTTTTTGATTTATTATTGGTTCAATCTAGCTGAGCACAGATTTTTTTTGATTTATTATTGGTTCAATCTAGCTGAGCACAGAATTTTTTTGATTTATTATTGGTTCAATCTAGCTGAGCACAGAAATTTGTTTGATTTATTATTGGTTCAATCTAGCTGAGCACAGAAATTTGTTTGATTTATTATTGGTTCAATCTAGCTGAGCACAGAAATTTGTTTGATTTATTAATTATTATTGGTTCAATCTAGCTGAGCACAGAAATTTGTTTGATTTATTATTGGTTTAATCTAGCTGAGCACAGAAATTTGTTTGATTTATTAATTATTATTGGTTCAATCTAGCTGAGCACAGAAATTTGTTCGATTTATTATTGGTTCAATCTAGCTGAGCACAGATTTTTTGATTTATTATTGGTTCAATCTAACTGAGCACAGATTTTTTTTTGATTTATTATTGGTTCAATCTAGCTGAGCACAGAATTTTTTTGATTTATTATTGGTTCAATCTAGCTGAGCACAGAAATTTGTTGGATTTATTATTGGTTCAATCTAGCTGAGCACAGAAATTTGTTTGATTTATTATTGGTTCAATCTAGCTGAGCACAGAAATTTGTTTGATTTATTAATTATTATTGGTTCAATCTAGCTGAGCACAGAAATTTGTTTGATTTATTATTGGTTTAATCTAGCTGAGCACAGAAATTTGTTTGATTTATTAATTATTATTGGTTCAATCTAGCTGAGCACAGAAATTTGTTTGATTTATTATTGGTTCAATCTAGCTGAGCACAGAAATTTGTTTGATTTATTATTGGTTCAATCTAGCTGAGCACAGAAATTTGTTTGATTTATTATTGGTTCAATCTAGCTGAGCACAGAAATTTGTTTGATTTATTAATTATTATTGGTTCAATCTAGCTGAGCACAGAAATTTGTTTGATTTATTATTGGTTTAATCTAGCTGAGCACAGAAATTTGTTTGATTTATTAATTATTATTGGTTCAATCTAGCTGAGCACAGAAATTTGTTCGATTTATTATTGGTTCAATCTAGCTGAGCACAGAAATTTGTTTGGTTTATTATTGGTTCAATCTAGCTGAGCACAGATTTTTTGATTTATTATTGGTTCAATCTAGCTCAGCACAGATTTTTTTTGATTTATTATTGGTTCAATCTAGCTGAGCACAGAAATTTTTTTGATTTATTATTGGTTCAATCTAGCTGAGCACAGAAATTTTTTTGATTTATTATTGGTTCAATCTAGCTGAGCACAGAAATTTGTTTGATTTATTTTTGGTTCAATCTAGCTGAGCACAAAAATTTGTATGAATTATTATTGGTTCAATCTAGCTGAGCACAGAAATTTGTGATTTATAAGTGGTTCAATTTAACTGAGTACAGAATTTGTGATTTATAAGTTGTTCAATCTTACTGAGCACATAATATTGTATGATTTAATATTGGTTCAATCTAATTCAGCACAAAATTTGTATGATTTATTATTGGTTAAATCTAGCTGAGCGTAAGAATTTGTAAAATTTATAATTGGTTCAATCTAGCTGAGCGTAAACATTTGTTTAATTTATAATTGGTTCAATCTAGCTGAGCTTAAACACTTGTTTAATTTATAATTGGTTCAATCTAGCTGAGCACAAAAATGGTACTCGTTTTAATTAAGATCCAAATTTAAGTAAGGTGGTCAATATAAATTTGAACTAATCTAAAATAGGGTAGTTGAAGAACAAAATTAACTAGTCACTCTAAGATAGTTTTGTATAAGGCTAAAGGACCTTGTAAGCATGTGGTGAATATCATTTTGAACTATTCAAAATTGGGCTAAAGTTCAACAGAAGAACGAAATTAACTAGTCAATCTAAGATAGTTTTGTATAAGGCTAAAGGACCTTGTAAGCATGTGGTTAATATCATTTTGAACTAGTCAAAATTGAGCTTAAGTTAAACAGAAGAACGAAATTAAGCAATCAATCTAAGAGAGTTTTGATTAAAGCTTAGTTTTGAATATCATTTTGATCTAGTCAAAATGAGGCTTAATCTAAATAGTAGAACGAAATTAACCAACCAATCTTAGAAAGTGTTGATTAAAGGTGGCGAATATCATTTTGAACTAGTAGTCAAAATGGAGCTTAATCTAAACGGAATAACGAAACTAACCAATCAATCTAAGAGAGTGTCGCCTAAATATATAGCACATATGGCAGTTCTGTAATTTTGAAAATCAACTTCAAATGTTTATTTAGCTTCCCTCCGCTATAAAACAGATTCCAAAACCGTTTGGAATTTTGGCGATATAAAGCTCACGGAATACAATGTAGTATGTGTATATTTTGAAGTACGAAGTGGCTCAGTGGACAGTCAATATAAAGGAGGATACGCGTATATTTTTCCGCGGCTGAATCTTCCGAAAACTTGGACGGTGAATCTCCAAACTCCTGAGAGAGATTTTGGAAGAAAATCCGGGGCCATTTTTAGAGAAAAAAACAGTAAAGGGAAAGTATACAACAAAGGAGTGCTCGATTCTTCCTCGTATAAAGTGAAAATGGTTTTAGATTTTGGGAGGCCGATAGAGGCGTGTTTTTTCTCTTCCTACTAGGAATTCGCTATTCTTAAAGCGATTTGGAAGCTTCCATCCTGAATCTCTCTCTATCGGAACCAGCATTCCAAAAGACTGCAACTGGCAATTTTATTTCTTTTGACGCAGTTTCGGCGGCTTTTGGGATGTGTCTTTTTTGTATTTGGAGGGCACTATAACAGATATAAGACTTTAAGTTATTTTACTTATTTTACTGACAAGTTTATTTACCTGACATCAGTAGCGGCGCTTACAAGTAAATTTTCCAGGATGCGAGAGGAGCCCGGTCGTTTTATTGTTGCTGCTCTCAACCTCCTACTGACCTTGTATCTGAGCTGGAGGGGACACGTGCATGCCCGGTGTATTTCCCTAAATTCCATTAAGCCCCATTCTTTTGTTTCTATTGTCCATTCAACTTTCTCTCAATTTCGGCTCCCTTTCTGCCGAATCTATCTGTTTATGATCTACTATCTTCTTGAGTAAAAGAATTGATTTTGAAAGATTTTTTTTCCAGAAAAACGTTTCTTGGCAATAAAACAATTTTCTAGAGATAAAGAAAATTCATAAATTCAAATATGTGGCCCCTCTGAGAAATGTAGGGGGGCTAAAGCCCACTTCAGCCCACCCTTAGCGCCACTACTTCCTGACATAGGTGATGA